>NW_006159551.1:111321-114448 GCF_000334495.1 Tupaia belangeri chinensis | reverse complement strand
CCTTCAATAAGTTACTTCCATAGCTCTAGGACCACCAGCACTGTTTGTTTGTTTGTTTGTTTTCTTTTTGGCCATAGGTACATGCACTCACCAGGGAGAGACAGAGAACAAAGAGAAAGTGAGAAATCATCCCCCAGGAGGGATGATCATGGCTGCAATCCCTTCTCCTCCATTCTCCTCTTGGCATTTTGGGCACACACGCATGTATGCCTGGCATGTTTTCCAGGCTGTGGGGTTGGTCCAGGATTCAAACTGCAGCTGGCCATATGGAATCCAGCCCCTTAACCACCAGAACATCTCCTGGCCCCTCAGCATTCTCTTTTAAATGACAGGGTGATACAAGGAGATAATATCCAAATTGTTCATTCCAGCTATGATATATTAAAATGCAAATTCCTCAAGAGTGATCTTTTCATTTAAATACTGACTTCCTTCAAATAAACACATGAACTAAAACTATAGCATCCCACAAGTAAGGGGCTCAATAGCCATTACCTGCTCCACCATCGGTCTTTCCAAAACTAGCGACCACCTGCCTCATTTGCTCCTTCTACATGTACTTGCTTTTTCTGCCTCAGAATTAGCCTGCCTCCTGACAGAATACTGCAGTCTTTTACTTCCAGGTATTTGCCTTCCACTAATCCTGCCCATGCTCCCTACCCGAATTCCCAGTCATCACTTCTCACAGGATGATCTGAACCACCTACCTCAACCTGTTTGTGAAGGTAATCTGAAGCTTTAGCCCAGACCCACAGAATCTGGGGGTGGAACCCAAGAATTTACATTTTTATCTTGTTACTGAGGTGTTTGTTGTGAACCCTCAAGTCAGAATCTACTGTCTGAAGACCAACTTAGGCACTACCTCGTGATTCAATTGCCCGAAATGTCCGTTTCCTACCCTATCCATTTCTTCTATGAGATCAATGTGTTTACAGTAGAGGTATTCATTCATACCACCTTGCAATGCTTGCTAATTACTGCTTACCGAAATTGTGTCTGTTATGATGAAAAAACAGTAAAACCATTCTGTGTCTCATTAAAATATAAATCTGTGAATCAATTTTTTTAGTCATTGCTACCTTACTGCTTTTACACACACCCACCACTACCCTCCTCCAGTACAAGGTCATTACCAACTCTTGATAGTATTAAATAATTCACAGTAACAATATTTACTATTTACAATATTGTCAACTATAAATATTAATATTTATAATATTGATATTATAAATATTAAGTATTTACAATATTTAATATTTACTCATCCACATAGTTATCCACGTAACATTGAGATGAGGCTGGTGGGACAATCATCAATAAACTCCCCAAGGGCAATGATAAGCTTAACATATTTTCCACTTTCTTAGACAATCATGTTTCTTCCTCCGAGTTTATTTCAACACCCAAGTATGCTACCTCAAAATGAGGATCTAACCTACTTACTCAAGTTTCCTCATATAAATCCTTATCCTGTATGAAGGAAGCCAGAAAAAGGTGATAGATTCCATTTAAACCTTCTCCCTGGCTTTCCTCCCTCCTCCCCCAAAAGATGAGTTTGATCCCTTATATTTATCCTCTCATAATCTGCTTTCCTTAATCCTAGAACTGAGTATGTGATCCTTTATTCCAATGTCTCTACCAAAAGGAAATCTTTTTGCAGCTAGAAACTATGGTTGGATGGTCTTCCTAAGAAAGCCTTTTTAATGAAGAGTAACATACATGCAGAAAAGTAGACAAATTGTAAGCAAAAACCCAGATTATCCCACAGTAAACATGTTTGCCGAAACAGCACCCAGACTCAAAATTTAAACAGCACTCACTCTGAGAGTGCCTCTGGGGCTGCCTTTGCTATCATCTTAGAATCTTACAACTGATACACCTCTGGGTACCTATCCAAAGATGGCAGGAGATTAGAGACCCGTTTTAAATCTCATTGCTTCTAACAGACTAATAAGATGAAAATAGACTTCTCAAGGCCAGTAGCAGGCATGAGCAGGCAGAGACAATGTTCCAAGCCTATGACATTACCACTGTGACTGACGCATCAGCAGCTCTCCCCCACAGCAGGGAAGACCATTTAAGGTAAGTGCTCCGCTCAGCAAGTGTGTGCAGATCCTTCAGAATTAACCGAACGTTTCTATCAGAATAGCTGTATCACAAATCCAGCCTAAAGGAAACAAAGCTATTACACATGATTCTAATCCCAGAGCCCCCAAAGTACAGGACAGCCGGTAGGAGGATGCCAGGAATATCCCAAACAAACCAGGAAGAAAAGCTCATTGTTTTTTGATATTTTGGTATCTTTCATAAGAAAAGTAAGAGGAGACGCCATTATATAACTTCCAGACTTGCCAACCTACCATCTCCCCTGCAGGAGGAATTTCTGGCTTTACTTTATGATGCTCTAAGACCCACTTCCAGTATTCATTGTGCAAAGGAGGCACTACCCTCACATTCAATAGAAAATGTGACTGCAGGTAAGAAAGCAGCCAAGATTTAACTGGAAGGGTGATCTGAGGCCAAAAGGACAGGGGCAAGCAATTCCCATCACTTCCCTGAATGGCTCTTGGTTTTGTTTTTCTTCTTCATGAAGAGGTTGGATGACGCATCTATACTTTCCCACTCAGAACTCATGAGCAATGGCCTATAAATGAAAAAGAGCTGGTAAAATAAGCTAGAAGTAACTAGTAGACACACTAAAGGCCTTTACTTTGGATATCACCCTCATCATGTGGTCATGAGATTATTGCTGTCTCCATAGTCATTTTATTTTAAGTTTTGCCATAGGGTGCATATACTTGCCAGAAAGACAGTGAGAAATTACTTCCCTGGGGGTATGGCCATGATTCAATCCCCTCTCCTCCATTCTTCTCTTGGGATTCTGGGCATGCACACACTTACTTTTCAACCTACTGAGTTTGGGATTTGAACTGTCATCAGCCACATGGGAATCTAACACCTTAACCACTAGGCCACCCGTTAGCCCAGCCAAAGCCATTTAGACACAAGAATACAAACTATTGTTTTATTCACTATTCCACAAATATTTTCTGAGCACCTTCTAAGCGTCTTTCTCCCTGATGCTGAGGTAGAATTCCTGTATTTTTACTGCTTATGCTCTCTCTGG
>NW_006159551.1:111084-111300 GCF_000334495.1 Tupaia belangeri chinensis | reverse complement strand
GATTGGTCCCCGTGGGGGGGGGGGGGGGACAGCTCATAAGAAAGCCATGGATGAAAACAACATGATGATGTCAGAAAGTGGCAGATGATCTAAGATACAGAAAGCAGGCTAAGGGATTACAGAAAACTGAAAGTAAGTACCTTTTTTGGGGAAGATGGCTAGGAAGGCCTCTCTGAGGAGGTCACAACTTAGCAGACATCCGAATGAAGGGAAAGC
>NW_006159551.1:93456-111053 GCF_000334495.1 Tupaia belangeri chinensis | reverse complement strand
AGAGTGAACCAGGCCAATGTCAGTGAAGAAAGCTACCCTGGATGAAGGAATGTCGAGTACAAAGGCCCTGAGGCATAAACAGTCCTAGTGTATTTAAAGCACAATAAGGGACAACAGAAGATGAATATGAATATGAAACCAACTGGGCAAAGAGATGAGGATTTTTAGGACATTATAAATCAAAGAAATGACTGAATTTATCCTCAGTGTGATGGGAGTCACTGGGTATTAAGCAGAGGACTGACAAGATCCCATGTGTCTTTTTTAACCTTTTATTTTTGCTGTATACTATATTAAATAACCCAGTCACAAAACCACACCACCATATAATTCCACTCATATAGGGTATCTAAAGTTGTCAGATTCATAGAAACAGAAATTAGAGGGGAGGTTTATTTGGCTTGCAATCTAGTGGGGAGAAGAAAACGGGGTTTGGGGGAGGGAGAAAATGAAAATTATGTTTAATGGATAGAGAGTTTCAGATTTTTAAATGACGTTCTAAAGATCGCTTTCACAAGAACATGAATATCGACACTGAAATATACAGTTAAAAATGATAAGGATGGTTAAGTTTTATGTAATGTGTTTTATTCCACATTTTTTTATTTTTTAAAAAGAAACTCACATTAAGTATCTATTGTCTTAAGTATTAGTATGGGGCCAGAGATGGTGTGGTGGTTAGGGGCACTGGAATCCCACATGGCTGACTATGGTTTGAGTCCCAGACTGGTGGCCTGCTTTCTCATTTTCCTTCTCTGTCTCTCTCTCTCTCTCGCTCTATCCCTCTCTGGTCAAATCAGTCAGTCAATTAATCAATAAATAAAATTAAATAATCTTTTAAAAAAGATATTAGTAAATGAAAATACAAAAGCATCCTAAATAGTAAGAACTTAAAGATCTATTTAATCCCATCCATGTGATGGGTTGGTAACAGTTGTCCCCCAGAGGTTCCTGTGCTAGAATGTGGTCTATGGTGTAATGGTGTTGGGGGATATGGTGAGACCTTTAAGAGGGAAGGCCTACTGGGCAGCATGTGAATCAGAAAGGCATCACCCTCATGAATGGGTTAATGTTGTCTGGCAAGAAAGAGTGAGTACTCACTCACTCAGCAAGGGGTTAGCTCCCCCAAGAGCAAGTTGCTGTAAGAAGTAGGAGCTGCCCTCAGGTCTGTCTCTCAGAATGCTTCTACTCACATTTTTGCCTTTTTCCCCACCATGCTGTGATGTAGCAGATGCTGGACAGATGCAAGCCCTATGCCTTTAGACTTTTCAAACACCAGAATTGTGAGCCAAATAAACTTTTGTTCTTTATCTATCATCCAGTCTATTTCTGTTTAACAGCACAATAAAGGACTAAGGCAATCCATAACGGATTAAATTTGTTTTGTTTTGTAATTTGCTATAGGTTGTGTGCCCTCGCCAGAAAGAGAAAGTGAGAAAGCACCCACCTCCCCAATGGGGAGATGACCATATTGCAATCCCTTCTCTTCCATTCCTCTCTGAGGATCTTGGGAAGGCATGCACACGTGCCCAGTATGTTTCTCAAGCTGCTAGACAGGACCTGAACCACACACAGTCAGCCCTGTGGGATCCAGCCGCCTCAACTACCATGAGATTAAGTTTTAAAATGTGCTTTCTTTCATAATACACATACTATATTAGAACTATAGTGTATTAATGTAATTTTAAAATATTTCATTAAGCATTAAACAGACTCCAAAACGTCGCCAATCAGAAAAATGAAATTACCATTTACACCAGATCAGTAAGTGAAGGAATGAAGGACGGCATTAAAGCCTGAGAACTTAGCTCTGGAATTCTGAAGAGTAGGACCAGGAATAACCAACCCAGGAGCCCAGATTCTAGGGTATGAGTCAGATGCCGTGAGGTAACAGCATGTGTTTGAGCCACAGGCTGCCCAGGACTAGGACTGAGGGGTCCACACCCGAGTCATAGGTCAGAGACAGAGAACCAAAGGAGCAGAAATGAGGGTAGGGGCACCTGTAGATTGTCACTGCCACAGAGAACAGTCTCAAAGCCTAACATCTGCCAGTCCCAGTGCTGGTGAGACCTGCCTATTGGTTTCCAACTTATATATGCCTGTGAGTTTGGCTCCTACATGTACAAAAATCCTAAAGCCAGTTTAAGGGGGTCCTGTTCCTTGTTCCCTGAATTACCCCTGATAAAGCCTGAAAGAAAGGGGAAAACATGGAGGGGGTAGGAATCAGCTGTTCTTAGTTCGGCCTCTGTGGTGCAACCAGTGGAGTACTGGATTGTGGAAGTGGAAGCCACATGCCAGCTGCAGCTCACATCCTGTGCCCAGTCAGCCTGAAAGTACACTGGGCACGGGCACATGCCCCAGATCCCGGCAGGCTGGGGAACTGGATGAGAGGGAGTGTGGTGTGACTGAGCCCCGAGGAAGGTGCTTCTCTTTCTCTTGTGCATGCACACATGCTCTATCCTGAATTTTAAAACAATTTAAAAAAAAAAAAAAAGAATCAAAGGCTCGCTTGTTCTCAATAAAAATTGTAAATCTTTACATAGTAACGGTATCATTTGGCTGCGGTTCTTCACTCCTCCCTGTCTCCATGCCCTCTGCCATGTCACTGCAGTGCATGACCTGCTCAGCCCAAAGTGGCACATTGCGTCATGATGTAAGCAGAGGCTTCCTGGACGTGTTCACGAGGGCTGGCTCCCTAGAGCCACAGCTACTGCCATGACAGCGAGGGAATGCAAGGCTGGCAGGACAGAGCCAAGTTACCAAGTCACCTACCCCATGAACAGCCAGCTGACCCCAGGCACCTAGGTGGGCTCACCTTAGATCCTACATGACATCTGGGACACCCCCCGACATGTGGCAATAAATGCTTACTAGCATGTGCCCGAGGTTGTTGGACTACTTTACAAAAAAGAGAACTGATATGGCATATATAAAACACTGAATGGATTGGATTAAACTTTAAGGTATCACCACTAATAAGACAGCTTGGTTGCAAAAAAAAATGGCCGAAATATGGACAAGAAGCAATCAACAGAGCAAAAAGATAATAATAGATAACCCAGATAATAAAGGATCTGTCTTTGACTACTGTAGAGTTAGTGACAATTTAAGGTTTATTGTAAAATAAATAGATAAACAAAAATAAAGTCCAGAAAGTTTTCAGGCATTCACTCTCTCCTACTCATGATCTGTGCTACAGGTGGTTAAAAACTCAGAAGCAGTCTTTTTCTTTTATGAAACAGTCTTTTGGGCCAGCAGGTGGCATGATGGTTAAGATGCTGAACTCCCACATGGCTAACCACAGTTTGAGTCCCAGACCTGGAGGCTTACTTTCTCACTTTCCCTCTCTTTCTCCCTCTCTGGTGAGTACATGTGCCCTGTAGCAAATTGGAAACTAATAATAATAAATAAAATTAAATAAATCTTTTAAAAAAAGAAATAGTTTTTTAGGAGCCAGCAGGTGGTATAGCAGTAAAGGCGCTGGACTCCCACATGCCCGACCCTGGTTCAAGTCCCTAACCTGGTGGCCTGAAAATCACACCAGGCATGTGTGTGTATGTGCCCAATATCCCAGGAGGACAATGGAAGAGAGGAGACTGTGACATGGCCATCTCTCCAGGGGATGATTTATTTTCCCTCTCACTGTCTCTGTTTCTTTCTGACAAACAGTCACTTTACTGCAAAAACCTTAAAGAAAAAGAAACAACAGTCTTTTATTCTTTCAGTATAAAAACATCATTCATCTTGGAGAAGTGGTTGCACGGTCTACTTGTACTGTTAGATCAAACTATACACTGACTTCCAAAAGCATTTCTTAGAGAATGGTTTCAAATGCATGGATGTTAGCATAGCTTTCATAAATCCTCTTCATAGGTTATAAGAAATTTTTAAACATAGAGCTGGCTATTTTAGGAAAAGTACAAAAGTTCTCAAATAATTGAAATTAATATTTCACTCGTCTATTTTTTTATGCCAGACAGCACATATGCACATGCACACACATGCATGCATGATAGAAAGAAACAGAGAGAGTCTGAGAGAAGGAGGGAGGAAACATCTCCCCCAACAGGGCAGGGTCTGATCATGGTGCAACCTTTTTTCCTCCAATTCTCCATCCCTTCATGATCCTGGTCATGTACAGATGTGCCTACCATGTTTTTCAAGCTCCTGGAGCCAGAACTCAAACCCTAGTCAATCATTTGAGATCTGGCTTCCTCTGCACATGGAGCTGGCCCAAGCCTGTATTTTTCATTTGATAATATCATGATGTTTCTGAGTTTAAGAAGTATGAAAGAGTCCTAACTGACAACCTCATAAAATGGGTCTTCAAAAAGTTAATGTAAAATGCATTATATGAAAAGGTTATGCATGGCTATCAACATTTTTAGCACCAAATTAATTTGTCCTTTAATTTCATTTTTCCACAAACTTTTAAAAGTCCCCTTGTACTGGGACTGGCAGATGGCATAATAGTTATGTCACTGGACTCCCATACAGTTGACAGTGATTCAAGTCCCAGACCTGGTGGCTTAAAACTCATGCTGGGCACCTGTGTGTGTATGCTCAAGATTCCAAGAGGAGAATGAAGGAGAAGGGACTGCAGCGTGGTCATCCCTGGTGGGGGATAATTGCTCACTTTTTGTCTCTCTGTCTCTCCAGTGAGCACACACACCCTATGCAAAAATCTCCTTTGGGGAGGGCAGCATATGGCATAATGGTTATGTTGCTAGACTCCCATGAAGCTGACCACGGTTTGAGTCCTGGACCTGGTGACATGAAACTCACACCAGGCACATATGCACGCATGGTCAAAGTCTCGAGTGGAGAATGGAGGAGAATGGATTGTGGCATGGCCATCCCCCCAGTGGGTGATTTCTCGCCTTCTGTCTCTCTCTCTCTCCAGCAAGCACATACACCATATAGCAAAAAATAAATTAAAAAACTCGCTTAAAAAAAAAAAAGTTCCCTCATATTTGCCTGATACAGTTGGGAACACTGTCATTCTCTCTCGGCAACTATCTTTGTACTGTCCACTGAAATAAGAAGCCTCAAAGTCTAAATATAAAAAATATACAATGCTTTAATTGGTTGGGTAGTTCCATTGTAAATATAGAAGAAATAGGAATTAAATAGCAATATAACTCTTAGCTGTTATTACTTGGGACTCAAGGACTCCAGAATATCCAGAAATTCCAGTCCTTGCTCAGCCAGCAGTTTAAAAATATTGAATTCCCACACCAAGTCTTTTCTTTGAACCTTCATATAATTGTCTTCAGATCTTAATAGCCAATAAAAAACTTAATTTAATATGCATGAATGCATTCAACAGCTGGCCTTCAAAAAACACAGCCATTCTAGAGTTCAATGTGAACTAAACATAAGGTTAAAAACTAATTTTCAAAACTATGCAACTCCCATGGCAAGCTTGAAGACCTATTCTCAAATATCAAAATATCCATGCACCCTTTTAAAGACATCTACAAAACAGTGTGCTTGCCACACATGGAACCACTGCTTCCCAGCTTCTAGAGCATGTGTTCCACAGGCCCTCCTGCCAAATGCAAAAAAACTAAGGCAACTTTTAGACAGTATTTTTAAAAGGTACGAGAGATAGGAGTCTAAGATCCTTTAGCTTATGGCTGAGACTGACACAGAAGAGCACTCACATACAAACCTCTTATACTGAGTTTGTTTTATAAATTGCCAGAGGGCATGCGCGAGCGCACGCACAAGAGAGAGAGAGAGAGAGAGAGAGAGAGAGAGAACCCCTCCAAAGGGGCACGGTTACACTGCAATCCCTTCCCCTACAGTTCTCCATCCTCTGAAGATTTGGGGCAGATACACACAAGCACCCAGTTTATTTTTCAAGTTGCTAGGACTGGGATTTGAACCAGTCTACCATGCAGAATTCAATTCTCTTGACCACTAGGGCATGGGGCTAGCCCTACACACTAAGCTTTCATCTTTGACACTTAATATTCATTTTTTCATAGAAAGGGTGGTCATACAAATGATTTCACTTAAAAAAACCCAAAATAGCATTTTTTAAACAAATTTGTAGAAATACTACTATATTGTTATACTATTAGAAATAAACACACATGGGGCTTGCAGGTGGCGTGGAGGTTAAGGGCACTAGACTCCCACACGGCCGACTGCAGTTTGAGTCCCGGACCTGGTGGCTTGCTTTCTCACTTTCTCTCATTCTTGTGTGCGCTCTGCCCATCTCTGGTCAAAATTTAAATTAATTAGTTAAATTTTAAAAAGTTAACTAATTATTTATTTTAAAAAAGAAATAAACACACACACACACAGAATTGGTTTCCTATATCTGCAGATTCCATATCCATAGGTTCAATCAACCACAGATTGAAAATACTTATAAATACATAATAATACAATTAAAAATAATACAAATAAAAATACAGTATAACAACCATTTGCATAGCATTTACACTGAATTAGGTGTTACCAGTAATCTAGAGATGATTTAAAGTATACAGGAGGGTGTGTGTAGGATATATGCAACTATCCTATTTTATATAAGGGACTTGAGCATCTGTTGGAATCTCTTGGGGGGCAGAAGGGTCCCAGAATCAATCCCCTGTGAATGTGGACAGATGACTGTACTTCTATATTCTAGTATAATGTCAGAAATTAAATTAAGACAAATGTATTGGGCTCAGCCAAAGCATACTGAATTGCTGGAAGCCACGTGGCTGACCACGGATTTCAATTCCCTGGCTGGCTGAAAACACACTATAGGTGCACATGAGGAGCTAGAGAGCCGGGGAAAGGTGACCACGTTCTGGCCAGGGTGCTTTCTCCCTTCAACCCCCTCCCCCCACATGCATTCTCTATCATGGGAAAATTAAAGAAATGTATTAAAAATCATGTTTTACATTTTATATTAAAGACCAAATATAAGGAAACATTTTCTACACTACCACCAGAATTAACTTTCTCTTAAAAAAAAAAAAGTCAAATTTAATGATTTGCTTTTTAGACATCACTTTCATGAGATTGCTGGATTCTATAGGATAAAGTCCACATGTCTTCTTGAAGAAAGTTCTTACCCTCAGAGCCCACATCAACCTCTCTAGTCTCATCTAGAATCACTTGTCTGGCACCAACTACTCTCGAGTCCAGCACATTCCTTACCCAAGCTATGGCCTCTTATATCTGCTTGGCTTTGGACACACTAAGTACTTTGCCTTTAAATATCTGTTCTCCTGGCAAGACCTACCTCATTTTGAAGCCAACGTCTCCCCTCTTAGCCCAAATAACTCTCCCTCCTCATACACATAGCTCTCTATACAAATGTTGTCGACTTACAATGGTTTAACATTTTAAAAAGATATTTATTTCAAGAGAGAGAAACACTATTGGGAGGATTTTTATCCCACAATCCCCTGCAACCCTGCCAAATAGCTAACCTGGATCATGGGTACTCAGTATGTCCAGGTTGACCCCAGTCATGAACCCAGAGGCTTCCCTTATGGTCTCTAGCATCTCACAGCAGGGCTCCTACCACCTGCACCACTATGGCTGGGCCCAACCTCAATTGTTTATTTTCAAGGATATCTCCCTACAGTGGCATAGTGGCCAGAGTTGACAGTGGCAGCAGACATTGAGAAAATTAAACGGGCACGTGTGCGTGTGTGTCCAAACAGCAATAGTAAGAGACTGTTCAATGTTACCTAGGTAAGAATTGAAAGGGATATTTTATTAATACTTCCTCTTCAAATAACACTAATGGAACATATTGCAGGCCACACCCTATGAGCTACCATGTATTAACTCCTTTAATCCTAACTTTCCACTGAAATATTACAATATTAAAAGTCCGCAATTTACAGATGAGGAAACGAAGGGCAAGAGAGGTTAAAGGTCTTACTCAAAGTCATACAGAATGTAAGTGGCAGAGCCAGGATTCAAATCCAGACAGTCTTAACCTAATTAGATCAGCTCTCAAGATGCACATGTAGAGGAAAGATTCTGAAAGGAAGAGTTAGAATGAGGAAACGAAGGGAACTTAAAAGGTACCCAACTCTCTTCGAAAGGAAATTATGGAAGGAAAACTGGTCTCAACCATTCTTGGTGCTGAGCGTACCTAGTAGCAGCCAAGGCCTAGGGCAGGTTGGTTACTGTCCTGAGTCATATGGGTTAGACAAGTAGCACAATGCAGGGAAATCAAGGGCAAGTCATCGAGACTGTAGGGCAGGCAAGAACTTCAGGAACGTCTCTTCTTCGGCAATACATGGAAATAAATGTGTGTGTCCTGGGTCAAACAGTACTGTCTCCCCACACCCCGTACTTTAGCCGGGCTCTGAACTCTGGGCTTAACTTGGTCTCACTCTTGGTTTGCTATTCAGCCCTGAAGTTTTGGAAGTTGATTCTACAGACAGAAGCTTGCTCATAGGGAAGACTGGAAGAAAGGTCAATAAATTTTGGGAAAGTAACTCTTATGCAACACAATATTGCTCAGAATATACAGTCAGGATTCATTAAAGTAACTGTCCATTTGAAAAGCCATTGTTGAACTCATATGAGTTGCGGGCGGCATGTAGAAGATCTATCCAAAAAGAAAAGAATAGAGTCTTTTTAAAAAATCGAAGATTCAGTTTCCTATTTGGCTCCTAATTTAGCATACAAATTCTGACAAGTCATTGACTTTGATTTATTTTTCCTGGGAATTTATGGATCTCCTCTTTGAAGTTCATTTGAGGATATGTTAAGCTCATCGTATAGAGATTTGGCTACGAGGAAAGGGAATGGGCAAGACGTAGCCAACATTACGCCATTCAAATTCATTACCAGCCAATCTGAACTTCCTGGCACAAAGCTTAGCCCAAAATGGTAACAAATGAAAAGGGCAAGGAAACAACCACAACCTAATGTTCTGAAACATCAATATCACTTCCAGTGTTAATATACTTAATGGAATATGAAAATTGCTTTTCAAACTACTTTGACATTCACCTCCAGATTTTGGGGGTTGAATTCAACTTCATTCCCTAGAAGTTAAAAATTTAAACCTGTTTTAAAATCAATCACATTTCTATTAGCAGAGGGTCAACTGTTCAATAGTTTGCAGAATCCAATCCAGTTCAAAACAGAGTCAGGAACCATTCAGATCTCCCTGTTGAGAAGATGAATCAATACAACGTTTCCCTGTGGGAACACACTCTCCTGCACACTGAGCCATGGGGAGCTTCTGATCCCAAGCAGGAAAGAGAAAGACTGTTTATTTCTTGGCATCAGGAGATAAAATTTAATTTAGTTTTAAGTGCTCATGCACTTTTCATCTTCAAAGTGCTTCACAAATATTAACTAATTAATCTTTGCAGTACTGCTGCCTATTACATAAGATCTTTCAGGGATAAAGAACAAGGGAGGCACTGAATGGACCGGAGGGTAGAATTTGGAAGATATGAAACTATGCAACAATAAGAAGTTCCTTTTACCTAGAGGTGTTGTTTAGCAATTATGGCAGGATCCACTGGTAGTGACTGTGGCTATTCAACCAACTCTAGCAGTTTAAAGTCTATGTGAAAAATAGCATTGAAACAAAAACCTTTTAAAGAACTAAGCCTCAAGCTCCCTCAGCTACACAGTGTGATTGATTATACAACCATCTCCAGGGGGTGCTTATAGGATTCAACAAGACATGTCAATATCTTATCACAGAGGAGCCCTTGTAGCCAATAAGCACTCAATAAACACAAGTCGTTATTAAATGGAAAGGGAATCATGGCTTCCTGGTGCTTCAGCTGAAAAACTGGTTAAACAGTTTCAGGAAATTTGCTGGTATTTTCCATGTTCCCAGTTATGAGAGAGAATGTATCTAGCCCAATTACATACCCCTCAATTATGGTTTGAATTGCGTCCCATCTCCCAAATCCTATGTTGAAGTCCTAACCCTCAGTACTTTGGAATGTGTCTTAGTCCATTCAGGTGACTAAGACAAAATACAATAAAGTGGGTGGTTTATAAACAAAGGAAATGTATTTCTCATAGTTCTGGAGGCTGGAGAGTTCAAGATGAAGGTGCTGGCAAAATCAGTGTTGGCGAGGTCCCTCTTCCTGGTTCATAAACAATGCTTTCTTGGAGTGTCCTCAGATGGTTCTCCTCTGGGATTCTTTTACAAGAGCACTAATCCCATTCATGAGAACAAGGCCCATCCCCCCTAGATCTAATCACCTCCCAAAGGCCTGCACCTTCTATTAATACCATTACCTTGCTTATCAGGTTTCAATGAATGAATTTTATGGAGACAAAAACATTCAGACCACAGAAGAATGTGATATTATTTGGTGAAAAGTTGGTTGCAGATGTAATTAGTTAAGACGGTGTTCTTATAAAAACGTTAATTCTGGAAAACGATGCACGCACAAAGAGCGCCATGTGAAGATGAAGGTAGCCACCGTGACAGTGTAGCTGAAGCCAAGGACTGTCACAGATGTCCTACAAATCACCACCAGCTGGGTAACAGACCTGGCCAGAGTTCTGCTGCACAGCCCCTGGAAGGAGCCAACCCTGCCGACATTTGAATTTAAGTGAGAACATGAATTTCTGTTATTCATGCCATCCAGCTTGCAGCACGCTGGTACAGTAGCCCTAGCAAACTAAAGAAAATGAGTTTTATTAAACAACCATGAACCCAGTAAATCCAAATACGAGCATGTTGGTATACCAAGTCACTAATAAATCTAGTACTGTCTTCTCTCAACACCAAAGAAAAAGCAGTAGGAGTAGGAAAGGGAGCATGGGAAATCTACACAACTCAGGGTACAGGGAAAAGTACTCTAGTATTTGGTAAAAAATCAAATTTTTATCACTAAAATTTCATATGGCTGGCTCCTTACAATTTTTGTTGTTGCTTTGGTTTTTGCCATAGGGTCCGAGAACTCACCAGAGAAAGACAGAGAGGGAAAGTGAAAACTCACCCTTGGGGGTGATGGCTACACCACAATCCCTTCTCCTCCATGCTCCTCCTGGGATTTAGGGCAGGTATATATACACACTGGCATGATTTTCAAGTCACCAGGTCTAGGACTTGAACCACAGTCTGTCATGCAGGAATATAGCACCTTAACCACCACACCACCTGTTGGCCCTTCCTTATAGTCTTTTAAGTATCATTGTACATGGGACCTCCTCCATAAAATACCCCTCACCACCCTTTTCAGTGCAGGATTATCCCACTCAACCCTCTCATGCTGCACATCATCCTATTTTATACTCTGCATAGCACTTACTATTCTCTGATGTGACCTTGTGTGTTATAGTTTATTTGTTTAGTATCTGTCTCACCACACTACAGTGTAAGCTCTATGAGGACAAAGACTACGTTTGTCTTCCTCAAAACTGAATTTCCAGTGCTTGGCATAGTACGTAGCACACTGTAGACAGGATGAATGAACAAGGCGGCACCACCTTCAAAGGTGAGCTATTTTCAGCTAAGTGAAAAGTCCTGCAGTTTATTCAAAAGGAAACATTAGCCAGTGCAATTATAAGATTCTGGAAAATCTCAACATACAGGGTTAGCAAATCTAAAACCTGAGATATTGGTAATGCCTATTTAAATGATCTCTAAGAATAAACAATTTGCTCAGTGTAATATAAACATGCCAGATATCCTTTCCTAAGTAACCTCAGTTTAAACAATTTGTCTAACTGCTTCACTGTTTTTTGCATATACTATCAGTAAAAATAAAAATGAAAAAAACCTATAGTGACAAGCCAAGCTTTTTTCTTTTTTTGTCAAGAGAGATTTTTGCAAGAGGGCATGTGTGCTTGCTGGAGAGACAGAGAGAAGGCAAGAAATCACTCCTGGGGGGAATAGCCACATCACAATCCCTTCTCCTCTCAGGATCTTGGACACACATACACATGTGTCCAGTGTGAGTTTCTATATATACTATGTATAGTCTATTCTATAAAAAAGAATTTTTTTAAATATCAAGGTATCTTGATGAAATGTATCTAAATTCTAATCTTTCATATGTTCAGAAAGTAAACATTAAAGACAAAGTTGAATAAATGTCAATGTCCTAGGAGCAATTCAATTTAAGTTGTCTAAGTAATTTTTCTAAGAAAAATAGCCATCCTGAAAGTCATGAGCTCTGAATCCTGAACATGACCTTTACAGCAACACCAACAGTTATTTGTTTGTATTTTTAAATACTTATTGGCAGGTCTATTGCTCATGTTCTTTTAAACCACATTATAAATAAAAATCCTTTAAATCATTAAGGCTACATCATAAATATTATAAGCCAGTGCTGTAATCAAAAAAGAAATGAAAAACAAAACCAAAAAACCCTAGGCAACTTCGACATTGTTCCAAATTAATTCCAGACCCCAAAATTAGATTAACTAATGAATATTTCTTTCTTCTTTTCTTTTTTGTTTCCTTTCTCTGGTCAGTATATAATACCAGGTCCAAAAAAAGTCCATAAACTTCAATCTAGAAATACATTTTACTAAGTTTTGGCTCTTAATATCAAATTCTGAACCATTATGTATTTATTTGCACATTTCAAAAGATTACTCAAAAAAGCCGGTTAAATCAATTGAAAGGTTGTTTGTTTTTTTGGGTTTTTTTTTTTTTTTTTTTGAGTCATCATTAACTGTTCAGTCACATCATCAGTCACTAGAAATGGTCATTGGTCCAGCCAGTGGCAAGGTGGTAAGGCAGCTGGATCCCACATGGCTCACTTCACAGCTTGAGTCCCAGACCAAACAGCTTGAAAAATACACCATGCACATGTGCTTGTGTGCCCAAAATCCCAAAAGAGGAGGGAGAAATGGAGGAGAAGGGACTGCAGTATAATCATTCCTCAGAAGGAGTGCTTTCTCTCTTTTCTTCTTTCTCTGTGGCAAGTGCATATACCCTCTGGCAAATTAAAAAAAAAAAAATTGAGTTAGTCATGTTTTGGGGAGAGTAAACCCATGACACCCTTCTTAGTTAATTTGTTGAGATAGAATTCCACTCACAAAATTACATTACAGGAACAATCAGCTACTAAGCCACGCAGCTCATCTCCTCTGATCTGAGACTACTTATCCTAAATGACTTGGCAGTTACAAGTGCATACTACAGAAAAGTAATCAGTAAATCACAACCAACCAGGTCAGCTGCTGAAATTAGATAAGGAGACACAAACTTCAATACTCTCGACCTCATCCTATGTATATCTCCAGCAGAACCAACGGATATAGGATCTAAGGTCTTATTTATTATAGCCTGTATCTTCAAAGCAGCAAACTGCCAGCTGGGAGCAAATCATTGGTCTAGGTTCCTGGATGCTAAGCAAATATGTTTTAATAAGAAAACAAAATAAAACAAAAAAGAACAATCAAGCCACAATAGGAGTCTGGAGCGATTACTAACTGCATGGTCACATCACCACAATCCACTGTCTTGTCTGTGTCTCTTCATGAGACCGTGAAGATACACTGTGTGGCAGAGATTAAACTACTGCATTTATGGGTCAGTCCTGTAGCCCAGTTGTTAAGAAAGCCAAAGTCCACATGGCCAACTGTGGCTCTAGAACCAGTCCCAGCTGCTTGAAAAGCATGCTGCGCATGTGCATGTGTACACCCCAAATCCTGCAAGGGTGGAAATGGGAAGGAGAAGGAGCTGTGGCATAACCACACCCCACGGAGGGGTGCTTCTTCTCTCCCCTCTCTAGGTTTCTTTGAGGAGTGCAGGCACCCCCTAACAATTTAAACAAAAATTACAGCATCTACTACCCATGTGCTAAAGTATCTTTCTCCAGAATCATCTGAGAATAAAGGCTATAAAGTGACTAACACTTTTTTTTTTTACTCTTAGTGAAAAAAGGCCAAACCTTCTCCTACCATCTCTCTCTCTCTCAAAAAAAAAAAAAAAAAAAAAAATCAAATGAGATTAAAATGAAATGCAAGAGTCTCTTGACCTATACCAGGAACTTCTTTTCTGAAATGCCTCTCCAGAGAGGATGCCATCTTAACCTTTTTACTATTTCTTAGTATTTTTCTCTTTCAAAATGATTATATTGTTATCTCCTTACCTATGCATTTTTTCAGTGTTTAAGAAAATGTGGTCCCTTTAACTACCACTGCATCATCTACAGCAGCTCTTTTTTGTTTTAAAGAATTATTTTATTTACTATTATTACTTTTTAATTTGACCACAGAGAGACAGAGACAAAGAGCAAGAGAGAGACGGACAGAGATGGAAAGTGAGAACGTGAGTTGCCAGATCCAGGACTTGAAATGTGGCTGGTAATGTTGGAGTCCAGCTCCTTAACCATCATGCCACCCACCAGCCATTACACTAGCTCTTTATTGCCCAACTTTGAGATTAGTGTCACCATTTCCTCTCCACTTCTTTATATCTCTTTCCATCTATGTCCCATAGTTATACCTTTGCATCATCAAGATTGATAGCATTCTTGCTTTCTAAGCATGGACTTCATGCTTTGTCTATAAACTCATTTTGTATTTAAATTATGATCATGTAAGTATTGTTCAATGTATATCCAATAATATAAAAACATTTCCTTTTAACCTCACTTTTATATTTTCCTGGAGTTTCTCATTGCCTTTCTTTTTTCCTATACTATCTGCCTTTAGTGTATCTTCAACTCTCTTCAAACTCTTCATGACAGACATTCTATTAGATAGCTGTTTTTTTTTTTTTTACAAATAAGATCCCCCCCACACAATTTACATGTATCAGTCTCATCAAATAACAGAAGAAATTCTCATTGAGAATATCTATTCCAAAGTATGTTTTCCTAGTTACTGAGAAACCCTGAAACTCTGGCCAGTTTGAGAATGATCCAAACACTTTTATAAACTTATGGGGAGTGATAATAGAAGATGTTCTCACAGGAAAGATAATGGAAAGAGGTGGGGGAGGTGTAAAAAAAGTGACTCTGGTGGTTGTAACAAAGCTCACTTTAAAACTAGATGGACTAATGCCATGAGTTTATGAGTATCACTGAATTTACAGTAAATGCTGAAATAACCACATTTTATAAATGTTTCCACATGAAACCTCTAATTCATATTTACATTTAGAAGAATTGCAAACACCTCTACCCAACCTGGGCTTTAGAATCATAGCCCTAAACTCTGGCATAAAACACACACACACACACACACACACACACACACACACACACAGAGCAAAAATAATATAAAGGAAAAAGAAATTTCAAACAAATTATGTTACTTGCAAGTTTAACTCCAAATGCCAAGAAATACAAATTTCTTTAAGCTAGAAAGTCACAAATCACGATGCAGAAGTCAGTCAAAACTCCAGCCAATATATTTTATCAAAAGGAGGCCCAAATGAGTAGTCCAAAGGAAATTAAACAATGATTAAGCGTTGAGGCTCTAGGTTCAAGTCACTCACCAAATGAGTGACCTGGGGTTATAACATTTTTTTCTACATTGTCATTTTCTTCCAGAGTTTCTATCTGACCAGGTGTTATGAAGACTCAATAAGATCATGTACATAAAGCACTGAACACAGTGTTAAATAAAAACTAGTCATTGAAACTATCATCAACACTCAGAAGCAATCTTGTATCTGAATGCTTGGCCATTTCTCCGTAAAAATGTTTCTTTGATGATCCTTGTAATTTAAACAGAAGAGCAGATATTTATAGCAGCTCTACTCATAATGGCCAAAACTTGGAAGTCATCAAGATGTCCTTCTGTAGGTGAATGTATAAACAAGCTGTGGGACAGCCAGATAATGAAGTACTACTCAGTGTTAAAAAAAAGCAGCAGCTACAAGCCATGACAATACATGGAGGGCCCTTTAAGCACATTACTAACTGAAAGAAGCTATGCTGAAAAACTACACATAGTATGTGATCATAACTACACGACAATCTGGAAAAGGCAAAACTATGGAGACAATAAAAAGGTCAGTGGCTGCTAGGAGCTGGGGTGGAGGGTGAGATGAACAGGCTGAGAGCAGAGATTTTTAGGACAGTAAATCTATTCCATACAGATGTTACAGTGGTAGATACATGGCACCACAAAGTTATCCAAATCCACAGAATGTGTGACACAAAAACTGAACGCTAAGGTAAACTGTGGACTCCGGGTGAAAATGGTGTGTCCATGTAGATTAACTAGTTGTAATATATGTACCACTCTGGTAGGAGCTGCTGACAGCGGGGAAGGCTATGAGTACATGAGGCAAGGGGTTTACAGGAAATCTCTGTACCTTTCTGTCAAATTTGCTAGGAAGGTAACTTACTACAAAAAAGACTTGCTTAAAAAAAACTTAGAGGGCCAGCCAGTGGAACAGTGGGTCCTACATAACTAATTGTGCAGTTCTAGTCCTAGACCCACACCTTGAAAATCATGTCAGACATGTATGTGTGCATGCCCAAAATCCTGAAGGAGAAGAAATTACAGCATGACCATCTCCCAAGGGAGATGCTTTCTCATTTTCTCTGTTTCTCTCCAGTGAGCACCCACGCCCAATGCCAAGCTTTTTTTTTTTTCTTTTTTTAGAGGTTTTTACTATAGCGCGTATACGCTCGCCAGACAGAGACAGAGAGATAGAAAGCGAGAAATCACCCGGGGATGGTCGTTCCGTACTCCCTTCTCCTCCATTCTCCTCTTGCGATCTTGGGCACGCATGCACACACTCCCGGCGTGGGTTTTAAGCCACCAGGTCTGGGACGTGAACTGCAGTCGACTACGTGGAAGTCCAGCGACACAGCCATTATGCTAACTGCTGGTCCCCCCGATGGCAAGTTTTAAAATAAATAAATAAATTAGAAAAAAAAAGTTTTCTTGATAACTTTTCCCATGCTACAGTAGAGAAATATTTGCACATGTGAGCAAAGAACTATGTAAAGAATCATGCTGCTCAAAGGCATCATGATGCAGTGTCTAAGAACAGGAACCTGAAAGCCTAATCGTCAGATCCTGACTGCAAGCCATCCAAAGTCAAGCAAAGTATTTACTTTTGCCCCTGCCTGTTTCTTCATCTGGAAATAAGACAGTTATAAGAATTAAGTTTGTTAATATTTGCACAGCATTTAGAACAGCACAGGGGACAAATTAAGAGCTGTACAAATCTTTGTTAAATAAATTACATTACTGTTGATGACAAGAAAAAAACAGTTTAGAACTGTATCATTCGGAAATGGCTAATTATATTCTGGTATATTCATATGATGGAATAACGCTCAACAGCTAAAAAGAATTACATAGTAGATCCACAGGCACTAAGCTAACATCAACAAAATGGATTAAAGTATTTACTGTTGGGTGAAAAAAGCTGAAGAAAAATAATTGCAGGTTTAAGAAAACTCACAAAATATATCATTTGTCTGCATTTTTATATGCCTTCCAAAGAATAAGAAATTAGGCTAGCGGGAGGCATGATGATTAAGGTGGTGGGATTCCACATGGCTGACTGTGAAGTTTGAGTCCCTGTCCAGAAGCTTGAAAATTACATAAAGTGCACATCTGTGCATGCACAAACTCCCGAGAAGAGAACGGAGGAGAAGGGACTGCGGCATAGCCATCTCTCCTGGGGGTTACTTTCTCACTTTCCTTTTCTCTCTCCC
>NW_006159551.1:87291-93425 GCF_000334495.1 Tupaia belangeri chinensis | reverse complement strand
TTTCCCTACCCTCTGCCCCTGTCTTCCTCCAGCGACCACCCTTGCCCCATAAAGAAGTAAAAAAAACAACCACTGCAAACAATAGGAAATGCTCTGGAAATAAATACAGCAAACCACTAAAAGTAATCGGTTGCTTCTGAAGAATTAGGTTCTAGTCTTGTCTTTCTAACTAGCTGTTCCATCTTGGCTAAATCATCTAACTTAGGAAACACCTAAGGATAGTTCTCATATCTTAAAAGAGGGAACGGGGTATGCAGGGATGACTGGATTCTGAAATCCCTCTGATTCCAATCTCTCACATATCCTGATTTTGATTAGAGGACGTCGGTACTTTCTATAAATAAAAACACTGACTCCTTCAGCAGTGCATTCTGCTAAGTATTTTTCAGAAACCCTATGGAACACAGTGCATTGTTTCAAAAACACAGCCCGTGCCAGATGGAAACACATTCCGTGTGGGTACAGTTTTATGCCCAGATCATGCTCTCAGTAACGAGATCTTTCTTCACTCCCAGCCCCCACGTTGGTGCTGTGTCCTCTTCCAGCAAAGAACTGCTTCACCAATTGCTAAGTGAGCAACAGTTCCTTTATTGCCATTTTTGCTTTTTCTCTGGATTGTCATCAAAATACATTTGCACTACATTCATAAACATATGCGACCCAGTTAATCTACCCACAAGTGGGAAAACAAGAAACTGCTGTTTTAAAATCAGGGTCATGTGGGACCAGCAGTTAACGTAATGGCTATGTCGCTGGACTCCCACGTAGTCGACTGTGGTTCGAGTCCTGGACCCAGCAGCTTAAACTCACACCGGACGCGTGTGCGTGTGGACCAAGATCCTGAGAGGAAAATGGAGGAGAAGAGACTATGGCATGCCCATCTGCCCCAGGGGGTGATTTCTCATTTTCTGTCTCTCTGTCTCTCTCTCTTTCTGGCGAGTGCACGTGCCCTATTAACAAAAACCTCTAAAAAAAAATTATTAAAAAAAAAAATCAGGGTCATGTTCCCATCATCCAACCAACAATAAGGAGAGAGAGACCATGTCACATCACCATCCATATTCTAGGTGAACCCAAACCTCAGCACTCAATCTCCAGTGGTGCCCATCCGTGGTCTCTCTCACTGATGTGACCTGGCAACTCATCCTCACCCCTTCCCATCTAGCCTTCTGCTGCTCTATGACCGCTTTCCTTTCAGACCAATCTATCAACTCCTGCAGGTTCTCAGCACCTATAGTAGTGCCCGACATACAAAGCAAATATTAAAAGTCTCAATTAGATCGACCCAGGCCCACAAAAAGAAAAATAAACAAAAATAGTATTAGCTGAGCTGATACACATGACTGACTGCCAGACTAATTTTCCTGAAGGAAAGTAGTGACTTTATCCGTGACTAGGCAAAAAAGCATTCTCTGAAAACCAGGAGCACTATAGTGTACCAAGCACTATACGTATTTCTGGCAATATAAAGACCACTCTGCTCCCCACTTCACAGAGAAATGCTAAGCTCACAGATATTGGTGGTCTCTGTTCCTACCCAAAAGAACAGAATTCATCACTAACTCTGCCACTCACTGACTGTCATCTTGGGCAAGTTTCTTACATTTATCAAGTCTTAGCTTCCTTATGTGTAAGATGGGAACACCACTGCTGTATCTCATGGGACTGCCTATTTGTAGAATGAGGTAATGTATATAATGCACCCAACACAGCAAAAGGTCAGTAAATGTTTCTTTTCAAAATGACAAATATAAGAATAAAAATCCAAATTTTTTTTCTAATTTTTTGAGAGATTTTCACTATATAGGGCATGTGGGCTTGCCAGAGACATAAAGAGAGATAGAAAGCAAGAAATCATCTACCGGGAAAATGGCCATGCCCCCAATTACTTCTCCTCCATTCTCCTCTCAGAATTTTGGGCATGCATGAACATGCATCTGGCATGAGTTTCAAGACCAGGTCCAGGACTTGAACCACCATCCATCATGTGTGAGTACAGCACCTTAACCATATGCCACCTGCTGGTCCTCCTAAATCCAAATGTCTTCATCAAGGGCGGCAAAATCTGGCACCAACCAACAGCTTCAGCCCTACTTTCACACACACTATTCAAAGATATCTCTGCTGCTAAAATACTGTTCTCTACAGCTTGAGACCACACAGGAGGTACAGGTTCGATTCCCAGTATTATCTAAAGGCCAGGCATAGTGACTATAATCCCTGTGACTCAGGAGGCAGAGGCAGGAGAAATGAGCTCAATCTTGGTATGGGCAACAGAGAGAGACCCTATGTGCTGGGCATCATGGTGCACCTCCGTGACCTCAACTGAGTGGTTGAGGCAGCAGAATTAAGACATAGCAAGACTTTGTCTTAAAAAAAAGTTACCTCTGGATTCTGCCCATTGATAGGTCTGGCCCTGTATTTCACTTTGTAATGATATCCTTCTAACCCAACTCTTCCCCTTGCATTCATCTTTAACTTCCAACCATCCTTTCTACCCCGGTTTAATGTGTCTTCTCTGTAAGTTTTGCTACTCATGATGGCAGCCCCTCCCTGCAGCTTCATCTGTGTTCCCACGGTACTTTATGCATCAATAAAGACTGGCTACCCTCTTACCTATAATGCACCCACTCAACAAGCTTTTGCCAAGGACCTGTGTTGTGACAGGTGTTTCATTTGTGTTGGGGACACTGAGGTCAACAAGGAAGATAAAGCCCCGCCCACAATCTAGCAGGAAACGTAGGCATAAATCATTATGTGTACTTGTAGTCTGAGCTAACTGGGAGGCTGGGCAGAAGGATCCTAAGATAGTGAGACCCTGTCAAAAATAACCCCTCATCTCTTTCCCACCCTGACGCACAAACAGGTTTTTTTTCCTCCTATCTCTCATTTAAAAATAAAAAAAAATCATTATTTCCCTACCCTCTGCCCCTGTCTTCCTCCAGCGACCACCCTTGCCCCATAAAGAAGTAAAAAAAACAACCACTGCAAACAATAGGAAATGCTCTGGAAATAAATACAGCAAACCACTAAAAGTAATCGGTTGCTTCTGAAGAATTAGGTTCTAGTCTTGTCTTTCTAACTAGCTGTTCCATCTTGGCTAAATCATCTAACTTAGGAAACACCTAAGGATAGTTCTCATATCTTAAAAGAGGGAACGGGGTATGCAGGGATGACTGGATTCTGAAATCCCTCTGATTCCAATCTCTCACATATCCTGATTTTGATTAGAGGACGTCGGTACTTTCTATAAATAAAAACACTGACTCCTTCAGCAGTGCATTCTGCTAAGTATTTTTCAGAAACCCTATGGAACACAGTGCATTGTTTCAAAAACACAGCCCGTGCCAGATGGAAACACATTCCGTGTGGGTACAGTTTTATGCCCAGATCATGCTCTCAGTAACGAGATCTTTCTTCACTCCCAGCCCCCACGTTGGTGCTGTGTCCTCTTCCAGCAAAGAACTGCTTCACCAATTGCTAAGTGAGCAACAGTTCCTTTATTGCCATTTTTGCTTTTTCTCTGGATTGTCATCAAAATACATTTGCACTACATTCATAAACATATGCGACCCAGTTAATCTACCCACAAGTGGGAAAACAAGAAACTGCTGTTTTAAAATCAGGGTCATGTGGGACCAGCAGTTAACGTAATGGCTATGTCGCTGGACTCCCACGTAGTCGACTGTGGTTCGAGTCCTGGACCCAGCAGCTTAAACTCACACCGGACGCGTGTGCGTGTGGACCAAGATCCTGAGAGGAAAATGGAGGAGAAGAGACTATGGCATGCCCATCTGCCCCAGGGGGTGATTTCTCATTTTCTGTCTCTCTGTCTCTCTCTCTTTCTGGCGAGTGCACGTGCCCTATTAACAAAAACCTCTAAAAAAAAATTATTAAAAAAAAAAATCAGGGTCATGTTCCCATCATCCAACCAACAATAAGGAGAGAGAGACCATGTCACATCACCATCCATATTCTAGGTGAACCCAAACCTCAGCACTCAATCTCCAGTGGTGCCCATCCGTGGTCTCTCTCACTGATGTGACCTGGCAACTCATCCTCACCCCTTCCCATCTAGCCTTCTGCTGCTCTATGACCGCTTTCCTTTCAGACCAATCTATCAACTCCTGCAGGTTCTCAGCACCTATAGTAGTGCCCGACATACAAAGCAAATATTAAAAGTCTCAATTAGATCGACCCAGGCCCACAAAAAGAAAAATAAACAAAAATAGTATTAGCTGAGCTGATACACATGACTGACTGCCAGACTAATTTTCCTGAAGGAAAGTAGTGACTTTATCCGTGACTAGGCAAAAAAGCATTCTCTGAAAACCAGGAGCACTATAGTGTACCAAGCACTATACGTATTTCTGGCAATATAAAGACCACTCTGCTCCCCACTTCACAGAGAAATGCTAAGCTCACAGATATTGGTGGTCTCTGTTCCTACCCAAAAGAACAGAATTCATCACTAACTCTGCCACTCACTGACTGTCATCTTGGGCAAGTTTCTTACATTTATCAAGTCTTAGCTTCCTTATGTGTAAGATGGGAACACCACTGCTGTATCTCATGGGACTGCCTATTTGTAGAATGAGGTAATGTATATAATGCACCCAACACAGCAAAAGGTCAGTAAATGTTTCTTTTCAAAATGACAAATATAAGAATAAAAATCCAAATTTTTTTTCTAATTTTTTGAGAGATTTTCACTATATAGGGCATGTGGGCTTGCCAGAGACATAAAGAGAGATAGAAAGCAAGAAATCATCTACCGGGAAAATGGCCATGCCCCCAATTACTTCTCCTCCATTCTCCTCTCAGAATTTTGGGCATGCATGAACATGCATCTGGCATGAGTTTCAAGACCAGGTCCAGGACTTGAACCACCATCCATCATGTGTGAGTACAGCACCTTAACCATATGCCACCTGCTGGTCCTCCTAAATCCAAATGTCTTCATCAAGGGCGGCAAAATCTGGCACCAACCAACAGCTTCAGCCCTACTTTCACACACACTATTCAAAGATATCTCTGCTGCTAAAATACTGTTCTCTACAGCTTGAGACCACACAGGAGGTACAGGTTCGATTCCCAGTATTATCTAAAGGCCAGGCATAGTGACTATAATCCCTGTGACTCAGGAGGCAGAGGCAGGAGAAATGAGCTCAATCTTGGTATGGGCAACAGAGAGAGACCCTATGTGCTGGGCATCATGGTGCACCTCCGTGACCTCAACTGAGTGGTTGAGGCAGCAGAATTAAGACATAGCAAGACTTTGTCTTAAAAAAAAGTTACCTCTGGATTCTGCCCATTGATAGGTCTGGCCCTGTATTTCACTTTGTAATGATATCCTTCTAACCCAACTCTTCCCCTTGCATTCATCTTTAACTTCCAACCATCCTTTCTACCCCGGTTTAATGTGTCTTCTCTGTAAGTTTTGCTACTCATGATGGCAGCCCCTCCCTGCAGCTTCATCTGTGTTCCCACGGTACTTTATGCATCAATAAAGACTGGCTACCCTCTTACCTATAATGCACCCACTCAACAAGCTTTTGCCAAGGACCTGTGTTGTGACAGGTGTTTCATTTGTGTTGGGGACACTGAGGTCAACAAGGAAGATAAAGCCCCGCCCACAATCTAGCAGGAAACGTAGGCATAAATCATTATGTGTACTTGTAGTCTGAGCTAACTGGGAGGCTGGGCAGAAGGATCCTAAGATAGTGAGACCCTGTCAAAAATAACCCCTCATCTCTTTCCCACCCTGACGCACAAACAGGTTTTTTTTCCTCCTATCTCTCATTTAAAAATAAAAAAAAATCATTACCCAAATAATTTCTTCTTTAAAATTGTGATAAGCATCCTAAATAAAACTGACAAAAATACCAACAACATTACTTCTACTGTCTGGAGATCTGGATTAAAGGCAAGTGGGTATGGGGATCAGCAGATGGCATAATGGTTACGTTGCTGGCCTCCTATGTAGTTGACAGCGATTTGAGTCCCAAACCCAGAGGCTTAAATTCATGCCAGGTATGTGTGTGCATTATACCCAAAATTCCAAGAGGAGAATGGAGAAGAAGGGATTGAGGTGTGGCCATGCCCCTGGATAGTGATTTCTTACTTTCCATCTC
>NW_006159551.1:45325-87260 GCF_000334495.1 Tupaia belangeri chinensis | reverse complement strand
TTTCCCTCTCTCTTCACGAGTGCATGTGCCCTATTGCAAAAAATCTCTTAAATGCCTCCTGGGGTCAGCTAGGTAGTATAGTGGTTAAGGCACCTGGATCCCAAATGGCTGTGTGGTTTGAATCACAGACCCAGCGGCCTGAAAACCATACCAGGTGTACGTGTGCATGTCTAAAACATACCAAGAGGTGAACGGAGAAGATAGGACTGCTGTGTGGTCAGCCCCTTGGGAGGGGGTACTTTCTCTCTCCCTATTTTTAGTGGGTGCACATGCCCTACAGCAAATAGATACATACATCAATATCTCCCAGGCAGCTAGGACAAGTGCACCTCACCATGTCTGGCCATTAGGGTCGGCCAGGAATGAAACCCAGAACTCCCACATAGCCTCAGCCCAGAGAACAGCAACATCTGAACTAGAACGCCATGACTGGTCTTCTGTTGTAGCTAGAGCACTTTACCAGTTATGTATCCTCATCCACCTCTCTGATTTTCAGATTCCTCATGGGAAAGGAAGAATAAGCCTTTAGAAACTATTAAAAGCACTGTACACGGGGTGGGTTATCTTTGAATCTACCCCACTATCATCAACGAAGGCTGTAAACATAGCAGGAGTTTGGGAAAAGTTTGTTGAATGAACATTAAGTCATTGGCCAAGGTCAGGGGCTCATGAGCGAGGACTAACACCAACCTGAAACATGAACTTGCCCACTATAATTAAAGCACGGAGTAAATGCTCTAGAACACAACCAGGTGCGTTTCTTGGCAATGCTGAAAGATCAGAGAGATCACTCTTCATTAAAAAGCCCTGTATATTGATACGATCAGAAACATTTCTAAATCTCTCTCTAATTTCACAGTTCTCGATCTCGGTCCCACAAGTAAGGAGCGATGAAAAGAACTCATGCCGTCAATACAGCAACGTTGGCCTGATTCTAACTTTTCTCTCTGTTCTCATTATTTTTCCTTCCTCAACTCCAGATGGTCTTTTTTTAATTTTTTTTTTTAATTTCTAAATATGCAGACCAAGATCAGAACAAGACCAAAACACATGTTGTAGAAAAGGTACTTCCCTGCAGCCCTGTCCTTGGCCTCCAATCCTCCACTGTGAGAAGTCACAGCTGGTATCTTGTCTCTCAAGTCGCCACCCCTCATACATTTACATATAAGCTCTTAGGCCATGTCTGCTGTGCACAGAGGGGAAGACAGCTCCCTGCAGATGTAAACACAAAGCCAGGCAAACCTAGTCTATCTTTAGTCCTTCTTTTCGGCCATCTTGGCTCCTAGTGAATTCATCTTAATCTTTACTCAAAAACATTTTTGGGGGGTCAGAGGGCACATGTGCTCACCAGAGACAGATGGGGAAGAGGGATGGTGAGGGCTGTGTGTGAGAAATCACTCCCCATGGAGAATGGTGATCCCACCATCCATCCTCCTCCATTTTTCCTTCCTTTTGGGATTCTGGGTGGGCACACACATATCCGCGCTCAGCATACTTTTCAGTCCTCCAGTTCTAGACCTGAACCATGGAATTAGCCATGTAGGATCCAGTGCCTTAATCACCATGCCACCAGCTAGCCCTCCCATGTTAATCTTTGATGAATCAGTTTTTTGTACTTCCTTATTCCACCTCATGTCAGTAAACCTTATGAAATCTAACTTGAAGATAATTGGTCTAATTATGGTCTCAGGCAATGTTTATTTCATTTAAAGTTTAAGAACTCTACTTTGTGCCCGAGACAAGGATAACAATACTTTGCAATCATTTATTATGCACTAGACATTAGATGATTTTCATCAAGCACTCAATAAAATCACTGTCACAACCATGTAAGGTAAATGCCAGCATGTCTGTGGCCCAGACGGTCACAGTTCTCTCTGGCAGATCTGTTAGTGCTCAGCTGCTGTCACTTGTGCCTAGTGGCACCAGCACCTACAGCGTTCCTGCTGTGAGGAGAGCGCTTGCCTGATCCCTTGGGTCTAAGAAGCACACGTATTGGAAATCTCCAATAGGGTCCTGCTCGGAATGATCAGGGTCAGGACCAGCAGATAGCATAATGGTTACATCACTGGACTCACACTGAGTTTGACCATGGTTTGAGTCCCGGACCTGGTGGATTACAACTCACACTGGGAGCATGTTGCATGCATGCTCAAAATTCCAAGAGGAGAACAGAGGAAAAGGAGCCGTGGTGTGGCCACACCTCTAGGGGGTGATTGCTCACTGTCCGTCTCTCTCTCTGGCAAATGTACATGCCTTACAGCAAAAATCTTTCTCTAAAATAAAATAAAATAAAATAAATAAATAAATAAACAAACAAACAAACCACAAAGGATCAGGGGTCTCAGGGAATTTCCAATGGCATGAAATCAACTCTCTAGTCATGGCTTTCTCTCTGGCAGGTGTCAAACTTTTGACCGATTCAATGGCAGGTGAATTTTATAACTATAAAAAAAAAAGTGATTTAAAAGCACAGGAAATGCTACAGACACTGATTTCATCAGAAAAACAGAATCTTCCAAAGAAAAGAGAGGCTTTGAAAGCTTGTCTCAAAAAGAAAATCTCATTTTGTTTTCTCAGGAGGGCAAAAGCAACCACTCTTGGCTTCTCAGTCAGTAGGAATATCCATACCCTGATGTTTTCTGATGTTTTCTCCTGTTTCCTCCTCCTCATGGGCTCACATGGTGTAGACCATAGTCTAGGACCCTTCTCACTCCACTCCAGCCCTCCAGGAGACAATGCAAACAGCCAAGAGAAAAAGTGATAGTTAATTATAGTTTGCGAGGATTATAACTCAACAATATGAGTTACAATGTGAGGGGGCAGGGGAAGAGTCAGAAGCTACTGAAGAAAACCCAACATGATGGGTCAGACAAGGACTTCAATTCTATCAGAATTCAATTCTGTATCCCGAAAAGTATAGCAGCCCTCACCACTTTCAGATGGAAGATAGCATCTAACACAATTGAGAAAAATCATCTGTTCAGTGAGAACAAAATGTTTTAGGTTTAAAATTTAAAAAAAATTTTTTTTTTGGTCAAGTCCCTCTGCTTAAATAGCCCTGGTAAGTTTTTGAGTTATTTGTGACATAGATTTCAAATATTCTTGGGACAAAACAGCAAATATGATGATCAAATATCCAATCAGTACATTTTATTATGGAAAAGGAAAGCATTATATTTGTTCAAACTACTTAATATAAAGTAAATTAGTATTTGGAAGTTTTCTAAATCATCTGTGCACTATAATTCTCATATTAACCAATAAATTCTAAAAATTAATCAAATTGGGGCCAGCAGCAATGCAGTGTGCTTTGCAAGGTGGATCCATATAGAAAAGTTCTGGTTTCCTGTCTGAAGACCTCTCCGAGTAGGCTGGGTATGTGTGTGCCCATGGTCCAGGGCTGGCTGAGGCTGAGGGTGGACCATAGCCTGAGGATACTGTCGAGGAAGCAACATCTCCTTCACCTACCCCTCCACAGTCTCTCCTACTCGTGGAAGGAAATGAGAAATGGAGGGAAGAAAGGATGGGAAATTAACCTTTTTAAAAATAATAAAAACTAGAATAAAAAAATCGAGAGGGCCAAAGATTTTTTTTTCTGCTAACTTGACAAGCAGAAAAAAAGCACTCTGTGACCAAGAAGAAAAACAAGCCCTACTCTCCTGACAAGTGATTCTTTAGTAATGTGAGAACATTAGCCTATTGCTTCAAGAAGTTTTTTATTTTTTTAATTTTTTTTTTTTTTTTCCCGGGAAGGGGAGTGTTAACAACCCACATTTTCTTAATAGGGTTTACAGATTAGGTGAGAATTGAAACAGTTATGTTCCAAGTGCCAAATGCGAACACGTAAATGAAACTTATTTCTGTGACTTACAAAGAATGTTGAATACTAAGAAGTTCTTTTGGATTAAAATTTAGCCCCACTATCTAGCCCCCAAATAAAAACTCATGACTTGAGACACTGCTCCCAATCAAATGCCTTTCATGTCACCTTGAAAGAATTGAAGTGACCGATGAAAAGCGTCACTGGCACAACTCCAATCGACAGGACAAAGAGTTCATTCATCACGACCTGTACATTTCATAAGGAGCCATACGGGCTTCAGGAAAAGGTGCTGAGATTTATTTTCTGCATGAAGGAAATTAAATAGTTGTTAAACTTGAGGGCCAAATGAAAGTTAAATGCCATTGGAGAAATGAGAAATAAAGAACTGAGTGTTTACTAGAAAGACAAGAATATCCCAGTTTCACGCTCATGCATACTGCTGTCTACTTTACGAGTTCTTGGATGATGTTGCTAGAAAATATTGTGGAAGAGGAAATCCAAATAAGTGGCCAACCCAAACATGGTGCTTGCAGCACAAACAAAGGTGAAAAACTGAAAAGGAACGCCGAGTAATTCTCAATTCATTAACCAAATTCAATTGCATTGGTTTTAATTCAATTGCAGTTTAATTTTTTTTTTTTTAATTTTTTTTTTTTTTTGCCGAGAAGGGAGTGTTAACAACCCACATTTTCTTAATAGGGTTTACAGATTAGGTGAGAATTGAAACAGTTATGTTCCAAGTGCCAAATGCGAACACGTAAATGAAACTTATTTCTGTGACTTACAAAGAATGTTGAATACTAAGAAGTTCTTTTGGATTAAAATTTAGCCCCACTATCTAGCCCCCAAATAAAAACTCATGACTTGAGACACTGCTCCCAATCAAATGCCTTTCATGTCACCTTGAAAGAATTGAAGTGACCGATGAAAAGCGTCACTGGCACAACTCCAATCGACAGGACAAAGAGTTCATTCATCACGACCTGTACATTTCATAAGGAGCCATACGGGCTTCAGGAAAAGGTGCTGAGATTTATTTTCTGCATGAAGGAAATTAAATAGTTGTTAAACTTGAGGGCCAAATGAAAGTTAAATGCCATTGGAGAAATGAGAAATAAAGAACTGAGTGTTTACTAGAAAGACAAGAATATCCCAGTTTCACGCTCATGCATACTGCTGTCTACTTTACGAGTTCTTGGATGATGTTGCTAGAAAATATTGTGGAAGAGGAAATCCAAATAAGTGGCCAACCCAAACATGGTGCTTGCAGCACAAACAAAGGTGAAAAACTGAAAAGGAACGCCGAGTAATTCTCAATTCATTAACCAAATTCAATTGCATTGGTTTTAATTCAATTGCAGTTTAATCTTGGCAGTGTCTTTCCACTTACTGTCAGAAAGAAGCCTTATTAACTTTATCCACCAGTAAAAAAAAAATCCTGAGCAGAGTTGGGGCAAGACTCCATTTAGACGAATTTAAAAAACACTGGCCATGCTTACTTACACTGTCACCCTACATAGTCTGATCAGTGCTTAGAGATAAAAGGTGATTTTTTTAAATTAGTTTCTCTCTCTCTCTCTGTTCATCTGTCTCTTTCATGAAAGACAGAGACAGGTAAACAAGCACCTTCAATAGGGTTGTACACGGCGATCCTCTCAGGACCTGCCCAGCCAGCCAGGATCACAAGCACTTGTATTTACTAAGCTGCAATCCAAGCGGCCTTCAGCACTGCAGAGCACTGCACTGCCACTGCATCCCACTGCTGGACTGAGAGTGTGATTATTAATTCAACATCAGAAATGAGGAAGTGGGGTAGCTTAGTCACAGGTAGGCACCCACATGGAGCCCATCTCATGCTGCGCAGGTAATTTTAAAAAATTAAACTGGGGGCCAGCAGGTGGTGTGGTGGTTAAAGCTGCTGGATTCCCTCATGGCCAACCACGTTTTGAGTCCTGGACCTAGAGGCTTGTTTTCTTGCTTTCTCCTTCGCTTTCTGTCTCTCTTTGGTCAAAATAAAAAATAACAAATGCAATAAATACATCTTTTTAAAAAAATTAAATGGAACAGAGTGAAATAAAATGATCTAAATGACAGTCTAGGCACTCTTGGAAAGAAATGGGCTGCTATTCCGTTCCATACCCCACCTCTCACACCACCACTTGAAGTCTTGAGGAGAGAGGTGGATGTTTTTAGTGCAGTTGAGGTTTAACTGCTTGGACTGGGTAAGTTACTTCTCTCCAAAAGTAACTGGATAGAAGGGGGTTGAGAATTAACATTTACAGTGTGTCGACAAGGCTCATGACCAGCCATCTTTTTTAACTGTTTTAATTTTTAAAGTTTTATTTCTTTCATGAGCGAGAACAAGAGGAAAAGTAGGAGAGCACGCTCAGTAGGGTAATGTCACACTGTGATCCACATCCCTCCGCTCCTCAGGACCTTGGGCACATGCCTGGTATGTTTCAGGTGGACTTGAGATCTGACCCCACAAAGAACCGTGTGCCTTCCGGAACTGTTGAGCAGCTCACTACCACCAAGGCTGGCCCAGACCATCTCTTTTGATGAGGATATTGTTTTGCAGTGTTAAGTTTCTGAACTTTCAAGGCACTGGAGTGTAATAAATAGTAAAGGTGGCACTTGAACCCCTAGTTGGGCTATAAAGTTTGATACTGCCACATTACTTGGACTCCCTCTACATGCCAAAGTCCTCTGAAGCCATGTTGGATTAGGGTATGATAAAGAGGGACAAACACATGTCATCCAGAGGAAATGGACATAGGGGATCCAAGAACTATAAACACAAGGGATGTGTGAAGAGCAGTCTCTTCATTGCTTACATGAGAGCTCTGTTATACAAATTTTATTCATATATATATATATGATAATGCCATCATGTTGTAAGTTTAGAAAAATATTTTGATCTTTTTCCTAAGTGGTCTTAATAAATGCATTTGTGTTACTTACTCATATAGGTAAATGGGGGTAATAAAATTAAGGGACTATTACGTGTTTCTTAAAACTGAGATGCAGGTACAAAACGGTGCACTTGTCTTTAATAAAACAGAGAAAAATTTATCAGGCCCATGGGTGGATATGTGACTAAAATGACTATAAATATAATTAAAATATGAACTGTACCTAGCCTAGGCTTTGCATGGGATAGACGCTCAATAAAAATTCTGTTGTGGGGGTGAGGGGTGGTGTGGTGGTTAGGGTGCTGGACTCTTATGAGGCGGACCATGGTTCGAGTCCTAGACCTGGTGGCTTGCTTTCTCTCTTTCTCCCTTTCTCTCTCACTCTGCCTCTCTATGGTGAGTACATGTGTCTTATAGCAAACTTTAATAATAATAAAATTAATGATCTTAAAAATTCTGTTGTGTTTCATAGTGAGTCCAACTTACTCACATCACCGATGAAGCAACACAGGCCCAGACAGTCAGGACCACAGCTGGAGGTCACATAGCTAGTCAGAGACAAAGAAAGGCCAAGAGACTCGAGTCCTCCAGCTCGTCACTGCCAGCTGGTTTCTGAATGCTCCTAGTTAGCCCTCTGGTTCCCTTGTCCTATCTTATATGTCCACACTTCCCAGCAGGATACTTCCTGCAGGGGGTGTGTCAAGATTTACATCAGAATGCCTTGTACAGTAATTCAAAAGAAAAAAAATTGAAGCCATAGTTCTCCTGGTGCTTGGTTTATTTTAGAGTTTTGTTTTAGTTGTTTTTCTAGAGGTTTTTCCACTGAATTTTAACCTCATTACATCTCACAACCCTTTTAAGTAGATGAAATTTTTTTTTTAATTTGCTAGAGGGAGCGTGTGCTCACCATAGAGACAAAAGGACAGAGATAAAGGGAGGGAAGCATCCTTCTATGGTGCATGGTCACATTGCAATCCCTTCCCCGGAATTTCTCCAGCCCTTTGGGACTTTGGGCACACACGTACACAAGCTCCCAGCATGTTTTTCAAGCCACAGGCCAGTATTTGAACCATGCAGCTAGCCACATGGGATCTACTCCCTGAACCACAAGGCCACAGGGCTGCCCCTTAAATAGATGACATTTAAGAGAAAACAATGAAAAAAATACAGTATGAGGGGACTTCAAAAAGTTGGTAGAAAATGGAATTGAGGTATGACTTTATTCTGGTGCAAAGAATTTTGAAATGCATGCATAGCTTTTTCATAATATGAATTTTCCAAGGACTGTCTGAAGACCCTACACTGCTCACAGATTTCTGTGAGGGACTGCACAGCTGTACTTGCTACTGAGAAGCCTAATGAACACAGGTTAGCTAGGGAGCTTAAGCCAATGCCTGAGTGCTGAGGCAAATACTATTTTTTTTTCCAACAGTTTTGCCATAGGGCACATAGTGCTTACAGGAAGAGAGATAGAGATGGAGAAGGAGAAAGTGAGAAATAACACCCCCCCCCCGGGGGGGATGTTCACACCTCAATCCCTTCTCCTCCATTCTCCTCCCAGGATCTTTGGCATGCACGCACATGTGCCCGGTAGTCTCAAGGCACCTGGTCTGGGACTCAAACCACAGTTGGCCATGTGGGAGTCTAGCACCTCAACTACCATGCCACCTGCTGGTCCCAAGGCAAGCACTTTTAGAGAAGAGGACAGATTCAGGAACTACCAGTTGGCTTTAAGCCTTGGCTCTGACTTAGGTGAGAACTTTCATTCTGGGCCAGTTTCATAAGGTATGAGACCATCCTCCCTCAGGTACCAAACAGTATGCATAATCTGCCAACCTCACAAAGCTAAGGTAAGGAATTTGATACAAAAATAAAAGGAAGATTTGAACAAACACACAAGCTAATGACCCAGCAATCTTCACATCTCAGGATATCCAGAAGAAAAACTTTCTACTCCCCAACTCTAGCCTTCCCAAGATAAGAATTCCCTTTTCCAACTCAGGGGAGGAACTCAAAAACAGGCTAAGGAAAAGTTATATCATTATGTTCCTCATGATAATAATGTTGAGCACTAAGTGAACATTTACAATGTAGAAGGGAATCTTCAATAAGCTCATGGAAAGTGTGTACTATGAAAAACTATGCACGAATGTCAAATATTTTCTGCACCAAAATAAAATCATGCTTTAATTCCTTTTTTTTTTATGAAGTTTTTGAAGTCATCTCACCCTTGGCCCTAATCTTAAAACATTCTATACATCCTTTAACTCCTCAGACCCTCTCAAGTTATTAAATTATTGCTACCATTTTACTCGTGAGCAAGTGATGACATAGAGAAGTTAAATACTGTGCCCAAGATCACACACTAGCCAGGATTTGAACCAAAGAAAGATACTTCCAGAGCCAAATTCTTTAACATATCATTTGCAACCTCCTTAGGCAAGTATGGAAATAAGTAATGAAGTTTCCCTGTCACTTTTCAGGAAAAAACTACTTCTCCCTTAGAGAAAAAAATACTGAATTAAAAATAAATCACCTGGGGCTCAACAATGGTGAAATGATAAAACGTGACTCTGAGGCTGATTCGCATGTGAAGGTTCTTGGTTTGTGTCTGGAAAGCTCCTTGACTATGATGGGAAAGTACATGCTAACAATTTGGGGTTTACTGAGGCTAGGGGTGGATCATGGTACTGAGACCCTATTGAGAGTATCATCTTTCTCCCTCCTCTTTCTTGCTCATAAGAAAATACACAGGATACAGATCATCTAGTTAATTTTTTTAATTTTTATTTTCTTGGTCATCTTTTGAGGATCAGAATTATTAACCAAACTGTTTTGGATATTACAAGGGATTTTTGGTTCTTAAGAACCTGTTCCTGTGCCAGCATGTAGCATGGAAGTTAAGGTCCCACAGGGTCAGCTGCAAAGTTACAGTTTTGGACTGGGAAGCTTGAAAATCACACCAAGCACTTGTGTGTGCATGCCCAAAACCCTGAGAAGAGACTACAAGAGAAGGGACTGCAACATAACCATCTTCCCCTAGGGTAGTGAGTTCTGACTGACTGACTTACTAAATCAATCAATCAATCAATCAATCTCTCTCTCTCTGTCTGTCTCTCTCTCATGTATGTACCCTACAACAAAAACTAAAAGGAAAAAAAAAAAAAGTTGTTCCAATAAAAGCAAACCCAAGCTAATAGAATGATTCTGTGACAATGCCATCACCTAAGCAGGGTAACAGTTAAAGATAAAATCCAGGACTATCTATATCCCTTTGCAAACTGGTAGTGCCATCCCAAAATGATTTTGATGGATGGCTCCCAGACTTGCTCAGTGGAAACCCAGTCACATGTACAAAAGACTTTCCTTCAGCTAGCCCTAACTAAGAATCAGACAAAAGCAGAAATAATCAGCTTGGGGTATACTTTTCATATGTAAGCCAATAAAAATGAATGAGTGGCTCTTACCCATTAAAATCTCTGTCGTCACTAACAGTCATGCTATTACTGGGGCAGAGCAGTATCTGATAAACCCATACTGTTGCCTGCCTCTATTTAGGATATCTTTTTGGCCCAGTCACAATAGTAGACATGGCACTGGTAGACATGGGAAGCCCATGTTTGGCCCCAACCCATCCTAAAAAGCTGGCAATATGCTCATGCCTACAGTCCCAACCACTTAGAGACTCAAACAGGAAGATCACAATGCAGCAGAACTCTGGCAACAATAATAAAAAAGTATTTTCATGGTTATCCTCAACTAGAAAAAAGTAGAGAAATATTTGCTTGTTCTTATGAATAGGTACATTATTTATACTGTTGATAAAGGCAAATAGTCTTTAATCGCCAAGACACTAAAAACTAGATGGGAGGAAAATCGTATAGAACCCTCAAAGTGAAATCATACACAGTATAGAAATCCTGTCTACTAAAGCTATTTCCAAGATTTTTCTTCCTAGCTCTTTCCTAATAGCAATGCTGAAAAGACAGAACCTCACTTTCTCTTTGCAGCTAGGTATAAGCAACGAACTCAATCTCACCAATGAAATAAAAGTAGACTGCTAAGAGCATGAAGAAGGTATGTTTTCCACCTCATAAAAGAGTTAGGAATGAGGCAAGATTGCTGTGTGGCCATCTCTTGTTCCCTGACATGAAAGCTTTTTGCTTATTCCTACAGCCACTGTGGCCATTCTGTAACCATGAGGTAATAGGAACATGAAAAGAACAGTCCATACTCAGAAGATGTAGGACAGAAAAAAAAATAGTACTTTAAATCTTTCACTATATGTGGTACTGCCTATCTCTAGATTTCTAATTAAATAAACAACAAATGTCTTAACTTTCTTAGTTTTTTTTCTTTTTTTTTAAAACAACTGTTAGGTGGATATTTTTTTCCCAGTCAGAATCTAGAGCTTGAGCTTGTTAGAAGGAATGATACTAGAGCATAATACATTATCCCCTGATTACTATCACAGTGGACACCTGAACTGTATGCCTCATACCTCTTTTTAGGAATTGGTTCTAGCCCAAATGGTTTCCTTGAGAGCTTCCATGTTAAAACAGATAACCCTAATTAATTGTCCAACTTAAGCTGACTGATCTAGAGAAGAAAGTCAACCACAGAGCTCCTTTTCTAGAAGTTTCGAATATTCAAGTACCAGAGATTGGTCTCTCTCCAAGAGTTATAACTGCAAAATTATAAATTCCAAAGTCATTGGTAGACATGTTTTCCACTACACAGAAAATTACTTTGCAAGGACACAAAAAGTACCAAGTATGCAGTTCCATATCTTAAAATTTAACAGGTAAGTACTCTGAATGATGCACACTTAAATAAAACACACCAAAAATGCCAGAAAAAAATATTTTAAAAACATTTTTACATCATTTACTGAAGTAGTCAGCTAGTAAAGAACCCAGAGAGGCCAATAATGAAGTGAAAACAAGTCCCAGGGAGGTAAGTCAGTTCTAAAGCCAGAATTGTCTCTGCAGCTATCCAGAGAACATGTCTATAAGCTTCCATTTTGAGCAGGTTGGGATAAAGCTTCAAGCTACTCAAAATCAAAAGTCTTCTAAGAGACTTCCAAGAGGCTCTGACCTCCAAAAAGCAACACCTTCAATGCAATGGTGAATAACAAATTCTTAAAAATGGGAGGGTAAAGTAATAATCATCTTCACTTTGGTCCTGGTGTTAGGACAGAAAATCCTTCTAGTAATTCATAGCCACAGTGGGCCCCATGCTGATTTGATACCCTGATTCATACTATGTAGGAAACCCTCAAAGCTAATCAACAAACAAAATGTTCAAAACTTCAGGTAGAGATTTTGATTTAAAGCAGTCCTGAGTTGGCAGCATCTTATGAAAAATGAAAAAAAAAATTCTGTGAAGTAATTTTTATCTAGTCCTTAAAATATTCCCATAGATGAAATTCTTAAAAATACAAACTGGTAGTCAAAATCATAAAATATACAGGAATAAGACACACATTTTTAGAAACAGCCTTTGTAGAAAACAGATTAAGATCTGCAGAGATTTCACCTACTGGAATTTTTAGAGACAGAACATTTTCAAAGTATGCTTTTATGTAACAGGATATAAAGTAAAGACTTGAATATAATGATTGACCAACCAGATTATGCATGGAATTTATTGCTCCTGTACAATGAGTTTTTGTATTTTAATTACAGTATTAAAGGATTGGGTGGGTGTCATTTTCCAAATTTCCATTTCTTTATACCTTAAAGCATGGTTTGTTAATTTTTAAGTGGTAGGTAATATTTTCACCTTTGTACATTGTAAGTTCTCTGTTCCAACTACTCACTTCTACTGTTAAATAGCATGAAAGCAGTCATAAAGCATGTAGAAATTAAAGTGCACATCTTTGTTTCAATTAAATTTTATTTACAGAAAAAAAAATGGGGGCCAGAAGGTGGCTTAGTGGTTAAGGCACTGGACTCACACTTGTCAACAGGGGTTAGAGCCCCATACCTGCAGGCTTGAAACTCACGCCAGGTGCATGTGTGTGCAATCCCAAAATCCTGAAAGGAGAATGGAGGAGAAGGGATTGTGGCGTGGCCATACCACCTGGGGGGTGATTCCTCACTTTCTCTCTCTGTCTCTCTGGTGAGGGCACACACCTTATAAAAAAACCTGTTAAAAAAATATATATATGACATATATATTTAGAAGACCCAAATAGGACATTTGAATTAAAAAAAAAAAAACTCTCAAAAAATAAAAAGTAGATTACAATAGAACTAAATAGTAAATAGGGATAGATAAGAAATTATCTAGAGTCCAGTCTGGACAGAAAAGATGAAGACGTTAAACAATAGCTTAAAATTTCAGAGGGTAATAAACAGACTGAGAAAAGATGATAGTTAAACTGACTATGGCTTAGAATTCTGCATGATTCCTAACAAAAAACAACTACAACCCTAGGAATCCAAGAAATATTTATTAAGCCCGATAAGTGAAAAGAAATCAGCAGCTGGATGCACACTAGTAAAACTGCAAAAATCAAAGGCAGAGAGGAGAACTTAAAGCAAACTACAAAGAAAATACAAGTGAAGGCTCTGCCAATTTCTTTTAACAGCAATGACAGAAACTGAAAAAAAAAAAATCCATAGTTATGCTAACGGAAAGCACCTTCCAATCTACTCAGTTGTCAGGAACATCATGATGCATTTTTGCATAGAAAAACACATCATGACTTTCCCAATGCCTAGTACAATTCTATACCAAGCAAAACTATCACTTGAGACTTACAAAGAAATTTTTAGATGGATAAAAGTAAGTATTTTTAAGCAAAATAAGATAATTTATTTCTAATAGACTCTATATTCTAACAGACCTTCTTGAAGCAGAAAGAAAACTATCCAAGATAGAATGTCTGGTAAATACTAATACATATGCTGATATTTAAAAATGATAGTATAGAATAAAATCCTATTTAATATGCAAGCTTAAATTAAAAGCAAAGCACTAACAAGAATAAGAGCATATAGTGATAAAGGGTGACAGTTTAAATGTTCTAATGTCCTAGTACTATATGAGAAAATATAATGATAGTTATTAACTTTTGGGTTAAAATATATGCACATTGGACCAGCAAGGTAGCACAGTGGTTAAAGTAGCCGGGTCCCCTATGGCCAATTACATGGTTCAAGTCTTGGACCCTGTAGCTTGTAAAACACTGTAGGCATGTGTGCGTGTGAGCCCAAGATCCTAAAAGGAAGCTGGAAGAGATGGGATTGTGACATGGTCATCCTCTGGGAGGTGGCTTTTCACTTTCTCTCTGTCTTCCTCCCTTTCTGTCTCTTTCATTTTAGGGAATACACCATATAGTTAACTTTAAATAATAATCAATAAAATAAAGCACGTACATTAAAAGATCCAGAGTAACTGCTAGTAATAAATATATCAACTATAACATCCAAGTCAATAAAGAGAAAAATGGAATACAGAATAAAACACTTTCAAAGAAACTTAAAGACGTCAAGAAAATACACAGATACATACAAAGGTAAAAAAAAAATACATGCTAAGATCATATATCTAAGTATAACAATCATTAAAACAAATGTAAGTGAACTAAGCATTCCAATGAACAAATATGGTCAAGATTATGGTAAAAACTGATTATATGCAGGTTGTAAGAGACATTTAAAATACTAGGACAGATAATTTAAAAATAAAGAAAAGATCAGGCAAAATTGCAAATCTGCTTTTGTAATGGGAATTTTTAGCCTTTTAAAAATATGAACTTAATGTAACTAAATAAATTTAAATAAAAAATAAAATGAAATAAATGAATTAAATACAGTTAAAATAAATAATTCTTTAAAAATATGGGCTTATAGTGAAATTTATTTTTCCTTTGTATATAGCTCTATGAGTGTTAACATAAACATAATTTATGTAACTACCACCATAATGGAACAGTTCCAGAAACACAAAAAAATAGTGAAAATTTTTAACAAACACCCTTCAACAATGTGATTCAGCTAATGAAAAAAAAAATAATGAACTCAAATTGAATATTGCACCCCAGGTTGGAAAATATGAAGTCTTTCAAGTATAGTGGAACGTATAAAAGAATTGATCACATGTTAGTACATAAAACAACTCTCTCTCAAGTTTATTTTTTTAATAATGACTTAATTTTATCTATTATTTTCTTATTTCTTACAGGGCACATGTGCCCATGTTGGGGGAGAGAAAGAGAAAACAAGCTCCCAGGTTCAGGACTCAAATTGCAGTTGGCCTTGTGGGAGTCCAGCACCCTAACCACCATGCCACCTGCTGACCCCAAGCCTCTCAAGTTTTAAAGGACTGATAAAACAAAGCTCTTATTATCTGACTAACATAACTAAGTTGTAAAACATTTTTTAAAAAGAGAAACTATACAACTGGAAATATGAAAAAAGTCTACCTAACCCATGGATATAAATGATAATAGATATACTATGATAATAATTACAACTCAAAGAAGATAAAAAATACTACACGATAAAATGTGTTCCAAATGTATGATCCTATATTTTGACATGAAGCACTTTTTGTTCTTGTTGGGTCTGAGTTATTTATTCCAACTAAAGCAATACTTAAAGGAAATTTATAGCTTGAGATGCTTAACATTACAATTTGAAAAGTGCTCAGTATTTTTAAATTGATTATTCAATGTAAGAGAACAGTAAAGGATATGTAGACTAAATTCAAAGACATAGCAGGAAGAAAATAATAAAGCTGTTAAAGAAAGTGTAATGAGACAGGGGAAAAAAAAAAGTCGATATTATCCAATAAGAAAACAAAAAGAAATGCACAAATGCTGTAACAAATTAGTTGCTCTAAGCAGCATAAATCTTATTTGTTATAATCATGGAAGTCAGAAATCTAAAATCGGACAGTCGGCAGAACTGAGCTCCTCTGGTGGTTTCATAAGAGAATCCAATTCCCCGCCTGTTCTAGCTTCTTGCATTCCTGGGCTTATGGTCACAGCACACCAACCACTTGCCTCCATCCTCACATTGCCTACTAACCCTAACCCCCTTGTGTCCTTCTCATAAAAACTTGTGACATTATCAGGCATACCTGGGAATCCAAGACAAGTCTCCCCATCTCAGGATCATCAACTTTATCAGTCTTTGAAATCCCTTTACCACACAGGGCAATACTGTGTCGTCAGAAAAGTCATGATGTGTTTTTCTATGCAAAAATGTACCATGACTTCTCTGACATTCCAATATATTCACAAGTTCTGGGGTTAGGAGAATCACTGGCAATCACTGGTTCACGTACCATGAAGATCAAAAACCAGTTGCTTCAGAGATTAACAAGATAACAGGATATTGCAGGTTGAAAAACTTAGGTGACACAGGAAAATTTCTAGCAAGATAGAACCTACAAAACTGACCCAAGAAGAAATAGCCTTTTAAAGACGTAAGAAATCTGAATCAGTAGTTAATTTAACATATGGAAAGCTGAGACTACTCAGTGGGTTCTCCCAGTCAAGGAATAGATAAATTCCAAAGTGACACAAACTTTCCCAGGTAATAGAAAAATAGGGAATGTTCCACAGTTTTTTTTTTCCTGGCCAGAGGGCCCATATGTTCATGAGAGAGAGAGAGAACACGAATGGTAGATGGTCATGCCACAGTCCCATCTCCATTTCTCCCTCCTTTCAGGATTTTGGGAACAACACACATGTGCGAGGCATATTTCTCAAACTGCCACTCCAGGACTTCAACCCTAAAGTCAGTCATATAGGATCTAACTGTCTTAACCACCAGGCCACCATCTGGGCCACCACTCATTTTAAAAGTGTAGTACCAGGAGTCTTCAAAAAGTTCATAAAAAGTATGTATTATGAAAAACTATGAATAGATTTGAAAAATTTTTGCACCAAATTAAACTAATACTTTCAATTCCATTTTTTCACAAATATTTTTGAAGTCCCTTCATGTAACTTTGGTACTAACGACAAAAAAGGAGAGTAAGAATGAAGCAGATATGCAAAGAAAGAAGACCTAAGCTATGGACACAGGCTGCAGATTGGACTCCGATGCCTGGATCCGTCTATGCCTGAGTTCCTGCTGCATCCCTGTCCTGCATGCACCTCAGCTGTTCATTTGGCATTAACCCGTAAAATTTCCCTTTTGTTTAAACTAGTTCAAGCTGGCTATCACCCAAAATCGAGAGTTCATTCCACCAACCAACCTCTACCCTCTAGTATTTTACTAAGTATCACCAACTCAATTAACTACAGCAATGGAAGGGCCTGAGGATGTATGGGTAATGAAAGTCATGTCAACCAGAAGTACTTTAAAATACATGCTGTCACTTTTCCAGCAAGCTCTCCAACTGCAGTTTTCTTAAGCTATTCTTAAGATGAACTGGGAATATTTGGGCACAGTGACCTGACAGAATAGATGGAAACAAAGATTATCAGGGGAGTAAAAATAGGTCTGGGATTGAACATTATCCAACAGAAATCTGAAAAGTAGTTCTCACTCATTTCTCCTCATAAGACTGCAAATTCCTATTCATTCAGGTAGATGACCTTGTCAACAGTCAAGAAGCTTACACAGCCCAGTGACCTATGGGACTGTGTTTCTAAGGGTCTTGCCAGGAACATATTTTCCATTGCAATACTTTAGATGCCACTACAGAAACTCACAAAACAGTAAAAAAAAAAAAAAAAAAGTCATTTTTGTTTCTTAAACATACCTCATGCTTCAAATTCTATGAAATAATTGCCTTGTGGTAAAATAAAGCTAAAATCACAAATATAAAATTGAGAGAGAAAATTTATCAATATGGAATTAACACAGTACAACGAAGGAAGTAAAAGAAAACCTGGAGCAATGTTTCCAATCAGTGATAAACCTGGCAAAATCGAACTCAATGGCACCTCTGCAGAATTCATAGCAGGAGATACAAAATTACACAACTACAACAGGGAACCAGAGCCCTCTTTGTCCTGAAACCACAAAACCTAAAAATCACTTCACTCCATAAATGGTACCATGGCTTTCTAAAATGACACAAAATTGATGACATTTTCAGCCATCATGAGAAAGATGGGCCAGAAGTAATCTTGAGAAGCTCTCTTTTTAAAGAATTATTTATTTAATACCATTTGTTGTTATTAGTTTTTAATTTGACCAGACAGAGACAGAGGAAGAGAGAGAGAAAGAAAAGGGAAAGCGACAAAGCAAGCTGCCAGGTCTGGGACCTGAACTGTGGTAGGCAATATGGGAATTCAGCGCTTTTAACCACCACGCCACCTGCCGACCCCCCAGAAGTAATCTTAATAGGGACATGGTGGGACCAACAGGTGGCATAATGGTTGGGGCATTGGATTCCCACAAAGCCAGCCATGGTTCAAGTCTTGAACCTGGTGTCTTGCTTTCACTTTCCCTCTCTCTCTGGTAAACATGAGTGCCCTACAGCAAATTTAAAATAATAGTAATAAATAAATTTTAAATAGATACATCATCTACATACAGATCATTGCTTGGGGTCAAATCAAGAACTCAGAGACCATGCACGAGGGAGTCAGGAGAGGCAGAAGACAGCTGCACTCCGAACAAGGAACTGTTGAGCCCTTTAATCACACATTAAGTATTCAAAGGAACAAGAGGCTAGAAATGAGTTGCTCAAAAATGTCCAGGTTTCTGAATGTTTAGATTCAGAAAACTTCCTTTCCACCAAGCAGACTGTAAGATTATCAGCAAGTATCTTGGTCAGAACCTTGGTCCAGCACCACTTTCACATCTTGCCTTGCTAGACCAAAACCCTGTTGGGGACCAATATAGAAACAATGCTGGGTATTCTGTTTTGCTCTCTAAGCAAGCTTTATCAATTCATTCCTGACAGATCTGAAAATAAAGTCACTGCTAAAAAGAAAATGAGAGAAGAGAAGGAGGAAGGAGGACAGAGAGAACGAAAGAGAACAGGAGGGGGGGGGGGAAGAAAAGTTGTTCTAGCCTGCAAGAGGCCAGTGAATGAGGATTATAGGTCTCTTCCCTCTCTCTGCTCAGATCAAGGGACTGCATTCCCTTGGGCTTTTATATCCTTGTATAATATTTAATTAAATATTCTGTTCCTACTGGTTTATGTACTAGAGAATACTAATTTTAGAAAACCGATTAGCTAGTTCTTTCTTAACTGTATATTATTGTAGCTAAGGTCAAATTTTTCACTGAAACTATGGCAACAAAACCCCAGTATTTTTTGTCGACAAGACTGAAGCAAAGTTTTCAAGTGATCTTCCTTCACTTGATGGCTAAACCTAGGCTGGATTATTCCACTTCCTACCCCTCACCTCAAATGCCACATTTCTGGGAATTGTTATGAAGAGAGGAGGAGACCTCGAGTCATAGAAATTCACTAGCAGAAGTCCGAGTGAGCTTATATATAAGTAGCATCACCGATAATATTTTTAGACACATATAATTTTAGCAGCACAAAACATCCAGACATTTCCGAAACACCCAAATTGGAACTTGAATGTACCCAGAAAAATACCAAACGACAAAAGGAATTTTTAAATCTCAGTAAGAGGAATAATTGCCCAACCTCTTTTCACAGTTATTGCAACCACTCAAATTGGGAGTTTTTCTGCACTGACCTCAAGCTATTTCTTTGTCAAGGGAAAATAACTTGGCTTTTGGAAGGGCCATATTCTTTTCTTCATACCTGTGGCCACTCTCCATGATCTCCCCCAAACCAGGGCCAATGGATGAGTATAATTTTCACCTTGTATAAAGCCACCTGATCTATCACCTTTGGGAGAGATGTCTCTACCTTGGCCAACAGATGAGAACAAGTAGCCACTGGATATCCTTTCTAGAAGCATAAACGCCCTCCAGGAAGAGAATGCCACTCTGCAGGCTGATTGGCGGGAACCATTCCACACTTGCAAAAATTGTAACGGAGGTCAGGAGGGGCAGCTTTGGGGAAAGCGATAGATTGTCAGTATCTTCCTCCCTTGTCTGTCAAGAGCTGTTGCAATGCCTGCTGCTTGGGTTAAGATAAACACAACTTCCTTTCTTGGCTGGGCTTGTAATTCTATACAGGAGACAGGATTACCATCTCAAGCAAGTGACCCACCAGTAACTGAGGCTCTGATCAAGGCTTCTTAAAGAGAGAAAAGACCTGATGGCTTCTCTTCAAAGCTGCACATGCTCTAGGTGTCCTCTTGATTTTCAGGTCCACTCGATAAAAATCTAAGAAAATCGGAAAGGCTGAAGTCTACTCTGCTGACTGAATTTTTAAAACAGATCTATCAATGTCTCACAAGATGGCAAGGATCGTGTTTCCATTTCCTAAGAAAAATACTAAAAGCTGCTAATTGCAAATTCAGGCACAAGAACTACTGCTTATTGAGTGCTGAGGTTGTGGTTGTGGATGCCTGCCAGCGGTGTGACACATGCACCATCTCGTCCTGAAGTGATCTTGCCAATTCCCTCCCATTATTAATCATGTGACCAAGGCTGAGAGAGATTAAGTGATTTACTCGTGGTCACACAGCTAGTAAGAGATGGAACAGAGACATGAACCCATGTGTAACACCAGAGCCAAGGCCTCTCACCAATTAGCTCTACCACTTCCATAATATGCCTCACTTTCTCATTAAAACCAGATTCAGCTTGAAAAGGTTTTAGCTTTTCTATTTGTTCACCTTTCCAAATAGTCAATAATTTCATCTTTCTACTACTTTGCAACATTCTTCTATTAATTGGACTGAATGTGTTTGGTTTCCTGAGAGCTTGGCGTCTCAAGAGTGAATTTGTGTTCTCCCCAGCTGTTTATTGACCCAATGCTCCCAACCATAGGGCTTCCAGGAGAAGCAAAAACAGAAGAAACAGCTGGGTCCTTCGGTGGGAAAACAGACACTTACAGTCAAATGGAATCATCTAGTTAACCTCTGTCCCAGAGCAGAAATTTCCTTTCCAAAATCCTTGACAGATGGTAAGTCCCATTTGAATCAGGAAAATAAAAGCTGTAATTTTTTTTCTTGAAGACGCATGCACTTAACACAGAGAGGGAGAAGAAGAAACACCCCCTCAGGAGGCAGGATTATGATTATGCCACAATCCCTTCTCCTTTCCTTCCTCCCTTCAGGACTTCTGACATTCATGCACATACATCCACAGTGTTTCTCAAGCCACGAGATATGGGACTCAAACCGTAGGGTCAACCATATGGGATCTGGCTGCCTTAACCACTAGGCCATGGAGCCATCTCCTAATGCCATAATTTTAAGCCGATCTCTTTCCTAGGTATGTCTCTCAATGCTTGACAGTCAGAATCAAATTTCTTAAACCCAAACTTCTACCACTGGTTGCTTTTATCCATCAGCTCTGCTTCTCTATTCTGGGTTCCAAATATCCACTATATGAGAGCCCTAAAATAAGGAAAGGACCCACGGAACCTGGTATGAACATGACAGCTTGGCAGAAAGGCAGGACCTCGGCTTCACCCAGACCTACTAAGCCAGAATCTGCAATTCTACAAGATCCTGGGTGGTTCCTATGCATATCCAAGTTTCAGAAGCAATGCCTTAGAGGTCTCTCTTCACTTACTGCAAGGGACTGTGCATAGCCTTAGGGAGACAAGCATGTTTTCTCACCTCACAGTTTATGGAGGGAGGAAAGGGCTAAATCAAAACCAGCAACAGTTAAAAGTAAAAAACAAAACAACTACTAGAGACAAAGACCAGTGATGTAATATTGATACAGAGCCTGCCTGTACACACCGGGCATACACCTGCCAGTGATTCAGGCTGGCTGAGAGTGGATCATGGCGTGAGGACCCTCTTAAGAAGGTCTTTCTCTGTCTCGCCCATGGAACAAATAAGTATGTTTAACACAAACTTTGGAGGGACTAGATGTTGGTTGAGGCAAAACACAATGTTCCGTGAAGTGATCCCACACGGAAATGTTCCTGGTTCAAATCCAGAGACCTCCCTGAGTATGCCGGCATACTCCTGGTTATGAGTGATCCAAGGCTGGCTGAGGGTGGGAGTGGACCACAGCTTCGGAACTGTTGGGGTTTGTTCTCATTTTCTCTTTCATGAAAGAGATGAATAGGGGCCAGCAGGTGGTGTGGTGGTTAAGGGTGCTGCATTCCCACATGACCGACTATGGTTCGAGTCCGAGACCTGGCGACTTGCTTTCTTGCTTTCCTTTTCTCTGCCTCTTTTTGGTCAAATTTAAAAATAACAGTAACAACAACAAATGGAATTAAATAAATAATTCTTTTAAAAAGAGAGAGAGATGAATAAATAGACTTAAAAACATCAGCAAACAGCGTCATGGCATTTACGATAGGTCAGGTACTCCATTCAGTGTTTTATATGGATTAGTTCATTTAATCTTTACAAAAACTCTGTGAGGAGGGACCAGCAGATGGTGTAAAGGCTATGTCACTGGACTCCATGTAGTCGGCCGCAGTTCAAGCCCCGACCAGGTGGCTTAAACTCATGCCAGGTGTGTGTGCATGTGTGCCCAAGATCCAGAGAGGAGAATGGAGGAGAAGGGATTGTGGAGTGGCCATCCCCCCTGGGGAGTGATTTCTCACTTTCTATCTGTCTCTGTCTTTCTGGAGAGCAACCATGCCCTAAAGCAAAAACCTCTCAAAAACAAAACAAAACAAAACTCAAAAAACTCTGAGTGACATATAAGAATTCTTTTTTTTATTTTAAATTGACAAAAGGTACATGCACTCACCAGAGAGAGAAATAGAGAGAGCACACCCTATAATGAGGCACCATCATGTCCCAATCTTTTTTCCTCCATTTCTCTATCTTGTCAAGATTCTGGGCATGTAGAGACCAGCAGTTGGCGTAGTGGCTACATCGCCGAAATCCCATGTAGTCAACTGTGGTTTCAGTCTTGAACCCGGTGACTTAAACTCACGCCAGGCATGTGTATGTGCATGCCCAAGATTCCGAGAGGAGAATGGAGGAGAATGGAGGAGAAGGGATTGCAGTGTGGCCATCCCCCCTAGGGGGTGATTTCTCACTTTCTGTCTCTGTCTCTCTGTCTCTCTGTCGAGCGCACGTGCCCTATAGCAAAAACCTTTCCAATTAAAAAGAAAAAAAAAAGATTCTGGGCATGTGTATCCATGTGCCTGGCCTATTTCTCAGATCTTTGGGCTCAGATTTTAATCAGGGTCAGCCTTGTGGGATCCAGCTTCCAATGTACCACACTTAACCAATGCACTATGGGACCTGCCCTAATTTTCCCCTTTTTAAGATGATGGGAAGGAGGTACTGAGAGATAAATAAAGTGTCCAAGGTGAATGATCATTAAAAAGCAGAGCTGGGACCAGTAGTTAGCATAATGGTTATGTCGTTGGACTCTTATGTAGCTGACCGTGGTTCGAGTCCCGACCCAGTGGCTTAAACACGCTGGGCACATTTGTGTGCATGCCCAAGATCCCAAGAGGAGAATGGAGGAGAAAGGATTGCGGCGTGGCCATCCCCCTTGGGGGGTGATTTCTTGCGTTCTGTCTCTCTGTCTCTCTATGTCTGTCTGGCGAGCGCACACGCCCTATAGCAAAGACGTCTCAAAAAAAAAATTAAAAATAAAAAGCAGAGCTGAGTGTCAAACCCATGTAGTTTGACTTCAGAAGAGGGGCAACTTATCTACACACAAAGGCCCAGTAAAGATATCCTAGAGAAGATAGCAGAGGCTGGGAGGATGAGTGGGCACTGGAAAGGTCAAGGATTCAAAGAGAATGAACAGAGATGGGAAGAAAATTTCAGACAGAAGGGAAAAGACACACAAAGGCCTGGAGCATAGAGCAAGCATACCAGCTGCAGGAGGAACAACGTCAGTCCAGCTGGACTATAGAACTTGGTGTGTACACTGCAGATGAGCTGGGAGGTGAGCACTGGAGACTCATGCAAACTTCTGAGCATGTGTTTAATACGAAGCACTCCTGGAGAGCCATCAAGGGCTCCAGCAGTAGGGTAACCTCTTCAGATTTGCACTGGTTCCTCTGGTTGCAGTGAAAGGTGGACTAGAGGGAGTGCCTACACTAGGCACCAAGGAGGCGAAGGTGAAAATGCAGAACCAGGTGAGGAGTCTGTGGCAGCAGCTCAGGTGAGAAATGCTGCTGCAGCTGTTGTAAAATGCCATCATTTCACCCATGTTTAAGATCTATCCTCCCAGTCTTTCCTCCATTAACTTCATTCCCACTAAGCAACGGATGTGGAATCCAGCATATTCTAATAGGACCCAGAAGTTTTCTGAGCAGCATCATTCTCAACTCACTTGAGCGGAAGACACTGTAGTTCTCCAGACCTGGGTTCAACTCCCAGGTCCAGCATAGTTCCTGACCATCTCTGGGTTCAGGGTGCCCAACTGCAACACTCACATCAGAGGGGTGGCTGTAATGGTTAAGGGCACAAACATGCCATGACCCTACCAGAAGGCCCAGCACAAAGGAGGAAGGTACTTAACAGCTCTTAGTTTTTCATGTTCATGAACTGAATGTAGCCAAGAGATCTCAGAGCTATAAGCATGAGAGGGAAAAAAGACGACATTGGGGCTCAAGGAGACTCCCTCAGAAGATGAAGCCATGGGGCTGGATTGGTAGTGTGGCAGTAATGTACTGCTCAGGCAATGCTGCAGTGCTGGATCCATGTAGAAGATCAGGCATGGCTCCCTGGTTGACCTGTACATGCCAGGTACATGCACCCATGATCCTGGCTGGCTGGGAAGGGTAGGGGTGAGAGATCGTGGTTTGAGGCTGTTGAGGGTGCTTGTCTTTCTCTTTTTCACTGTCTCTCCCTCATGATACTTAAAAAAAAAAAAAAAAAAAAAAGTTGAGGGCAATAAAGTCCACTTTCCAAGGAGAAAACAAGTCAACTATGCGAAAGCTTCTTAGAAGACTCAGAGAATGATTACAGGATAGCACATGGCATCGGTATAAAAAAATAATAATAATCAGGGACCTGTTGACTTAAAAAGCCATCAGTAAAAACAGAGCTAGAATTGGGAATGGTAAAAAAAACCACATCAGAAAAATAACACTAATTCCTTGTCAACCAGTATTATGGACCAGTATTATGCCAGGCACTGGGCCAGGAGTCAGAGCAAGATTTGATCCCTCCAGGTGCTCCATAATCTAGCTCGGGAGATAAAAATAGAAGATGGCTGTGATAAATGCTATACTCAAGGTTAAGTAGGCAGTAAGCAAGCATCTCTACTACATATTCATCTTCTCTTCTGTCAACACAGCTCAGAATGACATATTTTGGAGATGTAAAAGAAGAAATTGATTGAGAAATCCAGTAACTTTATCAAGATCAGTCCCCTTTGAAGAGCAGTTTAGACTAGTTAAGAAGGGCCAGGAGGTGGTGGCACAGCGGTAATGTAACTGGCCATGCAACTGAACCCACATAGGAAAGATCCTGAGTTCACATCCCAGGACTCCCTAAGCATGCTGTGTATGTGTGTGTGCCCATGATAGGCACCAGCTGAGACTCGGGTGGAATGAAGACTGACAACCTTGTTCGGGGTACCTGACTGTCTCTCATGGAAGAAATAAATGAACTTAAAAAAAAATAGGTTTAAGAGGAGGGTTTCTGCTGTCAGAATATGTGGGTTCGAATTCTGGCTCTGCCATTTTTGGCTATGTGAACACTCAACCTCTTAAAGGTCAATTTCCTTATCTATAAAAGGGTATTTGCCTTCTGGGCTTAAAGAGATTTAAAAAATTAATGAATATAAAGAAAACTATAAGAATTAAATTAATTAATTAGCTAATGTATATAAGCTCACACAAGGAATTCTCTATTATTTGCATTTAGAGAAGCTAGGTTATTGTTAATTATACAGAGTTTTGGACCAATAAACTGTTTTTAATCCACGGCTCAAAAATACCAGCCTGATAGTATAGGTGCAGGGTCAGACAGCGGTGAAAGTGGTAGGGTACAAAGCTCTTTCCCACATGGAAAGGTTCCCAGTTCAGGTCTGGAGAACTCCCTGAATAAGCCAGGCACACATTTGCCCATGGTCGGAGGCCGGTGGCGGCTGCAGGTAGATGTGATGTCAAGACTCTATTGGGTATGCGGTCTCTCTCTGTCTTCCTAAAGGAAGAAATAAACAATCTTAAAGAAAAAAACTGTGTGAGTGAAAACCCAGGGTGATCCAGTCCTAATTGTGACACAGTATTACTCTTTGACCCCAGGAGACTTCTAAATTTAATTTCCTCACTTGTCATGTAAGGAAGGGAAAGAATTACCATAAGAACAAGTGATTGACCATAAATCTTCACCAATGCTCTCAAGACAGGATTATAAAATCCTTTGCCAAAAGAAAAAGTCTTAAATCAACCACTTTGTGGTGCTTTCAGGAGACCCATGTGACAAGTGACAGAATGGCCCTATTACACTGCCTGGGATTTCCAAATCCATTTTGCCCTCAATGGAGAAAGCCACAAGGCAATACTGGGATTCAATGAGAGGACAAGGTTAATATGCTCGTTACACTGGAAGGATTTTGTGCCTACAGAGCTGAAAATCGTTCCCCATTAAGCAAGTGAATTGTAAGGGTAAATGAATATAAAACAGAGGACTGAGGTCTGCTTTCCGTGGGTGACTCGGATATTGAAAAAAGAATAGATCCAGGCCATCGGCGTAAGCATAAGCTCCCTTATGCCCACACTCGAGGTACGTGGAGCCTTCAGACTAGCATCTCAGAGCTTTGAGCAAGTAGGCAGGAATTCAGGGAGGGACGCGCTGCTGTGTGGGACTCCAGCATAATCAAGCAGCAGGTGCCATCCCCGGCGATTGTGTAACACCCTGTGAACATTCTATGCTGCCCGGGGAACTGATTTAAATTACAGTTTTGTTCCCTTTAAATGGAGTCTGTTAGTGCAAGATTGAGATAAGCTAGTCAATCTGAAATGAAGATTATTAAAAACCTACTAATCTTTTTATTAAATTTGAATTCATTTTATGAATACAGAACAAGTTGCAAGAGACTCTCCCACAAGGCAGCTATGCAGCGCACACACGCACAAAGCCTTCAATATGCCTCAAGGCATTTACTTGACAAGCACCTTAAATAGACTGATTTTTCTGCCTTATTTAACAAGACAGGCAGAAACTAAGTCCTGTCCCCCCACAGCGAAAGGACCGTCACGGATTAGAATCAAAAGAATAAACAAAATTTAATTTAGGCCCTCCCCTTTGCATGTGGGTATTTAAAACTAAGTAAGATATGGGTTCATTCCTTCAATGCCTTGCCAAAAGAAAAAAAAAAAAAAAAAAGAGCTGATGTTGCTTAGCAACAATTAAAACAATGTGCAGGAAAGGAGGGTGGTTTGAAAGAAATCTGAGTCAGTGAGTTTGTTATGGTCACCCTGGATGACCTTTGTGACCCAAAATCCTGGCTGCATCCCCATCTGGCCTCGGGTTAAGGCCTGACTCTTCCCACCATACTTCTTGACCAAACGACCTGTCACCCCAAAGAAATAGGAATTACATATGGACTAAACTCCAGTGTTTTCTCATGAAATGTCAACCTGCCTGTTCCGGTCACTGAGAACAAAGTTCCAAGCTATAAGGGATCTTGGAAGTCACTTCACTTAAATTCCATTTAACGGATGGGGAAACTGAGGCCCAGAGAGATGAAATGGCTCCCCTAAAGTATCATGACCACTGGTGGAAGACACAGAAGTGGACACAAGTTCTGATGTCAGATGATGATGTTTTCTCTAGTCTCAGCGGTTTTCCTACATAAGACTATTCGCTAAGTGAACCTAAATTGCAGGCAAGACTATCATTGGCTGAGGAGGTCACTGACACTCCAGTACTTCTTATCACCTGACCACGAACAAGGCCATTCTCTGCTGAGTTCCCATTCAAAGCTGCTAGGAGGTTTCAAGGCCAGTTACCAAGAATTCATGTGAGATGTGAAACCCTTCTTAATCAGATCAACCTACTAAATCCACAAGCCCCTCTAGAGAAGGTGGGTTGACAGTGCAAGCACTCTGGGACTGAGGAAAGGACTGAATGAAAATAAAAAGAATACAAAACTCCGATCTTTGAACTCATGGCCATGTTTTTTAGGCCTAGGAGAGGCTGGCCATAGGCAAACACCACACACTCTTCACCCCAGTATCATCCCAACAGTGTGATACTCAGGCTGTCATTTTAAGCAGGGCCCATGCTAAACAACCAGAGATCTTTGGCCAGCCTTTCCCTCTGGACATGCCCAGAGACTGGGTTACACTACCCCAGTCCAGAAACTCGCTCATACTACAAACAGGACTCGCTCATGCAGTAGGTTAATATACTGCCCACATCTTGACCAGGTAATGGCTAAAGTGATGTCAAAAGAGGCTAGGACTTTCATCTTCCTACCTGGCGCTGTTCCTCATTTCAGACAGCACAATCAGAATTCCCTGGTGCGTTCTCTATTAGTAACCGTGAGGGTGGTACGAGTCCTAGCTTGAGAAAACCTCTTACCCTGCATGGAAAAAGGTCCACAGGGCAGAGAGGGAGAAAGCACTGGGCTCAGCCTTTCAAGAGGCTCTAGCCTGGTCCTGACACTCACAAACCACACGCCACTGCACTAGCTCCCAAATTTGTCACCTCAAATGGCTTGGGGTATGAGACAGATGTGCCCTGGCTGAGGAGGTGCTACAAAGCTAAAGAGAGCTTAGGTGAATGGCATCAACATCTACTTTACCCCAGCACAGTGGGTTTTATACTCCATGGATACTGCACCTGCATTGCTTGTTTGCATAGAAACAACGGTCGGATGATCCACAAACTGTGCTAGCCAAGTTCCTTAGAGATTTTAACTATGTGGTTTGGTGGTCAAGTCAGCTAGATCCTACAAGGTCAATTAAATGGTTCGAGTCTCAGACCTTGTGGCTTGAAAAGCATGCCAGGCACGTGTGCCCAAAATCCCCAGAAAAGGATGGAGGACAAGGGACTGCAGCACGGCCATCCCCCTGTGGGGTGATTTCTTTCTTTCTTTCTCTGAGAAGCATGCATGCCTCATAGCAAACAAAAAAAAGGAAGAAAAGAAATGAAAACAAAGATGTTTACTATGTATTGCTATGAACTTTCATGAGAATGTCTGTATTTTCCTCCCTGGAGTATAAACGGCTGGCATACAATAAGTGCCCAATAAGTATTTGTGGAATGCACAGTAACATTCTAAGAGGCATGTGACTTACCATGACCAAGTTATCTAATTTCCCTAATTTCCAAAAGCCTCCATTTCCTTATCTGCACAATGGGAACAACAATACCTATATATCACAGGTAATTTATACTGATTAAAAAAGTTTATTTATGGAAAGTGCTTTGCACAAAGTAAATGCTCTATCAGTATCCGCTATTGTGATTTATAACGTGGATCTGCTTCTTCACAAAACTCTAAGACTCCTGAAAGGAGGAGCTGTAACTCCTCCTTGCCTCCACATCAAGGATAGCAGTTAGCAGAGGGCCTCAACAGTAAAGCGAAAGACTTGTTTTCATAATACATTAGCTTAGATTGGATTATTGTGCTTCAGATCACTCACTGGGGGAGAGAAAAGTAACACAGGCAAGGAAGACACTTGCCTAGAATGTACACTCGCTCACCTGACGTCTGATCCCCTCCCTAATTCATATTTAACCATTATATATTTAACAGTTAAATATATAATAATATATAATATACAATGGTTAAACATATAATAATGTCTTCTTCTGCCTCACCTTTCCCTGCCCAAACTCCTCATTTTCAACTGTAAATTCCCCTTCGAACAGCATTTCTTCTGAAACGAAGGCATTCCAGTAAGGTCAAAAGTCACACTCCGATGACACTGATATGGCAATTCATGACCAAGAATTTGGGGCCAAGTTTAGTGTCCTGAGGTGAACAAAGAAGGTCAAGCTTTGAGGACAAGAACTTGACAGCGGTCCCTATCTGACAAGGGAGATTATAAAACACAGGATATAATTAACACTAAAGTCTATCTTACATCTTTGTTCCCAAAGCCCTAGGTCCTTGTTCTGCCCCAGTGATCCTGGAGGTTCTATTTAAGACAGCTGAGATTCCGAGATCGCAATGGAGAATGATTGCTAGCTTCCATCTTCTCTTTGTAAAAGATGCCTTTATATTTAGCATCTTAGAGGGGAAGGGGTGGGTAGGAGTGAGAAGAAGAAAAGATAATACAGGGAAAGGAATTCACTAACCACAAAGTTTCTATTCCCAATTTCGGTCTGATGTTTGTCTTCCCTATTTTTTTCAAGATGATGGGCAAAGCCAACACAAATCAGGAAGAAAAGAGATTCTGCCTTACCTTCCACGGACACGGGGGCATTAAAATGGTCCCACATTAACAAAAGAACTAAAGTAACCAAACAGGCTATAGCTCCATTCCTCTCACTTAGAGGACAATGGCACTGTCCAAAATTCAGTCCATTGATGAGAAAGATCTGGCTTATGTGAAACAGATGTGTAGCCTTCTTTTCCTCCTACAAAGTTAAGGGCAGGAGGTATATTAAAAAATATTATTTTTAAAAAGAAAAAGCAGCAGCAATTTGCTTTGGAAATGCACTTTTAACCATCAGAGAAAAACAAGTGTGTTCCATGCTTAACTCTTCAACAGAAACAGGGCTTCAAAAAGGTCCTGGAGAAAGTGTATAATGAAAAGAATTATACACGGGTTCAGAACTTTTTTGCACCAAAATAAACTTGTATTTACATCCCATTTCTTCACTGATTCTTTGCATTACCCTTATATATTGTGAAAAATAAAGCTACCCAGGGGGAAAAAAATTTGCACGAAAATAAACTTATAATTTAATTCCACTTTTTCATGAACTCCTCAAAGTACTCTTGTATATTATGAAAAATAAAGCTACTAGTCCCTGAGCAGCTACCACATCCAAGCACTCTGTTAGACTCTTTATCTATGTATCTTTTTTGTCCTTAATTTATTTACTTATCCCATGAGACATAGAGACAGAGATATAGGGTCCCAACAGCGTCCCAACATGGAGACCCACCTGCAGCTCCTGCCGGCCTGGATCACAGACACTGATGCCTGGCATAGTCAGAGAGATCTCCAGGTGCAAACTATTTGCTTTGCAGAGCTTTGAATCCTACCACTGTGTCAACATTGGCCTCCATCCATATCATCTCTAACCCTATTGTTTTTATAGGGAAGTAATTGTTTTCCATTTTACAGGTAAAAGAATAAGCTGAAAAAATGATGAAATCGATCAGGATTGTATATGGGAGCACTAGGCCTCAAATATAGTCCCAGAGGATCCATGTGCACACTCCTAGCCTAAAAATATATTAGTATAATCAGATCCTAAAAGGAGTTGCATATATGTTCTTTCCTTTTTGTCACCATTTATGCGTATCAGGCTTTGTACTGTATTAAGTCCTATGATGGAAAAGAGTAAGAATAATGTGGGCCAGTCTGCAGCCTCATGGTTAAAGGAGCTGGAGCCCACATGGCCAACCCCTCTTTGAGTCCTGGCCCCTGCACCTGTGCATGCATGCCCAACATTCTGAAGGGATAGAGTAATGAAGAAGGAATTGCAGCAACACTACCCATGCTCGGAGGGTCAGTCGGCCGGTCTCTCTCTCTCTCTCTCTCTCTCTCTCACACGCACACATACATACACATACACACACACACACACACACACACACACACACACACACACACACACAGACACACCCTTCTGGCAACCAAAAAAAAAAAAAAAAAACATGCTTATACAACCCACACCCCTCTTTGAGTCCTGGCCCCTGCACCTGTGCATGCATGCCCAACATTCTGAAGGGATAGAGTAATGAAGAAGGAATTGCAGCAACACTACCCATGCTCGGAGGGTCAGTCGGCCGGTCTCTCTCTCTCTCTCTCTCTCTCTCTCACACGCACACATACATACACATACACACACACACACACACACACACACACACACACACACACACACACAGACACAGCCTTCTGGCAGCTAAAAAAAAAAAAGTAACAAAGGCTTACTAAGCTCTCACGTAACAGGCTCTTCCAGTACTGAATTTTTAATACACATTTAATCTTCACAACAATTGACCTTATGACATAGGGACTATTACCATCTCCTGTTTTACAGATGAGAAAACCAAGGTTCACAAAAGTTAAGTCATTTATTGAGGGTTACATAGCTATGATGTAGTGAAACCGGGAATTGAACCCAAGAAGGATTTGATTTGCCTACACTATTAACTACGAGGGTTGCAGATCTCAAGAGAAGCTCACAAAATTGAAAACCCAAAGTCAGAAGCCACAGGGAGTAGTACATAAACAGGCATTTGGTTTCCATTTACTTAAGAACAGGTTATGATGGTTCTCAATATAGGAAATAACTTGGCAAGGAAACAATGGAAACAAGAGCAAACCCAAATGACTGAAGGCAGCTTCGCTGATTGCTCTGATCAAGACGCCATCATCCCATTCGGCTGCTTTCCAACATCTCTCCTACGTGTGTTTGTTAAACTCCAGGGTGCAACGGCACCATAAGGAAATGGACTAGAAGTCCTTCCAATCTGCCCAACTGCCCTGTGCACAATTTCTAAACATCAAAATGACTTTGACTTTAAAATATACTTATATTTGGAAAGGCAGCAATCCCTTCCAAGAGAGATCTCTTCCTTCATTTTAGAAGGAAAATAATTTTTTTTTTTTTTAAGTAGGATGCACCGCAGTGGAAAGAATGCTTTGGAAATTTTTTTAAAAATATCACTGTCCAAGTTCCATGGTGCAGGAGCAGATGATTCCAGCACTCTGCAGCAGCTTGCAAAGGCCGACCTGCCAGGGCCCCTCACCTTTGTGCTGGGGCCTCTAGGTCAGAGCAGGGAATTTATGAAACCCTGACCTACATCTACAAAGCCTACAGCAGAGCTTGTTGTGAACCAGATTTTCCCACAAATACAAAGCAGCTTACAACCCAGAAACCTTTATTTTTAATTTATGGTGAAGGGCAGTCAACACATCGAGTCACTGCCATGTGACGACCTGTAGAAGCAGGCCAGCCATAAAAGGAGTTTAGTTCCTTCCAAATGGCCTTTATCAGACTGTCACTTTTATCTCAAAACAGTCCCTTGAAATCAGTCACCAAATATACATCCAAGCACCAGGCACTTTTACCCTAGAGCCAGGAGAACATGCATCTCATCCGACTTCCCCTGCTATGGGCCTATTTATCTTAATGTTCTAACCCAGGATTCAGATAGCCACTGCTTCATTCGTACAAGGATGAACCTGGAGGACATTACACAAAGTAAAATAAGCCAGAGACAGACAGACAGAAGCCATGTGATCTCACTTGTATGTGGACTCTGAAAAAGCTGATTTCATAGCTACAGAGAGGTCATCAGGGGCTGCTGTGGTCAAAGGATGAAAAATTTCAGAAGGAATAAGTTCTTGTATAACAGGGTGACTACTAGATATTAACAAAGTATTGCATTCTTGAAAATTGCTGCAAGTAGATTTCAAGCATTCTCACCACAAAATGTAAGTATGTGATGTAATGCATGTTAATTAGTTCAATTTACCCTTTCTACCATGAACACAATTTAAAACATGCTGGTACACCACAAATATATACATTTTTTTGTCATTTAAAAAAATAGGTAAATAAAAATTTTTGAAAATGTATTTTAAGTAGAACTACTGGATAACTTTGTACCAGTGCATTAAAATCTCAAGGTTTATTTCACAACCCCCAAAGCCTGGGTATAGAATGGAATAAGAGATCACCCTGGACCCAAGAAACATGCTCCTGACCTACCTCCCCTCCCTTAATCCCAGCTGCTAAAGCCAAGCCTAGTTCAGCTCTTCTCTGAGTCATGAAGTTGGTAGTTTTCAGCCAAGCCTGTTAACTAGCAGTCCTAAACTCGACTGCAGAGTCACGTGGGGAATCTTTCAAAAATCCCAATGCCCAATTAAATCAGAATCCCAGGGAGTGGAACTCAGACATCAGGAGTATTTCATGTTCTCCAGCGATTTCCCTGTGCAGCCAGCATTGCAAACCGGGGCTCCTACTCCACCATCACCAGGCATGAGACCTCAGACAGGTACATCTGTGTGTTAGCAATCCACTCACAGGGAGGGGGGGAGACTTCCCCACTAACGCAGGCAAAGTCCTTGGCACCGTACCCAGCACTGTCAATCACTCTTGGCCCTTTTCACATTCAGAGTGGGTAGTTAGTTTTATGAGTAACTGAATTATGATCATTGGATCAAATCTTACATTTCTGCCACCCTCGAGATTTTGTTCTGGAAGGAGACATGGAATAGGGGTTGAGAAGAAAACAGCAGCAGAGCCAACAGCTGCCTCAGGTTCCTGTCACTCCAGGCCGCCAACAATAACTCTTTTTAAAAACAATCCCCTCCCTCCCACTGTCAGGTGAAAACATTCTCCTGATAGTCTTGAGCCAAATTAGAAGAAACTCAATGTCAAATGTCTTCCAAATGGCTTCGCTCCATCTGAATGTCTGCTTTCTATTTTATTCTAACTTTTTTAGCTTTTATGCAAAAAACTGAAACAGTTTCTATATCAGTAAGCAATGAGAATTTATATATCAGGTGATATAATCTGAAAATAGCAAGATTTGAGACCTCTGGGACCAAGACTATCAATCAAATATCTATTACAGCTAGTTCTCAATCTCAGAAACATCTAAGAACTACCTGGGACGCTTTAAAAAATGCCAGTGCCACAGTCCAACCTCCAAAGATTGGATGGTCTGGAATGGAGCTTTGAGTATCAATTTGCTATAAAAAGCTCTCTCAGATATTCTAATATCTGGCTACGGCTGAGAACCACTAACTACATCAACCACAAAATGTTCATCACTAGGGCCGGCAGATGGCGTGGTAGTTAAGGCACTGGACTTGCACATGGTCTACCGAGGTCCAAGTTCTGTGCCCAGCAGCTTGATACTCACTCCGGTGTGTCCAGGTACACACGTGTAAGTGTGTGTCCAAAATCCCAAGGGGAGAATGGAGGAGAAGGGACTGTGGAGTGCCCAATCCCCCCAGGGGGTGAGTTCTTACTTTCTCTCTCACTGCCTCTGTCTCACTCTGGCAAGTGTGCAGGCCTTATGCCCAAAACCTTTAAATAAAAAGTTTACTGTTTAAGATATCAACTGTTTTAAATACCTCCTCTAATAAAATAAGCTACTATTAAAGGAAGACACCAAAATATAGGAGGCCTAAAAAGAAAACCTACACTACCCACATCTTTCAGCTCAAAAAGCAAGTGCAATAATCAAGATCTTATTATCCCAGCAGAGGCATCTAAGAACATCAAAACTCTCTAAGGAACAATGAAATCTGCTGAAATGATAAATGTTCTTTGTGATTGGATACATAAATCTTATTTGTTTGAAGCAATATCTGCACGAACGTTAGCTTTCTACTGAATTAGCATTTAATAATATTCAATAGACAAAGCAAGACTCTAATAACAGTCACTCCATTTTGACACTGAATTTACCTATGCAATTTTCAAGAAGTTAGAAAGCTTGGGATTGAAATCATACTCTGGAAAACTACATAAATAAACTTAAAATTGCTTAAAAAAAAAAAAAACCAGAACACAGCAAAAAAAAAGCCACATATACACAGCAACACACTTCCTAAATTTTCATGTTGAGTCAAGGAGCCTCCAGGAAGGCCACCACCTTACCTCTGAATTTCTTAGGTGGATTGTTAAGGTCTCCGGCTTCTGGTTGTACAACACAACGATCATCGACCAGGCTGCAAGGAAGGTAAAGACCACTGTTATATCAACCCAACTCTGAGAAAATAAAACACTAAGCATTATTCGAATATCAGATATCCTAGGGCTTTTCCAGTGTCAAAATTTGACTGTCACATACTCCTGCCAGGGTGCTTCTTATACCACAGGTTTCTCACAAGTGCAGCTAAACTTGACTCCAGGCCCACCATTCTGCTTCTGCAATGGCCAGTAAGCTACTCTTTTCCTTCACCACATCCACAGTGGGTTTGGACACAGCCTGCAATATCACTGAAGACAGAGCAAGGGGCTGGTGCATTCAACTAGTGGTAGCTGAGGAGTCAGCTTTGTGCCAGGCACTGTACTGGGCCCTGGGCTGTGAGGATGAATATGAGCTTGGGCCCTGCCCTTAGGGATCTTAAGGCTAGAGCAGGGCCCACAGAAGCGCATTGACAAGGAGAGAAGAAGAAGAAGAAACAATCAGAAATGGTGCCTGAGGCCATCCAAGAAGTGGCAGGTGGAGGAAGTCATACAGAAATGTCGGAAGAGTTGGAACAGACGTGGGAGGATGAAGAGAACATTTTCAGGGAGCATGAACCTCCTGCGTAAATGTATAGAGATGAGAAAGGACTTTGGAACTTCAAAAGCAACCCCCCCCCAAAAAAAACACCAAACCAAACCCCCCCTACAACAACAACAAAAAGCCCCAAATTACAGAAAGACCCAGTATGTAAAGTCCTGACCCATCAATCTAGCTTTCACAATTCTTTCAGAAGAGCCACTAAATACAATTTTTTAAACATTTATTTTGTAAGAATTACTTTATTTATTTATTTATTTATTTATTTATTTATTTATTTTAATTTGACCAAAAAGGAACCAAGTGAGAGAGCGAGAGAACTTGAGAAAGTAAGCTGTCCAGTTCGGGACTTGAACCGTGGTCGGCCATGTGGGAGTCCAGCACCTCAACCACCACGCCACCTGTTGGCCCCCACTAAATATAATTTTTAACAGGTGAGTACGCTGAGGCACTTAGAAGTTACATGACTTGTTCAAGTTCCTGAAAGTTGTTTTGATAGGACTAGCTTTTTAATTTTCCGCCCAAGGGACCACAGAGCTTACCCCCACTAATGTACTATCATTTTCCAGGGTTCTTCCATTAGTCTGGGCTGCCTCTTATCCCCGATGCAAGGTACCATTAAATACGCAGCCTTGGCTCTTACTGCCTGTTGCTCTAAAATTCCCTTTTACCTCCTAAAGTCCTGCCGGTCTTTCAGGACCCTAATTCAGAGCCCCACATTTTCCCAAATCCCCCAGCCTTTCCTGCCCCAAGCACTCTCTGCCTGTCCTCCTACACTGTCCCAACCTCACACCTCATAGTTGAAACTCACAGACAACAGCCCCAGGAAGAAGGGAGTGGTCAGCTCTGTGGGCCAGAAGATGCCCAGTGCTAACAGCCTTGTGTTCATCTGGTGCGTGAATCAGTGTCCAGAGTAGCCCACCAGCAGTTTCCCTCCTTCAGCTTCAAGACACAAGACACTGGCTCTGCCTCCCACCCTCCCCCCATCAACAAGAGACAGCACTGGGCAATGACCTGAGTTCTCATGCACAAATCGAGGGCAGATGTGCCTATAGAGAACTCAATTCTGAGCCCCTGAGACTTGAAATATGAGGGGAATTCAAACAGTTCTTAGGAAAAGAGAATTAAAGTACAACTTTATTTGTGGGCAAAATTTGAAATCCATACAAATTTTTCATAACATGCATGTTCTCTGACCGTTCTGAAGACGCCACTCAAACAGCAATGCCACCAGAGCCGACATGGTATTGAAAGACGGTCACAGAATCCGGCGTAGAGCCGGGTTAATTAATCAAGTCCTCAGACAAGGAGGAAGTAGTAGGAGAAAGGGCCCCCATCAAGCTTAGAAGACAAATACTCTGTAAATGACACTATCAGCATGACCCTCCTCATTTTCGGTTTCTTCATCTGTAAGAGGAAAGAGCTCCTCTCAAGGATTCTCAATGAGGGGGCTAGTCATCAGACTCTTTGTTCCAAAATATATCAATAGGACCCTGTCATGCCCAGGATTACTAAAGCTGAGTTCTAGGATGGAACCTTTACTTTCTTTCTTTCTTTCTTTCTTTTGGAGAGGTTTTGCTATAGGGCATGTGTACTCACCCAGAAGACAGAGACAGAAAGCGAGAAATCACCCCCCCAGGGGGGATGGCCACGCCGCAATCCCTTCTCCTCCATTCTCCTCTTGGGATCTTGGGCACACACAAACATGCACCTGGTATGAGTTTAAGCCACTGGGTCCAGGACAAGAACTGCGGTTAGCTATGCGTGAGTCCAGTGACGTAGCCATTACGCCAGCTGCTGGTCCCTGGAACCTTTTACTTTTAACAGCTCCAAAGGTGATTCAGAAGCACACCACTGGCGAGTGCCCACACACGCACTGGCTCTCCAAGGTCCTGCTGGACTTCCACTGTCCAACGAGTCAGTTATACCATTCTCAGGTAACCACCATTCGAGTATAAGGGGGCTGAAGTTGGGGAGCTAGGCATCCAGTCCCATAAAAATGGGCAGTCACACACTACAGTCTATAACTGGTGCTATCAATGTTAACAATAATTTTAAAAATAATTATTTACTTCATTTTTATTTATTTTTTAATTTGACTACAGAGAGAGAGAAAGGGAAAGTGAAAAAGCAAGCCACCAGATCCAGGACTCGAACCAGTCAGCCAGGTAGGAGACCAGCACCTTAACCACCACACCGCCTGCTGGCCCAGTGTCAACAATATTAAAGGGAACAAGAGAAGTCAGACTTAATTTCCTAAATCCATTTTATACCATCTATCCTCAAATATGTGCAGGCAATCATGGGAATCAAGTATCCACCTGAAGGTAGAGTCAGTAGCCCAAAGTTCAAAAACGAGTCATCCAGACTCAAGGGAGAGATGGGCAGGGCGGACACATCATCACTTTGTAATACCTGAGGAACACACGTACAGAGTTTATACTCATAGGAATGTTAAGAACGGGTGCCCTGGAAGAAAGAGAGGAAGGGAAAGTCAGTGCTGAGATTTCCGGGAATTCGTGGTCTCAGCAATTCACTGCGAGTGCACCTGGGTGACCCAAGACAGGGGCCGCAGAGCCGTGACGAGCATGTGGTGGGGTCGAGGTTTAAAAGGGAATTCAGAAAGGGGCTGTGGCCAGGCAGTAAGGAAGAGAGTGCTCAGAAAAGAGACTGTCCCACAGAGGGGGCCTATGAGGAGCCTGGGACTCGGATCCACTCACTCGGGGTCTTGAGCTGTGAAACCTTGGGCAAGTGACTTCACCTCTCTGAAGTTCTCAAGTTGTGTCCCCATTCACAGGGATAAGGACAGTGGTCTCATAAAGAGTTGTTTGAGGAGGAAGGGAATGATGCAGGCATAACACTTAGCACAGTGCCTGGCACACAGTGACACCCGGGGACCCGTATGGTGCTTACCACTGCCATTTATTATTGTTGTCATAGCTGAAAAATAAGACGATGAAAGTCAACCATGTGGGATGGAAAGAGCCAGTCAGAAGAAAGAAGGGACAGTCACAGGCAGCATGAGCAGCAGGAAGCTTCTCTGCCAAAAGCCACTGAGGATGAGGTGGTCCATAATGTAGAGGTTAGGGCTACTGGGTTGTCGGAAAAGTCATGACGCATTTTTACACAAAAAATATAGAAGGCATCTGTCATGACTTTTCTGACAACCCAACAGAAATAGTCACAAGATCTGGTGATCAGGCAGTCATGGATGACTTCTTTTGGTCAGGTACTTTATTATTATTATTATTCTTAGTATTTTTTTATTTTGCCATAGGGCATATGCACTTGCCAGAGAGTAAGAAAGGGAAAGCAAGAAACCAGTCCTCAGAGGGGATGGCCATGCTGCAATCCCTTCTCCTCCATTCTCCTCTTGGGATTCTGGGCACAGGTGCACCCATGCCCCATAAGATTTTTCAAACTGCCAGGTCCAGGCCTAGGACGATGGTCAGCCATATGGGAATCTAGCACCTTCACCACCATGCACCTGCCAGCCCCCTTTCAGGCAACTTTCAAAAATGAAGTTTTTAAACAGTGAGAGCACAGGTCTAATTGAGCTCTAATTCTGCATCTGAAATAATTTGCTCCTTGTGGGTGGAGTAACCTAAATGAGAGTCTGGGAATACTCACTGTATGTAAGTACTACAAAACAAGCAAGCTTTAAATAACAGCTATCATTATAAAGAAGGTTCTGGCTATTGGAAGAAAGAGGTTCTTGGAGAAGTTGTTAGTCTTCCTTCCTCCCACGTACTTGAGCCCAGCTCCTGCCAAATGCAACAATGTCATCCCGGGCCTCAGGACCCCTTCCTACACAAAGACAATGGAGACCCTTCGTGACTATTCTGGAGTTAACCATCTCCATTCTCCATTCTGCTTTGTCTGCCTGTGGGGCGATTTCATTTCTCATTTCCTCTCCTAGACAATAGGAGTAGGAGGAGAGAGGAGAAGATAATCAACTGAGCCCATTATGGAATATGTTTATACCCCTAGCGTTGCAGAAAGATTGCAGAAAGCACAAAAAGGCAGAAGTCTGATTTACAGAACTTGGTGCAATTTCCAACTTTAAAATGCGCATGGCCATCTAAAGTCGGAACAGTTCTGTTTTGAAGGCAAAAGAGGAGCAGACGCGAAGATCTGGTCTCTGCTCGTATGATCAATGCGTCACTACTGGAAAAGAAGAGCTTTTACCAGGATAAGAAGCACTTCTCTGGGTCTACGAAGATTCATCTTTAAAGTTTATTTCACACACTTAGCACGTTTCCTCCCTGAACATAAAGGAAATAGGCATTGTAAGAAAGTCTGAATTACTAGCGTCATTAGCGACGTTTTGCTGTTTCAGAAAATGACAGTAAACAGCGTGTTGGGATAAGAAGTCAAATTTGACTAACATAGGATTTGATATCTGTGATTTCAACTGCCCCTGGAAAAGCCATGTAAAATGGTGACACTCTTATCTTGGGGGGAAAAAAGCACAGTTTCAGTTGACAGCATGATGTCTTAAATTCTGCTATACGAGAAATCGCATGTTCTTACCCCAAGGTGCTAATAAATCCATTCGTCGATCCCTCCGCGTACAGAGAACAAATGTCTCCAATGTGCAGGAAACTAGACATTTTGTCAGACATGTCTTTCTTGAAAATCCTAGACAAAATAAAACATGCAACATTGTGAGAAGCAAAGAAATGCTCGGGGGGTTGAAGGGGGGTGCGGAGGGAGTCATCCAGAGTTGGCTTAGCTCAATTTTCCGAAGCGCTTTACTTAAAAGTCAAATTTAAATCAGAATTTGACAGGCAGGCAATTCAATGAGCCAAGTAAGGACATATGCAACAACATTTTCTCCCATATATCATTTACTTTCAGGATGTTCTCAGCACAAGAACATTGGTCTCGAACAAAGCCACGCCTGAATCAGACTGAACAAGTGGAGGACCCTCGCTAATAGAGAATATAAAGACGGCAGGAACTGGGCCAGGAGTGCTGCAGCCATTACGAGTTGGAAAGTCTGACTTCAGAAACAGGAGCATATTCAAGTTGCCTCGGGGAATGTTCAGTCAGAAGGAAACACCTGCTATAAAACTTTGGTCTGGCAAGGCCACAGTGCCTGGGCTTGAGGTACCAAAGCAACAAAATGAAATTATGAAGAGGAAACCTGGTAACAAATATCACAAAGCTCTAGTGGCCTTGGAAGCATTCAATGACTTGTATGCACTTCAACCAAATGCCACTGAAATGTCCCTTCACCACGGAAAGGACCTCAGAAAGCACCTGTCTGAGGCCCTTTTGCGTTGGGATAAAAATAACAAGGTTCCCTGGCCGGAACGCGCAGCTAGTTAGAAGCAGTCCCAGAAAATGCTCAGAAGTTCCAGGAAATCTCTACATAGCCTAGAAATCATTAAACACACACACAAATAACAACAAAAATATTGACATGATTCATAGAAACAGCTTTCATCGGGGCCATAAATATTGAGGAGTGGGAGCCAATTGTAAAAAGCTAAACTGACATTTAAAAGCACTCTCGGCTGTGTGGGAAGGAGGAGCTGGAGTGGCCTGTAGCTCATCCTCAATGTGTCTGCAGGTGCCTGCGTGTAGAAGGGAAGGGAACAGAGGTCTTAAGACCTCCCTCCACCCCAAATCCCTTTCAACACCTTTTGCCATTACTTACTCAAGCTCCCCTTCCAGAAATCATTTATCCCACCAGGCCCCGAGATTTGTAACGGTGTGGGAAAGTCTCTCTCCTAGAATGGTTTCCTGGGTGCCAAGTTTTCCTTTAGAAAGAACTGTGCAGCCATGATCAGCACCCCCTCCAGCGAGCACTCTCCAGCCCTACTTAGCAGGCATGCCAG
>NW_006159551.1:31643-45103 GCF_000334495.1 Tupaia belangeri chinensis | reverse complement strand
AGTATCCGGCCCTACTGAGCAGGAATGCCAGTTGCTGAGAGGGAACCCTTCCAGAACTTCACTTCACTGCATGTGAGAAGTCGCAGGGAAAAGCTCATTGATTCCCCCTCCAACAACCAGACATGCAAGAGAAAGAGCATTTCACTGAACACAGATATACTCCTAGAGGGAGACAGCAACTGAGAACACAGAATAAACTCTCAGACAAAAGAACCGGCATCTCCAGACCTTGAGAAGAGACACACGAATAACGTGCAGAGTGAGAGTTTGCCGAGCTCCGCTCTCTGCAGTCACGCCAATCATCTCTGCCATTTTCCCTAACTACGTATTTCATACCTAACGGCAAACCAATGTTTAAACAGCATCCAAAAGGCCTACACAAATGGAAAACATCAAGAGGCGTTAATATTTCCCTTACGTGCTTATGTTTAAAGGCATTATCAGATAGGGTCAGGAAGGGTCAGAAAGTCTGCACAGTTCTGGTACCAATTACTGGAAAGCAATTTGTTTGAATTTCAAGTCAGACCAAAACTGTGTCTGCATACACTGAACTCCCAGAAGGACACTGGGGAGTTGTGGAATTCAAGAGAGCAGATATGTGCTCAGAAAACATGACTGGGTCTGTCCGGTGTCAGTAACACTCTCCTATAGGGGATGCCCTTCAAATGAGCATCTGGCCCCAAAGAAACCAGGGCAGGAAACAGTGGTGTGACTGTTGTTTTCCAAACTTTCATCACCACCTAGCTATCTTGCTGAAAGCTTCCAGGCCATTAATAGGATGCAGCAGACCCATTTGATGTCCTGGAGTAACACCACACGCAAAACTCAAAGGCTGCTTCAGCTGGTAATTGCAACAGATGTCTGAACGCCACGTGTCTGCAGCACAGCTCTGCATCATTCCCATTTCTCATTCTAACAGCTCGCATTTGTCAAGGACTATTATGCCCACCATTGTGCTAAGGGCTTTAAATGTTCTTAATTCTCCTAACCACAGCATGAGGCAGCACTACCATTATTCCCATTCTGGCTTTTTGTTTCCATTTTGTTTAGTTTTTGCTATAGGGCAAGTGTGTTCACTGAAGAGAGAGACAGACAGAGGCAAAGTGAGAAATCATGGGGTGACCACACGAATCCCTACTCTTCTCTCTCTCTCCTTGGGATTCTGGCCATGCAGGCACACATGCCTGGTGTGTTTCTCAAGTACTTGGGTCTAGGACTCAAACTGTACAGTTGGTCATGTGGGATCCAAGAGCCTTAACCATCATACCACTGGCTGGTCCCCTATAATTCAAATTTTATTGCTACGGAAACTGAGTTACTACCAAGAGTTAAAGATGCCGTGGTCATAGACAGCAAGCAGGAGAGTAAGAGTTATAACCCAGGTCTACCTGACTCTTAAAGCGGAACCATCATCAACAAACACCCCTAAGATGTGGGCTAAAATAGTAACCAATCTAATTCTCTGGGTAGTGAAATTATACAAACACTGATGCTGCTCTTCATGTACAATTCTATTTCCTGATTTTGCTACTGTGGCATTTCTTAAGTTTTCTACAGTGGACATGTAACAATGCCATACTTCAGGAAGAAAAAAAAAAAAACATTAAGTATCTTCTTTCTAACCAATATGCTCATTAAGCAGATAAGACAATTGAACAAGTAACCTTTAGACACATTTTATATTTTCCCTTGAAAACACAGACCAGTACACCCACCACAGTTAACGATCCTCAAATGAGAAATCCGCCAGGGGTCCCAATGAAAAGCACAACCAAAGAGTGGGGAAGACAGATTTATCCCAAGTCTAAGGCAATAATTTCTCTCAAAGGACAGGGCCAAGACCTCCTGGTCTGCCTAGAAACCTCTGGAGGTCTCCCCTGGCCTATGGTAATGAAGTGGAAGGAGACTGGAGGGGGAGGAGAAGGAAAGGGCCTGGTGCAATTATCAGTGATGTCCTGGAAGGAAAAACAAAGGCCAGGAAAGTCAACAAACCAGGCCTCTGAGCCTGGAAGGGACAAGGTGGAAAGTCTGGGAGTGATCGCCTTGGGAGCAATCTTCTGGAAGACTTCCTGTTGTTCAGAAGCAGGGTGGAAAGGCCTGCCTCTTTATCTGATCCTGGACCATTTGTGCCTGCAAACTTCCAGCAGCTGCACTCAGGGCTCCTGTGTCACTCACACAATGGCTGGGGACCACTTATGAGAAAAACAGAGTGAGCGCCAACGTGCCAAGGAGCTACCTAACTGTGAGGCTTCAAATGCTGGGTGGACACCCAGAGCTCGCTGCAAATAGGTTCTCCTGGTGACACAAAGAACAGGCTCTGGTGGCCAGCTCTTGCGCTCCACCCCAGATCTCTGTATATGAGCTATTATTGTTAGCCCACCACTCTCCCCAGGTCACCTAACCCTCTCTGCTTCCATTTCCTCATCTGTAAAATGGGGGATAATACTTACTTCAAGTGGTTATTATGAGGAATAGATGAAAGGTTGCCTGAAACGGCTTGGTACAGGACCAGGCAGTGGTGCAATAACAACACAACTGGACCCACATGGGCAAGGTCCTGGGTTTGTGATCTGGGACCTCCCTGAGCACATATACCAGGTGCACATCGACCATGATCAGGAGGGCTGAGAGTGGGTGGATCCAGGCATGAAGCCCGGATGAGGGTATCTTCTTTCTCTGCCCCTCCTTCACAGAAAACAAACAAAAAAGCTTAAAAAGAACTAGTGCTTGGTATAGTGGCTGGCATACTTTCTTACTCAACACTGTTAACTATTTTTATTACTTTTCAGTAAGAGAGAAGGTAGAATTTTTGAAGAATCTAGAGCTTCAAAATTTTAATTCAATAAAGGACACGCTATATAAAAACTCATCCAAACAAATGAATTGTGATGATGTATTTTACTTTAGGCAAGATTAATTATTGTCCCTGGGGCCAGCCCACGGTGCTGTGGTAAAGGTGGCCCGATCCCACATGGATGACTGCCCGATTCGTGTCCCAGACTCAGTGCTTTGAGAAACACACTGGGTACACATGCCTCCAGGCCCAAAATCCCAATAGGAGGGAGGAATGGAGAATAAGGGACTGTGGAATGAGCATCCCCCATGAGGGGTGCTTTCTCACTTTCCCTTTCTCTGGCAAGTACATGCACCCTCTGGCAAAACAAAAACTAAAAACAAAAACCCTAATTCGCCTGTTGAAATAAAGGTGAATATTAAATTATAATCAACTCCAAATCATAGAGCATGCTGGTCTTTCAATATGTACAGAATCAGGGAACCAGCAGTTAGCATAATGGCTATGTCGCTGGACTCCCACATAGTCGACTGCGGTTCCCGTCCCGGACCCGGTGGCTTAAAACTCACGCCGGGCGTGTGGGCGTGTGTGCGTGCGTGCTCAAGATCCCGAGAGGAGAATGGAGGAGAAGGGATTGCAGCGTGATCATCCCCCCGGGGGGTGATTTCTCACTTTCTGTCTCTCTGTCTCTCTCTGTCTGTCTGGCGAGCGCACGCGCCCTATAGCAGAAACCTCTCAAAAAAAAAAAAATGTACACAATCACAGAATAAAAGTAGAGGGAATCCTGTAAAGCATGTAGCTCCATCCCTTGCCCAGCAGTGGAACCCCTGTGACAACATGAACGCTCGCAAGCACAGTGATTCCTACAGATGGCCTCAGCCTCCACTTATACATCTGGAAAAGGAGCCTCTTCTATGCTGAAACAGCTGGTAAGAAAAATTACTCCTGTCCCCTCCCTGACCCTCACAAAAAGCCTTTCGCTACCCATCTGTCCTATGAAGCATGAAACGTCTCTAAATATGTGAATGCTATCTTTTTTTTTTTTTTTTGGAGAGGTTTTCGATATAGGGCGCGTGTGCTCGCCAGACAGAGGGAGACATAGAGACAGAAAGCGAGAAATCACCCCCCAAGGGGTATGGTCACACCGCAATCCCTTCTCCTCCATTCTCCTCTCGGGATCTTGGGCATGCATGCACACGTGCCCGGCGTGAGTTCTAAGCCACCGGGTCCCGGACATGAACCGCGGTCGACTATGTGGGAGTCCAGCGACATAGCCATTACACTAACTACTGGTTCCCTGTGAATGCTATCTTATTTCTCCTTAAGACTTTCTTCTTTTCATGAAGGATCACCATCCTCCCCACATTCCTGATATAGCATGACCTGAAGAGCACCCTCACCACAGGCAGGCAGAAACTGAGACTCCAGAATCAAAGTGCCTGCGTTCAGATCCCAGCTCTGCCACTCGATCATTCCAGGATGTCAAACGAGTTATAGTACTTGCCTAAACCTCACTTCCCCCACCTGTGAAATGGGGACAATAAGAGCACCTACTTCAGCTGGTTGTCACAAGGCTCAGTGTGATAAGGTTTACAAGGCACTCAGAAAAATAATATGGCATAAAATATGCACACAGTCTATGTAAGCTACTATTATTAGGGCTGGTCCCATAGCTTAGGTTGAAGAAGCTGGATCCCCAATGGATGACTGTGGTTCAATTCCCAGTCCTGGAGGCATGAAAATCACACCAGGCACAGGCACATACATAGTTCAAATCCTGACAGGATGGAAAAATGGAGAAGAGATGGCAACATGACCACGCCCCATTCTCCCTCTCCCTGTCTCTCCTTCTCTCGTTGGTGAGTGCATGCACTCCCTGAGCCCCAACAGTAATCTCAGCCAGTATCCTCCCTCAACCGGATCCCACAAGGCCTTTCTACTAATCTCTCATATGTCTTTACTGCGCCATCTAGTCTGCACACAACAGACCCCACAATCTTTTTCTTTTTGCACTATAGGGTGTATGTACTCGCTGGACAGACAGAAGGTGAGAAATCACCCCTGGGGGGATGGCCACACCGCAATCCCTTCTCCTTCATTCTCCTCTTGGGCCTGGGCACGAACGCACACATGCCTGGCATGAGTTTCAGGGATTTGGGGCACGCATGCACATGTGCTTGGCAGGAGTTTCAGAGATCTGGGGCATGCACGCACATGTGCCTGGTGTGAGTTTCAAGTTGCCAGGTGCGGGACTTGAACCCTGGTTGGCCATGTGGGAGTCCAGCAGCCCAACCAGCATGCTCAGCCCCTCAAAATCTTAAAGAAACACTCATCTGACCCTGTCATTCTCCTGTGCAAAATCTTTCAAAATATCTCTGGGGCTTTTCATGATTAGCGTCTGGCTACCTCTCCCTCCTCGTCCCCAAGTCCTTTCCCCCTTGCCCTCCAGACTCTAGACACAGTGAACTTTTTCCAGGCCCCCAACACGCTGTTTGCGTCTCTGTTCCCGGACCATCTGCACATGCAGAACCTGCTGGCTGACACACACCTTTCCCTCCCTGCCAGCCACCTGGGGTTAATGCCCACTCACACGTATAATCCCCATTGGTATCAACCTCTGGGAAGAACTCTCTGACTGCCTACATCTGGGTTATGTCCCTCACAGACTTCTGTTTCACCCTGTCTGGGCTCATTTACTTGTTCGCTGATTTACGTGCCTTCTCCACTAGCCTGTAAAGCCAAGGGGGCAAAGACTACAGCTGTCTTCTCCTCTGCTGGACCCCCAGCACCTCGTACAATGCCTGGGACAGAGCCATCTCCCCTGCTGCACCTTAGTACCTGGGACAGACCTACCTTCTCCTCTGCTGGATCCCCAGTACCTGGAACAATGCCTGAGACAGACCCACTTTCTCCTCTGCTGGATCCCCAGTACCTGGGACAATGCCTGAGACAGACTCACCTTCTACCATGCTACACCTCAGTACCTGGTACAATGCCTGGGACAGAGCCATCTTCTCCTCTGCTGCACCTTAGTACCTGGGACGATGCCTGCAACACAAATGTTTTCTCCCCTGCTGCACCCCAGTACCTGGGATGATTCCTAGGACAAAGCCACCTTCTCCCCTGCTATACTCAGTACCTGGGACAATGCCTGGACAGAGCCACCTTCTCCCCTGCTGCACCCCCAGCACCTGGTGCAATGCCTGGACAGAGCCGCCTTCTTCCCTGCTGCACCTTAGTACCTGGTGCATCACCTGGGACTCAGCAGAGTCAAATATGGTTCCCTGGAACTATGGAGACATTGTATCTGCTGCCTGAATTTATACTGTTTTCTAAGTGATTGTTTTCCCTACTAAATTAAAGCCAAGTTTATAGTGCTGAATAAAGCATACAGAACAGAGGCCTGCTGGCCTTTCCAACAGATTTCTATGAGAAATTTGGAAGAACAGAAGTTCAAACCTATAAAAAAAAAAAAATAGCCAGAAGGCATGTGTCCTCCCTAGAGGGGAAGTGCAAGACAAGAAAGAATCTCTCAATGGAGCATGATCACACTGTAATCCTTGTTTTCCTTCTGCTTCTCTGTCCCATCAGGATTTGGGGCACTCATATGTGCCCACCCACCATAGCCAGGATTCTAATCAGGGGCAGTCATGTGGGATCCACAGGAATTAACCACTGTGCTATGCAGTGGGCCCAATATTTCTAACTTTTATCCATCCACCTTTTCCATCCCCTCCAAAGGTCCAAAATGCCTTCTGAGTATTACCAAGAGAGATTTAGAATTATCTCAGAATGGTTGAGTTTGGATTCTTTTCATCAATTGCCACCTGTGTGTCCTTAAGTAACTTACATAGGTCTCTGACCCTCAGCTCCTTTATCTGTAAGAAAGGGGCAACTCTGCACATTTTTCGAGGCCACTGTGAAGAGGACACCAACCCATCCATGTGCGGTTTCTCCAAGCACTACCTGGCCCTGACCACGTGCTCATTTTTATCTTCCTGAATAACGGAAACGTCCACTTTTGTTCCTTCCAAGTACTTGGTCACCTGTCCTTGTGCCACCTCTATTGTATGTGTTTCTTACTTAGTCCACACTGCTGGAAACACAGCTGGAGAGACAGGGTCCCAGCAATGGTTAAATCCCCTGTAAGTTCAGGAGGCAGCTGATGCGAGCAGCACACCCAGAGTGCTGTGGCTTCTCAGTACTCAATTCGCAGTACCCCAGAGAGCCAGACCGTGTGCTGTGGCTGCTCAGTACTCAATTCGCAGTACCCCAGAGAGCCAGACCAAACTCACCTCCCCTTTCTCTTCACATCAAACCAGGCACCCTGCTGGGAGTGGGGGTGCTAAAAACCTCTTCGAAAGGATGGTAATTCAATATTTAGAACCTTTTTCACTTTGGTGTTAGAATAGGCCTAAGAACAGCCTCAGTGAAAAAGAAGTATGTTCATTTCATCTTAAACTGCTCAAGATAGGTTTTGGAATTTTTTTCTTTCTTTTTAAACGAAAAGCTTTGACTATGGTGGAAAATTCACTCATTTGACTGCGGTGGAAAACTCACTTATTGTAATTTTTCCCATCTATTATTTCTCCTGCACATACTTAACTAATTGCATTATATTCAATTTTCTACCAAAAAAAAAAAAAAAAAAAAAAAAACCTCTACTTTCTCCTACACAAGATTGAGAACTTAAAAGTTAGAACTCTTAAAACTGAGACTAAATTAGAGCACATTCATTAACCAAGAAGTTACCTAAGGTATCACTTAACCCTCAAGGGTGGACAGGCAAGGGAGGAAGTCCGAAGCTGACCACCAAACCACAGACCTGCAGTTTCTCCTGAGGTACCAAGGCCCGCCTCCTGTGTTTAATTAGTATGAAGCCACCTGGCCCCCAGGGCGGACAGCCTGACTTCCAGTCACCAGGGCAAGAGAAAGTCGCACTGACAGTCTGAGTTGAGATGAGGCCTTTCCAAGCATGAGAGTCAGCACTTAAGACCAACCCAGGCCATAGGCCGGTAGGTGGTATGGTGGTTAAAGCACTGGATCCCACAGAGCTGACTGCTTGGTTCCAGTCCTGGACCCAGCAACCTGAAAAATATGCCAGGTATGTGTGGGCATGTCCTAAAAAATCTCAAGGGGAGAATGGAGGAGAAAAACTGTGGGAAGGCCACTTCCACCCCCACAACTCCCTCTCCCCAACATCTCTCTCTAGCAACTACATGCACGCTATGGCAAAAAATCTAAAACTAAAAGACCCCCTGCTTTGCCTACACCCCTGCACTACTCATTTCCTGATAGCCAAGCTCCTGTGTGTTTTACTGCCCAGTTACCTTAATAGTGAAAATCTCATACACCTCACACATGACACAGGCAAAACACTCCTCAGGGGACTGGATCTGTAATCATTTACCCTTCTTAATAGTTAAACTGCCTAACATGGAATATATTGGGTCCTCAGAAAAGTCATGACACATTTTTGTATAGAAAAAAAAACAAAAAACAGAAAAATACGTCATGATTTCCCAACTCAGTATCTCATCTGTTATTAACAGCCTTCACCTTGATTCTTTTAGCATCAGTTGTGACAGAACCTGAGAGCAAGCGTTAAGATAATCCCATCTTGGGACCAGCAGTTAGCATAATGGCTATGTCACTGGACTCCCACGTAGTTGACCGCGGTTCCAGTCCCGGACCTGGTGGCTTAAAACTCACGCCAGGCGCGTGTGCGTGCGTGCCCAAGATCCTGAGAGGAGAATGGAGAAGGGATTGTGGCATGGCCATCCCCCTGGGGGGTGATTTCTCGCTTTCTGTCTCTCTCTCTGTGTCTGGCGAGCGCACGCACCCTATAGCAAAAAAACTCTCAAAAAAAAAAAAAGATAATTGTTTTAAAAGGAAAGTCACTTCATTATTTTTTTTAATATTTACTTTCTATTTATTTTGATTTTCAGACTCCCACATCCAGGACTCAAACCATGGTCGGCCAGGTAGGAATCTGGCACGTCAACCACCATGTCACCTGCTGGCCCCAATATAATCCAATTTCAATTGTAGAACAATTCATCTGAGGTCTAAAGCTACAAGAAGGACCAAAGAAAGGTGGTAGAGGGACAGCTATAAATGAAGCTGCATTTTAAGTGGCTCTTTCTCAGACAGGGAGAGGAATCTGTGCTTTTAATAGTTTAATGAAATATCCTACTGCAGAACTTCTGGACTGCTTGGTATAATCTTGCTCACCAGAAAGAGATGAATATAAGACAAGTTTTGCCACCTCCCAAGTTCTCAGTGTTCCTTTGCATTTCAGAAGCAGCAGTAGCTGGGCAGCAACTATATTTTGCACAAACAGCTAAAAAGCATCCCCATGCATGTATTTTTAAATAAAGAGATCTGATACAATACTCAGACTTGGGGATATTCAATTACATCTTGTCACTTAAACCTTCACCTTTTGCTTTCTCAAATGTTCCAGGCCACCATCACATCTGTCAAATGACCTTTTCTATGAGCCAGTGGCTTTCAATGTTTCCCAAGATCCTTTCAGGGAAACTCCAAGGTCACACTATTTTCATAATAACACCAAGGCATCAGATGCCTTCTCTCTCAACCCCTTCACCGTGTACCCTGGAGTTTTGCAGAGGCTGCAACCAGATGATGTCACAAGAGCTTAAAGGCAGAAGTAGATATGGGATATTAGCCGGACGTAAAGAGATTTACAAAAATGCCAAGCAATGCCACTCTTGCCACTCAGTCATTTGTTTTGCAAAATACAGTTACTGTTCATAATAAACATTATGCAGTTAACATGTAGTGGTTTGGGTTATTTTAAAGAGTTTCTTCGGTGTTAATTTTCTCAATGTTAATTTCCCAAACAGGAAATACTCAATATAAACATTTAACTACTATCAACCAAAGTTCATTGACATCTTTAATAGTTTTTATGTGAATAGCCTCTGAGTTCCAAAGTTTTAAAAACAGTCCTATAAATTGTCCTTTTATTATTTATTTATTTATACAAAGCTTCTTGCCTTAGGGTCCTGCATGCTTGCCAGAGAGACAGAGAGATGGAGACAATGAAAGGGAAAATGAGAAATCACCATCCCCACCTGGGGAGTGGAGGGAGGGAATGACTATCCTGCAATCCCTTCTCCCAGGATCTTTGGCACACAAGCACATAGGCCCAGCATGGTTTCCAAGTCACCAGGTTTGAGAATGGAACCTCAGTCAGCCATGTGGGAGCTCAGTGATGCAACTGCAATACCATCTACCATCCCAAACTTTCCTTTTATTTAAGATTTGCTCTGGCATTGGCTGTGTATATAGGACTCATATCGTATAAATATGAAAAACTAGATGTATGATAACAGGGTAAAAATGCAAAACATACAGTTGAATGGTCAGGGCTGTAGAGAGTGGATACTTTGATATGAAACCTAAAAATTCTTTTTAACTTTTTGTTATAGGGTACATGCACTTGCTAGAGACAAACAGAAAGTGAAAAATCAACCACAGGCTGCAACCAGATGATGTCACAAGAGCTTAAAGGCAGAAGTAGATATGGGATATTAGCCGGACGTAAAGAGATTTACAAAAATGCCAAGCAATGCCACTCTTGCCACTCAGTCATTTGTTTTGCAAAATACAGTTACTGTTCATAATAAACATTATGCAGTTAACATGTAGTGGTTTGGGTTATTTTAAAGAGTTTCTTCGGTGTTAATTTTCTCAATGTTAATTTCCCAAACAGGAAATACTCAATATAAACATTTAACTACTATCAACCAAAGTTCATTGACATCTTTAATAGTTTTTATGTGAATAGCCTCTGAGTTCCAAAGTTTTAAAAACAGTCCTATAAATTGTCCTTTTATTATTTATTTATTTATACAAAGCTTCTTGCCTTAGGGTCCTGCATGCTTGCCAGAGAGACAGAGAGATGGAGACAATGAAAGGGAAAATGAGAAATCACCATCCCCACCTGGGGAGTGGAGGGAGGGAATGACTATCCTGCAATCCCTTCTCCCAGGATCTTTGGCACACAAGCACATAGGCCCAGCATGGTTTCCAAGTCACCAGGTTTGAGAATGGAACCTCAGTCAGCCATGTGGGAGCTCAGTGATGCAACTGCAATACCATCTACCATCCCAAACTTTCCTTTTATTTAAGATTTGCTCTGGCATTGGCTGTGTATATAGGACTCATATCGTATAAATATGAAAAACTAGATGTATGATAACAGGGTAAAAATGCAAAACATACAGTTGAATGGTCAGGGCTGTAGAGAGTGGATACTTTGATATGAAACCTAAAAATTCTTTTTAACTTTTTGTTATAGGGTACATGCACTTGCTAGAGACAAACAGAAAGTGAAAAATCAACCACCAGGGAGGATGGCCACACTGCATTCCTTTCTTCTCCAGTCTTCTATCGGGATTTTGGATATGCACACATACGTCCCTGGTGTCATTTTCAAGCCACTGGGTCTAGGACACATACTATAGTCAGCCACGTGGAACCCAGCACCTGAATCTCCATGGCACCTGCTGACCTGAAACCTAAATCATTTTATTCGACACATTTTTTTTTGTACTTATTTTGAATTTTTTATTTTCATTAATGAGAGAGAAAGGCACACCCCCAGCAGGGTCCCCATCCTGTACTCTGCCCCTTTCGGCCTGCCAGGATCATGGACACATATGTGTGTGGCTGGCATGTACAGAGAAACCTCAGGATGTGAAACCAGGACATCTGACATGGCTTCAGCACTGCAGGGCACTGCGTTACTGCTGCGCCCCCACAGCGGGCCACTACACATTTCCTGCCATCATCACTCCACTGCATGCCGCCACTCATCCAGGATAAAGGTCCCAACAAGACAGAGAAGGTACCTGCTCTGGGACCTCTAGTCTGGTGAAGTCAGACAGCAAACATACAAGACACATAGGTAAGACAGATCTGGTAGGGATAAGTACACGTGGAGAATTAAAACTGGGTGACAGGACTGAGTGACGACCTAATTTTGGCTGGACAGAGAAAACCAGATGAGACATTAAAACTCAGACCTGAAAGTCAAGACCGAGGCAGTCATGCAAGAAAAAAAAAAAAAAAAAACAGGTGGAAGAATAAGGTAGGCAGAGCAAACAGGGGGCCCTAGGGCAGAAAGGAGCTTGGCAAGTTCAAGAAACAGCTGCCAATCCATCTGCATATTAATGGGGAAAGGAAGAATTTATAGGGTGAGGCCAGAGGCTAAGGGAGCCAGAGCCAGTGGGACTTCACTGACCGGGTAAAAAGTCACTCTTGTATCCTAACCCTGATGGCAAGTTAAGTTAGTAAGCTTGACCAAGTTACCTACTTTCTCTGACCCCCAAGGATCCCCATTGGCAAAATGGGGATAAAGAGGGCTGACCACATAAAGTGCATAAAGTCATGCTAGGGTTACATGAGAAAAGGAAAATGATATGCCTACTTAGCACATAGGAAGTTGAACACAGGAAAGGTTCCTGTTCTTTATCTACTCTCAGAAACTCTCCTTCTAAACTTCCTAGGGTTCACGATCAGTTGCTGATCAGTCCTACCAACTGGCAATCCAAGTAAGTGAACGGAAGAAGAGGCTGCATCACCAGATGTGCTTACGGGAGCTTGTCCACGCCAATTCCAGCCAACGAACGTGCTCTTCACTGCTCCTAATGAAACCAGGACCACCAAAAACACAGCCAGGTGGCCAAAGATGACTGCTACATTTACTCCTCCACCAAACTTTGCGTCTTGGCCCCAAAACACATTTGGATAGCTGTTCTCTGGCTGAAAAAATGCAGCCAATGAAAATCCATCAGCTTTTCCTGCTCTTTTTTTTTTTTGGCATATCCACACTATCTCCATGCCCCAAAAAACAAGGGGCCCTTGCCAAAGTCCTTCAACACTGGTTTTATTACAACTCCTTTACAAGTAAAATCAAGGCCGACAGGTGGCATGGTGGTTGAGGCACTGGACTCCCACATGACTGACTGCGGTTCAAGTCCTGGACCTGGCACTTTCCCTTTCTTTCTCTCTCTCTGGCCAAATTTAAAATAACAAATAATAATTTTTCAAAGTATTAAAATAAAAGAGTTTCTTTTAAAGTTAGGCAGCAAAGAAAGGGGCTTATACAAAAAGACTTAAAAAGCACCTGGTAGTCCAAGAGGCTAGGAGGTGGATGGCCCCTCAAAACTGTGGGTAAAAACCAACACAAAAGGATACCTCTTTCTTTCCAGGTCAGACAGTCCCCTGGAGGACAGGTTCCCAATGGGCAGAGCAAGGCAATCGATGAGGTCTTTCAGAGGAAAAGCAAGAGTATACCCAGAACAAGGAAGACTTGCTGGCATTAATCAATCTCCTGGCAAGGGGCCAAGGAAACTCCCTGCAGAGGAGCTCGAGCCTCCTTACAATGCCCTCGTCCCAGGACATATATGGTCAAAGGGTTGTAAATATAGATTAGGGAAAACCCAACATGTTTACTGTTGACTCTTCCAAGAGAGGATCTCTGTACAACAGCCTCCACTTCTCTAACTGGGCATTCTCAGGGTTAATTTCGGAACTTCCTTTGAGCAAAGATGCTGGACGATATCATCTTTATTGTGAAACGAGGATGGATGCAATGCCACCCTCCTGCCCTCGACACACACTTACACACGCC
>NW_006159551.1:19139-31612 GCF_000334495.1 Tupaia belangeri chinensis | reverse complement strand
CATTCCTGTCCCATCCACTGTTCCTCAGCTCATCCTCAGACCCACCGCGTGTCCACATCACCAATCTATTCTAACTGCAAAAGCACTTCTCTCAGAGCATAGAAAATTGCATTCTGCTTTCGTTTTCAGCCAGTCCCAACGGAAGTCACCAACTCAGAAGTTTCAAGTTTCAGCAGGGCCCTTCAGAACAATCTCAGAAATAGCTGTTGTAAATCTGAAGTTCAGAGCCATTCTGCAACTACAGATGTTGCTCGTTTTACCTCAGGCTCACACAAATCCACCTGCTCCTTCTTTCACAAACATGTCTACCAAAAAACCTGTCCTCAAAATGGGTACACAATCTAGACAGAGTCGTTTCTCAAAAAAAAAAAAAAAAAGTGCCAAGACTGACAGAGGACCTCGGATCTGGTGGGTAGAGATCAAGTCAAGCTGTTCTTTTATTTTTAAGTTTTGCTGTAGGACACGTGTGCTCACCAGAGATAGAGAGAGGGAAACTATGAAAAATCACCCACAAGGGGGATGGCCACACCACAATCCCCTCTCCTCCATCCTCCTCTTGGGATTTTGGGCACTCACATACATGCCTGGTGTGATTGTCAAGCCACCGGGTCCAAACTGCAAAGTTGGCCACGTGGGATCTATCTACCTTAAGCTACCTGCTGACCCCAAATGTCATTCTGTAAATACAAAAGGCAAACTAAGCAACCTGAGATCCAGCGATTTCATGGAAGCTAAAGCTAGGCCAGGGCTCCAGATGCCAAGGACTGTGATGGTGAGAGGTGGGGAAAGGACATGCATTTTCCCAATAAGTTGAAGTCAGCTCCAGTCTGGTGAGACACCTCTCTGCCCACACGGCCTAAACCACAAAAACCCAGCCGATCAAGTTAGGTCAACATTCTCAGAGAGAAAGTCTCATTAAGCCTGAAGTAACTGCTCGAGGAATAGACTTCTCGACCTTGCCACTACTACCATCTGGGGGCAGAAAGTTTTCTAGGATAGAGATGGGGACTGTCCTGTGCATGGTGGTCTGTTGAGCAGTGTCCCTAGCCTCTACCCTCTGGAGACTAGTAGTAACCCACCTCCACTCCCAGATGTGACACCCAGACATGTCTCTCAACGATGCCAAATGAGCCCTGGAGGACAGGTCACCCCCTGACTAAAAACCACTGCTCTAGGACAGAGGTTTTGCTTTACTTCTTATTTATTCTTATCTCTAAGAGCTCTCACAAGTATTTTTTTTTTCTCTACAACGAGGCAGCAATGACCTGAAGCAGATATTTTTATTCCTAGTTGACAGAAGAGGAAACAGACGCACAGATGTCCCATGTTTTGCCTGTACCCAAGACAGCGTCAACTCTCAGTACCCCAGGTCCCCATCCTGTGGGGTGGCAGGGCAATATCATTAAGCCTGAAAGCAGCTTTGTTTCACTACCTGGTTCTTCCACTCCGTTATTGACGCTCAGCCCGTTTCCGAGCCAAATGTCCTCTTCAGAGCTATATGAGCGACATTTCAAAAGCTGTCAGAAGGAATAGCTTCTTCACACATGTCTACACAGTCCTCATGCAACTCCCCACAGCAAGGGCTTTTCACAGCAATAGTCTGATGCAAGAGATACTCCGATGCAAGAAATATTTAATCAGAAGAGGGGTACAAACAATTAAGACTCTTCTGAAATGGCAGCCTACAACCTCCAAAGGAAGATATAACATGAACTGGGGCGGGGAGGATCTTCAACAAAGTTCCCAGAAAATGTGTATTAGGAACAAACTATGTATATAATGAAAAAATGTTTGCACCAAAACAAACTCACATTTGAATTCTACGTTCCCATACATTTTTAAGTCTTATTGTATTGGATTGTCAGAAAAGTCACGATGTATTCTTTCTATGCAAAAATGCACATCACTTGCCCAACAACCCAATACATAATTAGTTCATTTGACAGATATTCTGTGCCAGGTACTCTCGTGGGTCAAAAATATTTAAAAGGCCTATTAGAAAAATACATACCAAGTGTCAGGAAGTTTTAGATGAAAGGCAGATTTTTCCACATTAGGAAAAAGCTTCCCAGAGGAAGAAGCATTTGGGGTAGACCCTAAGGAATAGATGATTTGGCAAAGCAGACACACAGAGGGGGTGAAGAAAGGCACAGAATGCACCACCTGCACAACCACCGCCCTCCCACCCACACACAGAGCAAGGCAAATAAATTAATGTCCCTAAGTCTGGCTGTTTATCACCCTTCTCTGTTCAGAAACATGTGCCTGAAATGCTTATAAGCTGTTTCTGCAAACCGGGATCACTTTCCAAATAATGCTCCTCCTGGAATGCAAATGAACAACCAGGAACTTGAAGGCTAGCGTGATATTTCTTCACATTCATCTTTTTCTCATAAGCATCATTATACCAAGCAGTCCAAAAGTCCTACTGACTGCACAGGTCATGAAACTTTAAAACGTCAATTCCTTGTGGGATCAGACAGCTGCAGGTTAAAAAGCAGTCTTAGTTTTTGCTTTTATCAGTGACTTTCTAACCTTAAGTAGGTTCTTTGTGTAGCTTCTAGTCTCTTTCCACCTCTAACTCAACAGCCAATATAAGCAACCCTTGGCCCAGCTGTAGGGGCCTGTGCTAAGAACCTGTGCTCCACAGCATGGGACCAATGGGAGGCTGGGTTTGATTCTCAATCCAACCCAAAGGCTTGGCATGATGACACATACCCATAACCCCTGGAACTCAGGAGACTAAGGCAGGAGGATCGTGACACAGCAGGACCTTATCTTTATTTTATGTTTTTTGCTCTAAGGGACATGCACACACCAGAGGCAGACACAAAAAAAGGGAAAGGGAGAAATCACTCCCCAGGGGAATGACCACACCACAATCCCTTCTCCTCCATTCTCCTGGGAATTTTGGGCACACATGCACACGCCTGTGCCAGATGTGATTTTCAAGCTGCTGGGTCTGAGACTCGAACTGTGGGAGTCCAGCACCTTAACCACCATGCCATCTGCTAACCCCAACCCTGTGTTTATCTTTCAAAAAAAAAAAAAAAAAAACCATCCCCCTGATGCAAATATGAAGTTTCCATTTTTGTCAGAGAATCCTGCCAGAGCCACTTCCTCTACCTGAGGTTGCTGAATTAGCCTACCCTTTTCCACTTAACTGAACATGAGGAGGGTGCTAAGGGGAAAGGACAAAGGTCAGCTTCCACAGGTGTGAGCTAGCCATAAAATAATAATAATAATAAAAGCTAAACAAAGGACAAGTACTGAAAAAGCCCAGGGCAAGCACCCTCTAGTTCAGACCTTCCATGAATCATCTGGGGACATGGCTAACATGCAGGTTTTCATTCATAGGGTCTGAAGAGGGGCCTGAGAGTTCACCACCACTAACTGGTTCACAGCTGAAGTGCACAGTGCTGATCTAGAGACCACCTTGGAGTAGGAGAGGGAATGGTGTTTCTCCAACTGTTGACAGCTTACAACTCACCTGACATCATGGGTGTAGGTGTGAGCATGGAAATACGTGTGTGTGAGAGTTTCGTTGTAATGCGCACAGTTCTTTTAAGTACCACTCTAGTGTTTTCTATTCTAGTCTATATCACTGAAGAAAGTTGAACTAAGTCCACCAAATTCATCACATTCTCTTAGTGGATTGCCACATAGAAAAACATAGACATAGAACAAAAGTACCATTTTTATTTTGCATCTTCATCCCAGTATCCTAAGGCTAAAACTGAAACCTTTTTTTATTTTTTTTGAGAGGTTTTTGCTATAGGGTGCGTGTGCTCGCCAGAAAGACATAGAGAGACAGAGAGACAGAAAGCGAGAAATCACCCCCCAGGGGGGATGGCCACACCGCAATCCCTTCTCCTCCATTCTCCTCTTGGGATCATGGGCATGCACGCACACGCTCCCAGAGTGAATTTAAGTCACCTGGTCTAGGACTCGAACCGCGGTCGACTACATGGGAGTCCAGTGACATAGTCATTACACTAACTGCTGGTCCCCTGAAACCAATGTTTAAAAATAATAATAAAGTGGGAACCAGCAGTTAGCATAATGGCTATGTTGCTGGACTCCCACGTAGTCAACCGCGGTTCGTGTCTCGGACCCGGTGGCTTAAATCTCACGCCGGGCGCGTGTGCGTGTGTGCCCAAGATCCTGAGAGGAGAATGGAGGAGAAGGGATTGTGGCGTGACCATCCCCCCTGGGGGGTGATTTCTCGCTTTCTGTCTCTAATGTCTCTCTCTGTCTGTCTGGCGAGCGCACGCGCCCTATAGTAAAAAATCTCTCCAAAAAAAAAAAAAAGAAAGAAAAAAAAGTCACGCCAGGCACATCTGCGTGCACACTCCAAATACTGAGAGGATAATGGAGGAGGAATTACAGCATGGCCATCCCCTCAAGGGGTGATTTTTCACTTTGTCTCTGCTTCTCTCTAGTGAGTGCACAAACCCTCTAGCAAAAATCTCTAGAAAAAAAAAAAAAAAAAAGTTCAGGTTTTAGAGCCAGCAGATGGCATGGTAGTTAAAGCGCTGGACTCCCACATGGCCAACTGAAGTTCAAACTGTGGCTTAAAAATCACACAGGGAGTGTGTACACGCATGTTCAAGATCCCAGGAGGAACATAAAGAAAGGAAAGGACTGTGTTGTGTCCGTCCCCCTGGGGGGTGAATCCTCACTTTCCTTCTTCTCTCCATCTTTCTCTTGGGAGCACACACACATGCCCTATGACAAAAATCTTAAAAAAAAAAAAAAAAGTTGAAGTTTTAAGTTTTCTTCCCTTTTTTTGTTGTTGCCAAGGGCATGTACACTCACCAAAGAAAGAAAATAGTGGGCAGGACGTGGCCAGGAGGTGATGTGGTGGTTAAGGCACTGGACTTACATGTGGCTGACCACAGTTGAAGTCCTGGACCTGGCAGCTTAAAAATTTTGCTGGAGGTATGTGCATGTGTGCCCAGAATCCCAGAAAGAGAATGGAGGAGACAGGACTATGGTATGGGGTCACCCCTCCAGGGGAGTGATTTCTCACTTACGCTCTCTTTGTCTCTGTCTCTCTCTCTCCCCCTCCATTCGGCACATGTGCCCTATAGCAAAAAACCTAAGATAAAAAAACATGAATTCATAATGATACTAACAAAGCACACACCCACTGGCTACCCGGGTATACAGATTCTCAGCAGCATGCTGTTACCTTGGAATGGATCGAGTGTGAGTTGGTAACCACTGAGAAGGTCATTTAATGAGTAAAGAGGGGCTCATTATCTTGTATCTCTACTGTTGCCTGCATTTGAATTTTCTATAGTAAAGTTTTCATTTTAAGTACTAAGAGAAAAGAGTACCTTGTTCAACCTACTTCACAGGGTTAGGTCACTTAGAAGAACTAATTTTTTATTTAAATGAGATGATTATTAGGCTGTATCTATGTAATCAAACAGCTAACCTGCCAATCGTATTTTATCTTCTGTTTAGTTTTATTAAAAGAACAATATGCACTGAGTCAGCCCCATGGCTTGGTTGGTAGAGAGCTGGATCCCACATGGCCAAGTGAATGGTTCAAGTCCTGGCCCTGGCAGTTTGAAGAACAAGCCAGATATGCATGCACATCCAAAATTCCAAGAGGATGGAGAAGCGGATGAGAAGGAACTGCAGTGTTACTATGCCTCACTGGATAGGGCTTTCTTCCTCTCTCTCTCTAGTGAGCTTACATGCTCTCTGACAGGGAAAAAAAAAAAAGTCAGTATTCACTAGGAAAACCTGGACTCTATGAAACCTGGAAATAGACATGTTTGTACCCTAGTGATTCCATACTCGTCATCACTCATGCAAAATCTCATGAAAGGGACAGTCACCTTTGGAAAAATAGTGACAGAGATATTTATTTACTAACAAAAAAAGATGTCCAAGATATACTATGGGCAAAAGGCCAGTTACCAAATGGCAGGTACTGTATGAGCCTATTATGAAATTTAAATATGCACATAATTCCTATATATTATACGCAGGAGAAAAGCACTGATTTTCTATGGCCGAGATTGACTGTTATTTTGTCTCATTACTTACCTTTACTTAATGTTTTACTACAGTGAATACGCACATCTTATGTAAGAAGCAACATCTGGGGTTTCAGTTGGCACACACCCAAACTGGGAGACTCACTGATAGGAAACTCATTCCCCAAGGATGCTACAGAGTAGAGCATTTGTCCTCTTTAGGGAATCCCCTTAAAATGAGACTAGACACATCGCAGAGGGGCAGTAGGGCAAAGACGATTTGTGTTGAACCCCGAGGATTAACAGCAAGTTCTTAGAATTTGCTGTCCCAACCAACTGCAAGTTCACCTATTTATCAGAGAAGACTCCTTTCCTTCTGAAGTGAATTACCATTCCAGGTAAGTCACGTGATGAACCAGACATTCTAGAAATCTGGGTTTTACCCCCTATTGAGTTCCCATCTGGTATGTGATCTTGCCAGCCTCACCAGTCTCTACAGAAAGGACAATGTAGTTCAGGGATGTGCAAAAATCATACTAAGAATTCTACAAGAGTTTTGAAATTTTTTTTTTTTGAGAGATTTTCACTGTAGGGCGCGTGCGCTCGCCAGACAGACAGAGAGAGACATAGAGACAGAAAGCGAGAAATCACCCCCCAGGGGGGATGGTCACACCGCAATCCCTTCTCCTCCATTCTCCTCTCGGGATCTTGGGCACGCACGCACACGTGCCCGGCGTGAGTTTTAAGCCACCGGGTCCGGGACACGAACCGCGGTCGACTACGTGGGAGTCCAGCGACATAGCCATTACGCTAACTGCTGGTTCCCAAGAGTTTTGAAATTTTCAAGTAATTCATGGCAAAACTCTTGGCTCCTATATAACTAGACCCTCACTCCCTCTCCCACCTGAACCCCTAGCACTCGTCCTCAGCTGTAGCCACCTGGGCCTCCTGACCCTTCCTCTGTCCCATAGCAGGGCTCTGGACTTCCTACTCAGGACTCTGGGACACCCTTTCCCCCAGATGTCTACATGACCGACTCACCACCTTCCCACCTCTGCTCAAATGTCGCTGTTTTAAAGGGCCATTCTCCCTGACTCCCAATCCCCACTTGAGTCTTTCCTTAACCCTGTGTATTATTATTATAGCAAAATATACACAACAAAATGTACTATGTTTAAGTGTTACAACTCAGGGGCATTAACTACATGCACATAGTTGTGCAACCATCACTACCACCCATTTCCAAAACTTTTTTTTATCTTTCTAAACCCACTAAGCAAACTCCCCATTCAACATTCTCCCTTCCTCAGCAATTACCATTCTATGCTGTCTCTATGATTTTGACTACCCTAGGTAGGTACCTCATATATAAGAATCATACAAACTTTTTAAGGTTATTTTGTTTGTTTGTTTGCGCCATAGGGCATGTGTGTTCGCCAGATAGACACAGTAAGAAGGAAAGTGAGAAAACACCCTCCAGGAGGGATGGCAATACCTAAATTCCTTCTTTCTTTCTCCTCCTGGGATTTTGGGCATGCATGCACACATGCCCATCATGATTTTCCAAGCCACCAGGTCTGGGACTCGAACTGCCATCAGCCATGTGAGAGTTCAGTGCCTTAACCACTACACCAGCTGCGGTCCCCCATGTGTCTTTTTGTAACTGGTTTATTTCATTTAGTACGTTTTCAAAGTTCATCAATGTTGCAGCATATGTCACAATTTCCTTCCTGTTGAAGGCTGCATAATATTCCATTGTACATATATACAACATTCTGTTTATCCATTCCTCTGGATAGACTTGAGTTATTTCCACCTTTTGCCCTGTGTCCAGTCTCATTTTAAGGAAACTCTCTGAAGAGGACAAGTACTACTGCGACTACTGCTTCCATCAACCAGTGTACAAATATCTGTTCATGTCCCTGCCTTCAATTCCTTTAAGAATATAACTGCAAGTAAAATTGCCATCTTTCTTTTTTGATTTTGCCACAGGGCGTATGTGCGTGTGAGAGAGATACAAATGGGAAAGCGTCCCCACCTCCTCCCTCCAGAGAATAGTTAAACTGCAATCCCTTCTCGCTTTCTCTCTCCTTTTGGGATTCTGGACACGTGCTCACACACATGTGCGTGCGCTCTCACATTTCTTGTGTTGTTTTGAGCTGCCAGCTCTGAGACTCAAATTGCACAGTTGGCCATGTGGAATCCAGCCTCCTTAACCACCAATCCCTCGGCATCCCATCTTTTGAAGAACTGCCATATTGTGCTACTGGCACACAGTGGGTCTTCAAAAACTTTGTCACATAGGGCATAAAATACTTGAATCACAACAACTTTAATAGACACTAGAGTCTGTTAAATAGCCTTATCATGGCAAGTGCCTTAAACTATGTCCAGTTAAGGACTGTCAAAGTTCAACAGGTGACGGTTCTGTCACTTTATTCAGCTCTTTGTCATCAGCAATCACCTCAGAACCACAGACACTGTGACACACGGAAGGAATCACAGAAGTTATGTCACTCATGTCAGCTGTAACTGCACTGCTCAAAAGAGCCAGGTACTTAAAAATGGCAAAAATGAACTAAAAAATTGCATGCACAGAGAGTCTGCAAGTGCAATGTGTTTTATTTAAAAAGATCAAACCAAAGGCAAATAAGATGGGACGCTGGCCTTGGGTAGCCTCCTTAATTAGATGTATTCAAGGACAGCTTGACCTAGAAACCTAACTCTAGGCCTACTTTTATTTTGGTTGTTTTCTTTGTTGTTCATATTTGGTGTTTGTTGTTTCATTTTCGTTTAGTTTTTTAAGAGCTGCTTGTGAAAAAAAAAAAAAGTTTCTGTGAGATCATTTAAATTAGCTAAAAAGCCTTGCACTTTTTTTTTCTTTTCAACTTTGAATCATCAGCAATCACCTCAGAACCACAGACACTGTGACACACGGAAGGAATCACAGAAGTTATGTCACTCATGTCAGCTGTAACTGCACTGCTCAAAAGAGCCAGGTACTTAAAAATGGCAAAAATGAACTAAAAAATTGCATGCACAGAGAGTCTGCAAGTGCAATGTGTTTTATTTAAAAAGATCAAACCAAAGGCAAATAAGATGGGACGCTGGCCTTGGGTAGCCTCCTTAATTAGATGTATTCAAGGACAGCTTGACCTAGAAACCTAACTCTAGGCCTACTTTTATTTTGGTTGTTTTCTTTGTTGTTCATATTTGGTGTTTGTTGTTTCATTTTCGTTTAGTTTTTTAAGAGCTGCTTGTGAAAAAAAAAAAAAGTTTCTGTGAGATCATTTAAATTAGCTAAAAAGCCTTGCACTTTTTTTTTCTTTTCAACTTTGAAAGTCAGGTGGTGGTGTACCACTGGATGAGAGGCTTCTACTTTCATTCCCAGTCTCTCTCTCCCTATTATATTAGTCTTCCTCAGTTGAAAACATCAGGCGAAAAAAAGCAACAGGTCTTTCTTGTGGAGTTCATCTATTTCTTCTAAGCAACCATTCTCTCATCTCTGAAGAAAAATGCCAATTCCCTTCCAAAGGTAAGAACAATGGATGATATCATTATTAATCCCCAATGCTTCCGTGGGTCTCAACATGGAGGCCAGAGTAATCCATTTAGAATATGAAGAACTTTGCTTTCCATGAAAAGAAAATCTTGGGGTGGGCTACTACACCACTGTGATGTGCTGCTCAAGGGATGCTAGGCCTCACAAGGTGACCTTGGTTTGAATCACCAGTCCAGTTAGTCTGAAACATGCTGGGTATGCATATGATTGCCCAAGATTCAACCAGCTACTGGACTGGAGGAGGGTGACTGCAGGATGACCAGACCCTGTGGAGAGTGTTCCTCTCTATGTGTCTCTCTCGTATGTGCATGTGTTCTATCATAAATAAGGGAATAAAATTTTTTAAAAAAGAAAGAAAATTTGTATTTCAAAAAGTTTTATTTTAGTACTATTTTAGACAGGGTCTCACTATGCTTGTCTACCTCAAAGACAACAGGCGAAAGCCACTGCATTCAGCATTTAGGTTGGGCATGGGATTGAACCAGGTCTACCATGTGGCCTAAGCCTACCAAGGAGCAGCATCTACCAGCCAGTACACTTTGCTGTGGCTGGACCTAAGAAGGAAATCTCATAGGATTTTCTGTTCTGATTTGAATTATTTAAAGAGCAGATCTTACTTTCAACATACATAAGCATGTACAAACACACTCAAAAGAAATGAAAAATGTTCCACATTACTGGCCACAAAGCAAATGGGAGGGTAAATGAAAAAGGCACCAACATTTCACAGCTGAGACCAATTGCAATTTAAACTCCCACGCTATTCAGATGGAGAAAGGCCTGAGCGTTGAACCTGCTCAGGTGCCTCGTGGTAGATGATGATGTATTTCAGGTGTGTGATGAGCCTAATGCTGAACTTAGATGTTCCCTGGGGCTTCTTTTGATTCTCCTCATTCATTTAGGCTTTCAACATGCAGCCTACCAAAACCATCTCAGTACAACATCTAACGCCTCCTCAAATATCCAGACTCTCCTATGCCATGTCCACAGCTGCATCATTCCCTCCTTACATGGAGGTAAGCATATTACTTCATTGTTAGTGAGAGATAACCAAGTTATTTCATTTTCAATGAGCTTCCATTTTTCCTAGCTTCCTTCTGACCCTTCTTCCTCCAACTTAGGCACATTTGTAGGGGGTGGTACAGCCCTGCTGCCTAGGGTTCCACAAGCAGACTTCAAAAAGTTCATCAAAGGGCCAGCAGGTGGCAGGGAAGTTAAGTCACTAGATCTCACATGGCTGACTGCATGGTTCAAGTCCCAGACTCAGTGTCTTAAAAATCACACTGAGCACGTGGGCACGTGTGATCAAAATCCAGCCAAGAGACTGGAGGAGTAGCCATCCCCACTGGGGGATGATTTCTCAATTTCTTACTTTCTGTGTCTCTGGCAAGCACATGTACCCTATGGCATAACTCCAAAAAACATAATTAAAATATGAATTTATTTTAGTACAAGGTTGAAATCCATGTTTTTTTTTTTTCCTAGCATGCATTTTCCACGAACATTTAAAAGACCCCTACATACCTTGTTTCCATTTGTACTAGCTGCTGGACAAGTGGCTGCACACTCCATGCCTAAGTTTCTTCACCTGTATCTAATTCACGGTGTTTCTGTGGTCTATGGCTCTGGAGCTGGCTCACTAATGCTTAATAACTCAGTCTTAATATTTTACCAATTAGTTAAGAGTGCAGCTTACTCTGAAGGTGGGAACAGGACCCAAACCTTAGCCCTTCAAGTTTCCACGCAACCATGCAAGTCAACAAAAGACCTCCCAGGAGGAACCAGACCTCATGCATCCAAATGTTTCTCCCTCCACCAAGACCCTGAGGATCTTATCAACAGGAAACAAAAGCACTATACTATTATAATGAAGTGTCTGACTTTTATTTTCTAATTAGAAAACCCCAAAGATTGTAGCCCAGGGAACAACCAAATATTTAGAAAGTTAAAGAAGTTACTAAGACCCTACTCCCCCCACCCCCCACACTCTGTTGTTTACCCTGTCCCTGACCATTTCAGAAGAAAACACTTCTGATGGCCAAATCTGCAGCGATGGGGATGTTAAATGCCCTCGTTGAAACCTCCCTCTCTTACAGTGCAGTCTGACCATTTTGGGGAAAAAAAATAGGAGCTGTTGCGTTTACAGATAAAAGCAGCCCTGAGCTCCTATTCTGCCACAGGCACCTAAACAACAGGAACCTGTGGGATTCCTTGACATTCAGGTGCTTTCAGTCAAGAACCAAATGCCTCAAGAACTAACTTCCCTTTTTAAAGTGTTCATTCTCTCAATTTGCCTGCAACCACTTTCAGTTCTTGCAGTTCAACCTACTCTGATGAAGCACAAATTCACAGTAAGAAAAAAGAAAGTGACTATTTTTGAGAGACACAGTTAATTTTTGCTTACGTATCTTGGCAGATGAAATGCACTGCATCCTTCAGAATTGAAGTCATCAGCCCGCGTCCCTGGCCAGTAACAGGCTACCCCTTCACTGCTCCATTTAATGCCTCCTCCCCCCACCCCCCCACACAACTTTCAGGCTGCTTCAAATCACAGCTATTCAAAATGCTAGGCAGGACTGTCCTGTGGATCTCTGCTCTCTAAAGGCCCACCAAAGGCAAAGACAAATTCTGAAGACTGAGCCAAGAAGTTTCCTTTTCTTTCCTACTCCCCACCTCCACGTTGTTTAGAGAGGACTTAAAATAGTCTTAGGACAAAAACTCATTACTGACTACAACACTGAGGCTTCCACACTCACCTGACAGGAGTCAGGCACTCTGTTGCCAAAACAGCCCAGCCAGGGGTGCCGAATCCTGCTCCTCTGCAGTCAGCTCCTAAACATTGAGAAACAAAGACGACTGGATAAGATACAACGGAAGGTGGGTCTCTAGCAGGAATTTTCTAAATCGCACTGTCCACT
>NW_006159551.1:13996-18828 GCF_000334495.1 Tupaia belangeri chinensis | reverse complement strand
TGCTCTAAATCGCACATTTCCACTTCTTTTTTTAGCCTGCTGCCCTAAGGAGACCTTGCTCCCCTTCCAAACTTGGCAAGCGGGTTTGCGGGATCCCGCGGGATAACATAACAGGTAACTACGCTTGCTTATTACCAACCTATAACTCACAAGCGAGACTAAGCACGCACAAACTTCCAATGTGCCAGGAGACTAGAACTAAGAGAAGTGTTTAGCAGATCCCAAAGCACTTGTTTCCCAGCGCGGAGGCCAAGTGTCCGAACCCCGCATCCTCATTGGGCACGAGCTTCGTCCACTCTTCATCTCTACCGCTCCCCTGGGTTTTCTTCCGTTTTTTTAAAACCCTCCCCATAGGGGCCCCCACCATGGATTATTCTCCCAACGATGCAGCGCGAGGAAGGACTACATTTTTAGCAAGATTGTTTCCTTCAACAGGCTCACAATTAACCTCCCCCCCCTACGCACCCCCCTTTCAAAATAAACCAATAAAGCAAAATAAACTATTTCCTGCAGCTGCTACAATAGTCTCCAACTTGGGAGAATGCTGTTCTAGTCCAGAACAGGGAGCCCTTCAGAGCCAGGCACTGGAGACGAAGCTGTTTGAGGTTTTAAGCCTCCTGTGTGTCCCTTTCTAAAAAAAAAAAAAAAAAAAAAAAAAAAAAAAGCAGAAAAAAGAAAACACACACACACACACACAACTACCCGCGGTAAAATAATACCCAAACGCATGCCAAGTGCATACAAATCTATCAAGAACGCCAAGAGAGCGAAGCAAAAACTTCTTCGTCCCCCACCCCGGGGGTGGGGGTGGCAATGCCAACTCCCCGCGCCCTCTGCCCGGCCCCAGCCTCTACCTTGGTGCAGGGGGAGCCACGCCGGTTTGGGGGAGCAGGGCGAGGAGAGGGGTTAGCAGCCACTGGGTAATCCCATGTTCGCGAAGAGGGAGCTCGTTCCGTTAGGATGGAAGCGGAACACCCACACCTCCTCTCGGCGTGCGCTTTCTCTCTCCACCCCCTGCCTCCTCCTCCTCCACCACCTCCTCCTCCTCCTCCTCTCCTCCCACCCCAGCAAGCTTGAGGAAACGCTTCAGCAGCACATCCACATGGTTACTGCACTTTGAAGCGGCTCCCGGTGTCTTATATAGGCCGGGCAGCTCCCTGGGCAATGTAGTCCGAGTCCCGGGTCGTGGAGACGCCTGGGGCTGCGGAGAGGGACTACAAGTCCCAGAAGCCCCTGGGCTCTCGGGCTGGGCTCTAAATAGATGCGCGCGGGGAAGAGGGAGGGGCGTCGGTGGAGGGTGCCCCGACCGCAAATTGCACTTCTTGATGAGGGTTTAGTCCGGCCAGGAGTCGGATACCAGAATGTTCCCTGGGGGGCGCCCTCAAGCCCTGGGGAGTCTGCACCTCCACTGCCCCTCTTTCCAGCATTCCAGGTGTCGCTGGGGGCTGGAAAGAGGGAGGAGCTCGGATTTCTGTTTTGGGAAGTTTTTACAAGCTGTTACCCCCCTCTCTGTCCCCCCCCCCTCCCCGCTTCGAGTCCCGGAGCCAAGAATTTGAGAAATTCAGGGCACAAAAACGCTACGGTTTGTGGTCAAGGATTAAAGGCGCGAGGTTGTCTTTATTTAATCTGCTCCGCCCCGTTCGGGTTTGCACGGAAAACTAAGTCTGGGAGCGGCGGTCCACGCTAGCAGGGACACAGGCAAGTCGCGTGAGAACACTTCTCTGAACCAGAACTGAGTACGTCTTTCGTTGCTTCACAGGAGATAAAGAAATGCAAGCCTCTCTGACACACGAATAAAGGAGTCCTGTTGGGACTTGCCAGCGCTGAGGCTGGGAGGCAGAAAATAAATAGATAGCGCAACCTCGGTCGGGGTCCTACTCTAACAGCCCCTGGGCTCCTGGGAGCTTAAGTAAATAAACTGCAAGCCAGAAAAATAAGGGCTTCGGAAGCAGCCGCTCATACGGAGATGTGTGTCCTGGCCAGCGCCCTCCACTCATTCCGACCCGGGCATTTGGGGCGAGCTGGGTTTCAGCCCAGTGCCCAGTAGTCCGGAGCTCCCGAGCTACGAGCAGCTCCAGGCTCCGACTTTTGGAAAGAGGGGAAGGGCTAAACTCAGAGGCAAAGTCAGCCGGCTGCCCTCTCTGCCTCCGATGACGTGTATTCGTTCCACAGACGTTTTCTGCGTATCTACCGGGTGCCGGGCACGGTGCCTGGCGCTGGGGCATCGGGATGAGCCAAAACCCCACTAGGCGCTGCCTGCAACCGCATGAACTCTGCTAACGGGAATAGTGTAATGATAATAATAAACTGGGAGACTGACTTTGTCTAGTCCAGACTACGTGCTGTTTTCCTGCGCCTTTCTAAGGAGCTTCACCAACTGTAGGTGTATGTATCATCCCTTTTTTGTCAGGTGCACAGCTGAGAGCTTGGAAAAATCGGGTACCTTCCTAGGATGACACGGGGAGTTAAGTGGTGCAGCCTGGATTTGGGCTCCAGTCTGTAAATGTGCTAAATAAGCCCTTGTCTTTGGGGAAATTCTTCATCATAGCCTTAAAGGGCTCCCTCCTCAGTTTAGGAGCACCCTCTGAGCCTCTGGGCAATCATTTTCATCTCTGCTCCACTTGTGCTGTCCTAGAGGAGAGTCTCATTAAAATTTGCCTACTTCTTACCAGGATGACTTGACATAGAGTCACAAGTCTTGAAACTTCAGGGACAAATTAGAGGAGAACCCTAGCTAACAATTATTACTAAATGCCAAAACTAAAAATAATTCTTGACACTGGGTTCACGCTATGTGAAAGGCATTGTTCTAAGCTTTTTACATATACCATCTCTTGAAATCCAATTAAAGAACTTATTTTTTTCTATGAGAAAACGGAGGCACAGAGAGGTTAAGTTACTCCCCCAAACTGACACAGGTAGATAGGCGGCCTGACTCCTGGACCTTACTATTCACCACGACCCCCATACACACGTATGCACTGTATTTACCTGCTCAGATCAGTAATTAGCACCAGTCTAGGCACAGGCAAAGCCCTGAAGTTGACAAAGTTTATGATTATTATATTCACTCTTGCTTCTCCCCTCCTGCAATATCCCTAGTCACTGGGCACTAGAAACTATGCCTCATGCTATGCCTTCCCATTATCAAGAAATGCCCTCCATCTTGCCCCAACGAAGATGTCCCTACCTTTTTATTTTTTGGAGAGGGTTTTGCTATAGGGTGCGTCACACTAGCCAGATAGAGAGAGACAGAGAGACAGAAAGCGAGCAATCACCCCCCAGGGGGATTGGCCACGCCGCAGTCCCTTCTCCTCCATTCTCCTCTCGGGATCTTGGGCATGCGTGCACACGTGCCCGGCATGAGTTTAAGCCACCAGGTCCGGGGCTCAAACTGCAGTTGACTATGTGGGAGTCCAGCGACATAGCCATTACGCTAACTGCTGGTCCCACTACCCTTTTTCATCTTTACCTCTCTTCTTTTACTCCATGAAAACAAGAAATCAGTCTGTGCTAACAGAACTGGAACTGTGAAGGGTAATTATTTCATGGGATTATAACTCAGAAACACAGGGTTTTTCTTTCTTTCTTTTTTTAAATTGTCCAAAGGATGCACATATGCTCCAGAGAGTGATGGGGAGAGAGAGAACCCTCCAAATGGAGAATGAACTTGCTACAATCTCTTCTTCATTTCTCTACCATGTCAGGATTTGGGGCACACACACACATGTACCCAGCCTGCTTTTGAACCCACTAAGTCAGGATTTGGATTGCAGTTGGTCATGTGGGATTCAATTTTCATAACCACTAGGCTACGGACCAGTCTCACAATGGAATTTTGTTTTTTAAGGATTTTCCCATGGGTAAAAACTCTTGTGTGTACTCAGCAGAGACAGAAAGTGAAGAATCATGACTATGTCACAATCCCGTCTCCTTCATTCTCCACTTGGGATTCTGGGCATGCATACATGTGTGCCTGGCATGAGTTTCAAGTCACCAAGTCTGGGACTCAAATTGCCATTGGCCATTTGGGAGTCCAGTGTCTTAACTACCCCACTACCTGCTGGCCACTAAGAATGGAATTTTAACTTGGCTTTTCTGAAGAACATTTGGTCAAGTTTGAGAGCTAGAATTGGGGGTTTTCATTTTTACCGTACAGTGGACACTTGTCTCGTACCTGCTTTATACAATGTCCTCCCTCCTAGACCACAAGTTTTACTGACGGCAGGGACCGTGTCTTATTTACGCTTATATTCCACACTTCCTTCACCCATCAGAATTTAGTCTTCTATCTGCACATTTCAGTACGGTGGAGAAAAACAAAACAAACAAAAAAAACCTTTTTAATGGAAGGTGTGTCGGGCATATGATAGGCTCCATGAACATATTTTTCGAGCACACAAGCCTTGTAGCCCACTCATACCATAGTTTGTTTTTCTCCTGCCCGTGTGGATGGATAGTCCTATTTAACATTTTGCAAATTCTGGAAGCTGCTATGTCACTAGAAATAATGCCACTAATTTTGCTAGGATGTGAAGAGATTCTCTACGATGATGTACGGTTGGTGAATGATGATGACTCTCTGAATAAAAGGGTCACTGCCCAACTCATCCTCCATCAGTAGAAGGAAGGAGGCTATTTTTTCTTCACTCTATTTTTCTAGGAAAATGAAATGATAGTATTTTGGATATGTTGGGTTAAAAAAAATAGATGATTAAAATTGGGGCCGGCAGGTGGCTTGGTGGTTAAGGGTGCTGGACTCCTACAGGGTTCCAGTCCTGAACCTGGTGGCTTGCTTTTTTTTTTTTTTTTTTTGGATAGTTTTTTGCTAT
>NW_006159551.1:963-13965 GCF_000334495.1 Tupaia belangeri chinensis | reverse complement strand
GCGCGCTCCCCAGAGAGAGAGAGAGAGAGAGAGAGAGAGAGAGAGAGATAGATAGATAGATAGAAAGCGAGAAATCACCCCCCAAGGGGGATGGTCATGCCACAATCCCTTCTCCTTCATTCTCCTCTTGGGATCTTGGGCACGCATGCACACATGCCCAGCGTGAATTTAAGCCGCTGGATCCAGGAAGTGAACCACGGTCGACCACGTGGGAGTCCAGCGACATAGCCATTATGCTAACTGCTGGCCGAAAACATTCAGTTTTTTTTTTTCTTTTTTTTTTTTTTTTTTTTTTTTTTTTTTTTTTTTTTTTTTTTTTTTTTTGAGAGGTTTTTCCTGTAGGGCGCCTGCACTCACCAGAAAGACACAGAGAGACAGAAAGCAAGAAATCACTCCCCAAGGGGCATGGCCATGCCACAGTCCCTTCTCCTCCATTTTCCTCTCAGGATCTTGAGCCTGGAGTGAGTTTAAGGCACTGGATCTGGGACTTGAACTGCGGTTGACTATACGAGAGTCCAGCAACATAGCCATTACACCAACTGCTGGTCCCCTGGTGGCTTGCTTTTTCACTTTCCCTCTCTTTCTCTTACTCTGTCCCTCTCTGGTCAAATTAAAAAAAAAAAAAAAGTTAAATAAAATAATTCTTTAAAAAAATAGATGATTAAAATTAGTTTCAACTGCTTTTTCTATTTATTTTTTAATGCGGCTACTAGGAAATTAAGAATTACATATGGGGCTTATGTTATGTTTTATTGGACAGCTCTGATCTAGAAAACCAGGAATCTGATTCCCAAGATTATAGTTTGAGATGATTACCAGTCTTTAAAAATTGCCCTTTATTACTTTGCCCTTAAAATGCCCATTGCAGGAAAGGAGGAAGGCTTTCCAAGGTCGGTACAATAGTGAGGACTGAGCAGAAGTCTGAAGAAAGTCCACAACTAGCACAGCAGGCTTCCCCCAGGGAAGCCCTGCAAATAGAATCTGGTTTCATCAGCATGTAGACTGAAAACTGCAACTGAATTCATCTGCCTAGAAGCCCACCATGAAATACTGCCCTGTTAAAGGAGCAAGAGAGGCTGGAGAAAGCAAAGGTTAAAAAAGTGGGTTTGACACCGAGCTGCACCCTGAATATCTCTTTTTTTCCCCATTGCATTTTGGTTTTGTCCTTTATTATTTTATTGTATTTTATTTATTTTATTTATTTATTTATTTTAGAGGTTTTTGCTATAGGGCGCGTGCACTCGCCAGACAGACAGAGAGAGACAGAGAGACAGAAAGCGAGAAATCACCCCCCAGGGGGGATGGCCATGCCACAATCCCTTCTCCTTCATTCTCCTCTTGGGATCTTGGGCACGCATGCACAGGCGCCTGGCGTGAGTTTTAAGCCTCCGGGTCTGGGACACGAACCACGGTCAACTACGTGGGAGTCCAGCAACATAGCCATTACGCTAACTGCTGGTCCCTATTTTATTTTTTTTATTAGAGGTTTTTGCTATAGAGCATGTATGTCACCAGAAAGACAGAGACAGAGAGAAAGCAAGAAATCATCCCTCAGGGGGTATGGCCACACCTCAATCCCTTCTCCTCCACTCTCCTCTTGGGATCTTGGGCATGCACACACACACACGCCTGGTGTGAGTTGAAGCCACTGGGTCCGGGACTCAAACCATGGTCGACTACATAGCAGTCCAATGACATAGCCATTATGCCAACTGCTGGTCCCTGTCCATGTTTTTAATAGAGTAAAGCCAGTCTTCCTTACCTTGCCAATCTCACTGGATCAATAGCTCATTGAACATGAAAGGACTTTGCAAACTCACTCTACTCATACCCAAAGAAGAGAATGTTATCAGGTAGACTGGAGAAAATGGTGTGTCCTAATACACTACCCAGCTCCAAACCAAACTTCAGATTGGGGCAGTACTATTCCCAGTTTTCTCCCTGGCATAAGACTTCAATTGCCTCTGAATATCAAAGTGAGCCTTGAGTGATTTGATTAGTATCTTCTCTAGGTCACTCTTATATGGTAAGACAGAATGTCCTACACCAAAGTCATAGAATTAAATTTATTTTCTGGTGCTTACTTATTACCTGCTATGAAAGACTGCCACTGGCCATGAGAAATATCAGTAAAGAGAAATACCTATTGTTTAGTCAAACCTCCAGCGTGTTTTTCTTGGTTATGAACTTTTTGTGGTAGAGGGGAAAAAAATCACTCTCCGGGGTGATGGTCATGCTATAATCCCTTCTCCAGTCTCCTCTTGGGACTTCAGGCACGTATGCACATGTGCCTAGTGGCATGATTTTCAAGCCACTGGGTTCAGGACTCACACTGCATTTGGCATGTAGGATTCAGCACCTTAACCTCCGCATCACCTGCTGACCCGAGAATATTTATTTATGTGTGAATCTTCCCATGAAACATGCCAAACTAGGTATTTATTATCAACTCAGACCTGTTTCCTCATCTCCAGCCTCCCTCTGCAAGGCTGTCATCCCAAATTTCTCTGGTAAACAACCTATCTCTGAGGATTTCAAGAATTCTTGGGAAAGGCCTGATCATCTTACCTTAGTGTTTGAACTGAAATGGAGTCTGTTTGCTAGAAGAAAAGCAGAAAAATTCTTTTTTACTGAAGAATTCAACTAATACATATAGAAGAAATAATAAAATTAGAAAGGAGCATTTTACAGTTTCTGATGTAATAACTTATTTAGACAAAGATTATCAATAGATGCCAAACCTCCTCGGCAAAATGTTAATAGGAAGTGAGATGTTCATATGGTTCTAAAAATTGTCCCACATACTACCCACTAATTATGAAGTGAAAAGTGGACCTTGGGAACCAGCAGTTAGCATAATGGCTATGTCGCTGGACCCCCATGTAGTAGACCACGGTTCGCGTCCAGGACCTGGTGGCTTAAAACTCATGCCAGGCGTGTGTGCGTGCGTGCCCAAGATCCCGAGAGGAGAATGGAGGAGAAGGGATTGTGGCATGACCATCCCCCCTGGGGGGTGATTTCTCACTTTCTGTCTCTATGTCTCTCTCTGTCTGTCTGGAGAGTGCACGCGCCCTATAGCGAAAACCTCTAAAAAAAAAAAAAAGAAAGAAAGAAAAAAAAAGTGGACCTTTACACTAACGAGTCATGGCAAGCACCCACACTCACCAAATGATCAAATAAGCTATCAAAACATTACTGGGACAACTAGACATTTTATATCATGGGACACATCACAAATGAAATGTTCTTGCCAAAAACTCCTTATGACAAAGTAATCAAGCAAACCCAGAATGTGGGGCATTCCATAAAATCATTGGCCTGGGCTCTTCAAATCAGTAACATTTTTAGAAATGCAGGAAACGGGGCTAGCCTGTAGCCTGGTGGTTAGGGCAATTGGATCCCTCATGGCCATTCATGTGGTTTGAACCCAGATCTGCTCATCCCCTTCCACCAGGCTCTCTTGTTATGTCTCTTTCTGACAAGTACACAGGCATCTGGGAAAAACAAACAAAACGAAAGAAAGAAAAGACTGAAACAAACATTACAACTGAATGCAAGATATGATCCTTGATTGAAATCTGGAGTGAGAAAAAAAGTCTAAAGAAGACACTTTTATTTTTTTTAGAGATTTTTTGCTATAGGGCACGTGCGCTCGCCAGACAGACAGAAGAGAAAGACAGAGAGATAGAAAGCGAGAAATCACCCCCCACGGGGGATGGCCACGCCGCAATCCCTTCTCCTCCATTCTCCTCTCAGGATCTTGGGCACGCACGCACACACGCCTGGCGTGAGTTTTAAGCCAGGACTCAAACTGTGGTCGACTACATGGGAGTCCAGCAACATAGCCATTATGCTAACTGCTGGTCCCATAAAGAAGACACTTTTGAGCAACTGGAAGAATTTTAATACAGACTATTTTCCAATTAAAACTGTGATATCATCAATTTTCTTAGGTGTGATACCGGTATTGTATTTTTATGGAAAAATATCCTTTTCCTTAGGAGATGTATTTCAAAGTGAAATTTCATGGTATCTGAAACTCTCAAAAAATACATACCTATTTATCTAAAAAAAAAAGTATGTTTATACATTTAAACTTGCCTTTTCAAAGATCTAAAATCTTGCCACATTTATAGATATCTTTATGCCCATTTTTTGTCATAGTTTCATAGTTATGCTAGAGAAGCACTTTTTTTTAACCATTGAAGCTGATTCTTAAGTTTCCATAAATGATTGAAAAAAATCTACATTTAACTTTTTGGATAAAGTGGAAAACAATCATGAATTCAACCCAGAGGGAAAGTTTGAGGTTAGTCTTTCAGGAGACAGATCAGTTAGGTAGACTCCACCTGGGCAAGTGGGATCTGGGGGAGAAGAGGAGTGCATGATAACTTACTTTAGAAAAGAAATATTTTATTGATTGCATTAAGGGCCAGGCTGCCAATATTAAACTGATATTTTTAACAGGTACCTACCTATTCTACCAGGTGCTATACTGGCTACTGGGTACCATAGAAAAGATTGAATAGAATGCAAAGTGATTTTGCTGTTTACCTTTTTCTTTTCCTTTCTCTTTGTTTTGTTTTGTTTTATGATAGTTCATGTGAGACAGAGAAAGGGAGCGAAGCACCCCCAAAAGGATCTCATCATGCTATGATCCCCTTTCCTCAGCTCTCCAACTCTACAGGGTCCTAGGTGACTGTACATATGCTCTGCATGTTTTCAGGCCAACGCATAGATCTGAACCTGTGGCAGACCCGAAGGCTTCCAGCCTTGCAGGTACTTGTGTTAGCACTGCAGCACCACCACAGGTGGGCCTGTCTGCTGTTTTCTTCATCACTGCCTTCCTTTTGTAGGAACTTCATACCTGGTGTTTAGAGGGTAACAGATAAGAAGATTGGCTGTTATTAACCAGAGGTTGTAGTCATCTTCTGGTCTTTCATGCTATTTCACCTTTGTTTCTTCTTTCCATTGATATTTTGCAGACTTAGTAGCTGTGACCTAGGAAATAGTGCAGATGTAGCTGCCAGGTCCTCTGGTCTTCCTTAGTTACTTCCTCACCGTCCAGGCACCTGGCTCTTAACACTGGACCATTTCTCCATGAAATGGATGTGCTACCCAGATGGCCCTCTAACCTTGAGACATTTATATTTTATTGCATGTAATTATAGTATTAAATACATTATTATATTAGCTATTATATTCATTATATTACATAATTATAATAGTGCAGTATTATATAAATTATTGCATATAATACTGCAAGTGAAGGATGGAAATGGCTTCTTCTGAGTAGTTTCTCTACTCAACTTCCTTCAAACAATCCCTTTCATTCACATTTATAACTGTGGTACATCTTAGGATGAGGCAGAGGAGAAGCAGAAAGTACACCTATGTTAAAGGCAGTCTAGTCTTATTCAATACCTGCCATGGGAAAAAGAGAAACTGGCTATCCTTGAAGCAAATGAGCCATTCTGTGAAGATCAGTGTTCTTCAGGAAAAAAAAAAAATTAAACAAACATATAGTGCTCTTAGCATCAAAAATAAGTAAAGGTATTCAAAAGAAAAAGATTATTGTTTCTAAAAGAGTATCCCTCATGGGAAAAGCAAAGCCTTTCTTTCTAATTTCTGAAAATGCTGTTTTCTACCTGAATGAGGAAATATTGTAATAAGACTCAATGAAAAGAAGTTCATGGAGTAAGAGGTAAATAGATCTAGTCTTTTAAAAAACTGATTCAGGTAAAAATTTGCTCATTATTTTTAACTTTTGCATTCTTTGGTCTTCAAGAAATTGAAAATATTTAAGTTCATCTGGTTTCAGAAAATTTCATTTGCTTGAACAGAGTGAGAAGCTGCTATTACATCTTTGTATTAGTTGTCCTTGTTTTTTTTTTTTTTTTTTTTTTTTTACATTTTGACCCCAAACCAATATTAGAAACTAGGTTCTGAGATTAAATTGGCCTTCATTTCCTTCTGCTTAACTTATTTTTTCAGAGCATATCACTAGGGAAGAGGCACCAATGTTAAAAAGCAAAGGCAAAAAAGACTTCTTACAACACTAACCTATTTTAGAACAAGATTTTGAAGCAACAGAGTGGCACTTGGTGACTTTGTTAATCCAGACCACAAAGCCAAAGAAGAGTTCATGTGTTACATGGGATAATTCTTTGATTAATTACAGCCATTAAATTATTAACTTATTTTGTATCCCTATCTCATCTAAAATGCAGTAGAAACGAAAGTCTCAAGGAAATGAGGAAACAGTGAAGTTTGTCTTGAAAGTCTATTCTTGGGAGAAAGAAACCATGGATTCTTATTATTTCCCCCACAAGACTGCTCAAAGTATAGAAAACATTTTGTTTGCAGACTGGAACTCCCTTTTTTTTTTTGAGAGTTTTTTTTTTTTTTTTTACTATAGGGCACGTGTGCTCGCCAGAGAGAGAGAGAGAGAGAGAGAGAGAGATATTAAAAAGTGAGAAATCACCCCCCAGGGAGGATTGCCACACTGTAATCCCTTCTCCTCCATTCTCCTCTCGGGATCTTGGGCATGCACGCACACGCGCCCAGCGTGAGTTTAAGCCACCAGGTCCAGGACTCGAACAGTGGTCAACCACATGGGAGTTCAGTGACATAGCCATTACGCCAACTGCTGGTCCCTGGGACTCCCTTCTAGAGATGTGTGTTTGGCAAATACTGCCATCTAGAAAGCACATTGTAATAAAGAAATCTGCATAAAATTTAGAATGCACCGATTTGTTTCAGGATACTTTCCAATCTGTGTCCTTTGATTCCATGGGTTCCTAATTCCTCCCATAGTGCTTGGCACATGGAGAACACTTAGTATATATTTATCGAATAAACACATGTAATCAATATTTCTTAGTGTTATTTATATGCATGGGATATCGGGGTCTTAAAGGATCTGTTGTGATTATAGAGAGACCAGCGAATGGCATAATGGATATGTTGCTGGACTCCCACATAGTTGACCACGGTTCGAGTCCTGGGACCAGCAACTTAAAACTCACGCCAGGCATGTGTGTGTGTGTGTGTGTGTGTGTGTGTGTGTGTGTGTGTGTTGCAGCATGGCCATCCTGCCTGGGGAATGATTTCTTGCTTTCTTTCTCTCTGTCTCTCTGGCGAGTGCACACACCCTATAGCAAAAAAAAAAAAATCTCTCTCTTTAAAAAAAAATTAAAAAAATAATGAAGTGGTTATAGAGATTCTCTAAAGTATTATACACAAATTAGGCAACTCTGGTTGTTTAAAGTAAACTATATAACTAAGAAAAATTCATTCATTTAATAATGTTTATTAAGTTAAGATATAGCTAGACCAGCTGGTAGCATGCTGGTTACAATGGGTAGATCCCACATGGCTAACAGCATGGTTCAAGTCCTGAACCCAGTAGCTTGAAAATCATGCAAGGCATGTGTGCAGGCATGACCAAAATACCCGTAGGTGAATGGAGAAGTGATTGAGGAGTAGTCATCCCCTCTAGGGAGTGATTTCTCACTTCCCCTCTTTCTCTCATCTTCTTTGTCTTTCTGGTGGCCACATGTTCCTCATAGCAAATTTACAATAAATAAATACATAAAAATAAAAAATAAGATACAGCCAATACTAACTAGTAAGCTATTCATATACGAGACGGGCCGGATTTCAAAAGCCTACCATGCCCACTGTGCAGTAGAGTCACATGTCTGAATTTTCTGTGCTAGGTATCTGCCAAGCCAAGGGAAATGAAAGGTTATGTCCACACAAAAGCTTGTACACCAATATTCATAACAGTATTACTCATAACAGACAAAGTATTGTAGAAATACTGAAATGTCCATCAACTGATAAATGAAACGTGGACTAGCTATACAATAGAATATTAAAGCCACTAAAAATGATTTGCTGATCTCAGGGAGGTATTAAAAAAAGTTCATGAATAAATTAAGTTAAAATAATTCTTGAAAAAAAACACAACCTTTTAAAAAAAGAAGGGCCAGCAGGTGGCATGGTGGTTAAGGATACTGAGCTCCCACATGCCTACTGTGGTTTGAGTCCCAGACCTGGCAGCTTGCTTTCTCACTTTCCTCTCTCTCTGTCTCTCTCTCTTTGTCTCACTCTCACTCTGTCCCTCTCTGATCAAATTTAAAATAAATAAATCAATAAAGTTAAAATAAAATAATTAAACTTTTTTAAAAGAGTTCATGAAAAATATAGACTATGAAAAAACTATTCATGGGTTTAAAAATATTTTACAACACCAAAATAAACTCATAATTTAACTCCATCTTTTCATGAGGTTTTCGAAGGTCCTTCATATATGCTAGAACACAGATCAACCTTGAAAATACTATGCTAAATAAAATAGGGAAATCACAAAACACCATGCATTGCATGATTCTATGAAATGTCCAGAACAAACAAATCTATAGAGACAGAAAGCAGATTAGTGGTTGCCTAGGGCTAGTTGAGGAGCAATGGAGATAACTGTTAAAGGGTAGGGTTTCAGGGTAAGGTAGTAAAATAGTTCCAACATTGACTATAATGATAGTAACCCAACTCTGTGATTACTCTAAAAACCATTGAATTGTACACTTTAAGTGGGTAAACTGTATGGCATATACATTATTTCTCACTAATGCTGACATGGGGAAAAATGCTGAATTTGAATCCTAGGATCTTCATTTACTGGCTTAGGTAATTTAATTAATTTCACCTACTAGCAAGAAAAGGGGCCGATATAGTGTTTCCCTTAGTGGGTTGTTCCTGTAAAGATTAAATGTGGTAATCCTGGTAAAAAGCCTCAGACATAACAAGCACATTTTTAGTGTTAGCTATTACTAATTATTAAAGCACATTGGTCCATCCGCAGATCACACTGCAATATTTTATACCATTTAGGATGCACCCCAGGCTCCATACCCAGCAACCTGCAGCATATCCACATGTGAAAAGATGATCCGGGCCAATCAAATTCCTGCTCATTAGGTCAACTGGAGAAACAGGTATTAGGGTAAATGTAGGGCCTGAATTTTCCAGGTCATAGGGGCTGGAGGAGTCATGTGTAAAACATAGCGATAAGGAGGCAGAAATAACTGTGAAGGAAGAGAGGACACTAGAAAGTAAGAGAGGAACGTGAAAGAGTAGAAAAGGGAGAGATGCCGTGAGTCACTTGATGGTGCACAGACCCTGCAACTGCCTGAATTCTTGTTGACTTCAGGTGCAATCCCAGGCCATTTGCACACTTGCAACAGGTCACCGCCACTGTGAGTGTCAATATAACCAAGAACTAAAGATTAGGGGTTCTGCAGTCAGATTGCAGAGGTTCAAGACCCACATTCAAATTGTGGGTTTTCAATGGCTAGCCCTATGGGGTAAGTTATCTAAACTCTGTGAGCCTCAGTCCCCTTATCTGTCCACTCAACATCATGACAGAATTTACCTCACAGAGCTGTTGAGAAAATTAAATGATACAATGCTAAGTACTCATCACATAGTTGGTACTCAATAAATGTCAGCTATTGTTAGTTAATACTACAGTCCGTTTTTTCATTAATTTAACTTTACTTCTTGCAAGCAAAGGTGCTTATAAACAATGTGAATCCTTCAGTTGAAAAGTAATTCTGGGGGCCAGCCCCTGGCATGATGGTTAAGGTGACTGGATGTCATGTGGCCAATTGTGTGGTTTGAATCCCAGACCTAGCAGCTTGAAAAGCACACCAGGTGCATGTGCATGCATGCCCAAAATCCCCAAAGGAGGAAGAAAGGATTGCTGCATGGCCATCCACCAACAGCATGTGGACGTGACCATGGGAGAAGGTGTTCTCTTACTCTCTGTTCTCTGTTTAAAAAACTAACATGTTGGGGCCAGCAGGTGGTGTGAAGAGTAAGGGTGCTGGACTCCCACATAGCCAAAGCGGACTGTGGTTTGAGTCCCAAACCTGGCAGCTTACTTTCTCACTTTCTCTTTCTCTCTGGTCAAATTAAGAAATAATAAGCAATAAAGTTAAATAAATAAATAATTATTTTTAAAAAGCTAAAATGTTTTAAATAGTAATTTTTATGAAAGGATACTTCAGAGTGAAAATTTTAGAAATTTCCGTGATCTCCTCAGTCCCTTGTTTTGCTACTGAAGGAAGTGACACCTAAAAATTCAGTGGACCTTCCAGATCACACTGCCAAATAGGAATTGCTGGGGTGAGAGGCCAGGCTTCCTGGTCCCTGGCTTGAGCTCAGTCCAATGACTCCAGAACCACTGGGATTTAACCTAATAGATTAATTTATCAAATGCTCCTACCTATTTAGTTAACCAGCTCTTTATTTATTTATTTATTTTCTAAACCAAAGTTTAAAAGATTGAAGTCCTAATGGTAGGGATTTTATAAATTATATATATTTATATATATACTTTTTATTATGTTATAATAAATCTACTACTTAAAAAAAATTGTTTTGTTAGAGGGCACGCACACTTGCCAGAGAGAGATGGAAAGGGGAGGAGACAGAGAACATCCTCAGAGGAGAAATCCCTTCTCTTCCACTTTTCCATCCTGTGGGGATCTTGGCCACACACGTGTTTCTCAAGCTGCTGGGGCTGGAAATCAAACCACACAAATGGCACATGGGATCTGGCTCCCTTAATTACCAGGCTATAGAGCTGGTTCCATAAATCCATTATTTTAACAGTAGGGTTTTAGTCCACTGGATTATTGACTTGTCCATCAATATGGACAATTTTCACCAAGAAAGAGACACTTTTCCATGGGGAAATCACAAGAACATCCCAGTTTCTCAATGACCTAACCTGTTCTTCGGTTACTGTGACCCAGAGAATTTCTTATCGTGGAAGGAAAATGGAGTCCTTCCAGAGGTGACTTATTTTTTTCCTCATGATTGTAATACCAATTATCCTAGAACAGGGAGGAGAGACAATCCAAACCTGTACTTTCTCTTCAGATTTCCCAGAAGAGAGAGCATGGCACAGTTCTTTTTTCTTCTCTGCAATTATTTTCAAATTAATTTGCTTCTGGCCCGGTTTACTTTTATTCATTTCTGTAGCCATTGCATCACACCCAAATGAGTTTCCTCTTTCTATTGTTAGACAAATTTACACAAGATATTTGAAAACTTTCTGCTTCCTCTTCATTCTGTTTTGTGGGTGAAATATTTAATTCAGATTCTTACCCCTGGGAGTCCTCTTGAATAAAAAGTTAAATGTTATTCTGTAGATGAGAGACTTTGAAAAAGTTCTGACTACTGTAGAGGAGGGTACATTCATTGTCTGCTACTGGCTTATCCCTGATTGGGCCTCTGGGGCTTTATGTGTTACGGTTAGTAATTTGTCATTAACCGTAATACTGATGATAAACATCTAATAGGAACCATTTATTTTTGCTATGTGCTAAGTCCTTATATAGATCACCCTATTTAATTTTCATCGCAATCTAAGTGGAGGGCTTTATGTACTCATTTTATTTACTTTATATGATAGATGAAAAAAAGTTAAGAATTCCAAAATTTAAGTCATTTACTCAAGATCATTCAGTTTGGAAGGAGCAAAAAATTCCTGAATCCAAAACTCTTACCCATTAAGGTATATGATTCGCAAACTGTGGTCTTCGGACCAGCAGCATCAGGTTTACCTAGGAAACTGTTAGTAGTGCAAATTATTGGGGCCAGCAGGTAGCATAGTAGTTAAAGCACTGGACTTCCACACAGCCAACTGCAGTTCGAGTCCTGGACCACAGCTTGAAACTCATGCCAGGCACGTGTACATGTGTGCCCAAAATCCTGAAAGGAGAATGGAGGAGGGACTGTGGCATGACCACCATACCCCCTGGGGGTGATTTCTCATTTTCTGTCTCTTTGGTGAGTGCACATGCCCTATAGCAAAAATTTCTTGATTTTTTTTTTTAGAGAGACTTTTGCTATAGGGCATGTGCACTCACTAGAGAGACAGAGACAGAAAGTGAGAAATCACCCCCCGGGGGGATGGCCACACCATAACCCCTTCTCCATTCTGCTCTCATGATCTTGGGCATACACACACACACACAAACACACACACACACACACACATAGATCTAGCATTGATTTTCAAGCTTCGGATTCAGGACTCAAACCATGGTCCACTATGTGGGAGTCCAGTGGTTACAGCAATTATACCATCTGCTGGTCCTGCAAAAATTTCTTAAAAAAAAAAAAAGCAAGTCCTCAAGGTGCACCTTAGGTCTACAGAATCAAAAATTCTGGAGATTGGGCCCAGCAATCTGTGGTTGAACCAGCCCTCTAGCTGATTCTGAGGAATGGTGAAGTTAGAGATTTAACTGCGCCTTGCTATGCCTTAGAGCACAAAGACATTACACCTGTAATTAGGGAACTATCTGGGAAATGACTCCAGGAACTTTGGGTTGCAAAGCAAGGAGCTTGGACCTGTGGTTTCCTGTGTCTCAGTGGGACGGCTGAGACTTCCATGGTTTCAGAGGCCTCCAAGATTCCCAGAGTCTGGGCAGTTGGCATTTCTCAAAATTCCTCTGAACATCTGAGCTCAGACTGTGCCTGAGCCCACAATGGTTTTCTCCATCCTACTCACACACACTTTCTTAGCAAAAGAAAGGAGAGCAGCAAGAGGGAGAGGTAGAGTCCCTCCTCCGAAAGGGTCCTCCATTGCAGTCCAGCTGTGTCTCAGCCCAAACCCATTGTCTGACTTTCAAAAGGATATCCAGGAAATGGAGACAGTGCATTTGCTGATCCTTCTGCCTGTGGGTTCTATCTTGTACCTAGTAATACTGCTAGAACTGAAATACATATTTGGATTGGTTTCGTCTTGCTGCCATAACAAAAGCTACATCACAAACTGATTGCAATGATACCAACTTATGCTCTTAAAGGTTACATGCCTAACTTGGGTTTTATTGGGCTAAAACCAGGTGTTAGGAGAATGGCGTTCCTTGTGGGATCTGAGAGAGAACTCTTTTTTCTTGGAGTTTTTTTTTTTTTTTTTTT
>NW_006159550.1:8000103-8003631 GCF_000334495.1 Tupaia belangeri chinensis | reverse complement strand
CGGGTGATCACAGGGCCTGGCACTCAGGGCATGGGTGATCACAGGGTCTGGCACTCAGGGCACGGGTGAGCACAGGGCCTGGCACTCACAGGGCACGGGTGAGCACAGGGCCTGGCCCTCAGGGCACGGGTGATCACAGGGCCTGGCACTCAGGGCACGGGTGAGCACAGGGCCTGGCACTCACGTCACGGGTGAGAACAGGGGGGCGGCACTCACAGGACACGGGTGAGCACAGGGCCTGGCACTCACAGGGCACGGGTGAGCACAGGGCCTGGCACTCAGGGCACGGGTGAGCATAGGGCCTGGCACTCAGGGCACGGGTGAGCACAGGGCCTGGCACTCAGGGCCGGGCTCGTGTGCCGACGTGTGCCGCTCTGCATCTGGTCAGGAACACGGTCTGGGGCTCACGTCTGACAGTGCACGTCTCTTCTGTGAGCTACCGGCCTGCTTTGCTAGGGGACTGTCTCCCGACTTGCAGATGACAGTTACCGAATCCTTGGCTCCCGTGTGTATGACAAAGCATTCCACTGTGACTTACGTTGCATTCTGCCACTTTTAAATTCCACGTGGTTAGTGTGGCAATGTTTCCCTTTATTTCTTCCACGCCTCCTGTCTAGTGTGTGAAGATCTTCACCTCAAAATTAGTCTTCTAAAACTTCCAGTGTCATTACATTGTCCACTTAGATCTTTCACTTGAAGAACCCTAATTTTATTCTCTTAGAAATAGCCAATTATGCTAAATACCGCATGCCAAATAAACATTTATGTACCCAATAAACTGATGCTACAGCGTTACCCTATTTTAATGGTTTACAATGCTATTCCAGCCGATTTCCCAGAAGAAAGTCTGTACTTTGTGCATCGTGCTATCCGCCACTGTTGTAACATTACGGTAACTCTAACACATGGAGAGAAACTGCTGTTCCTTTCACGGTGTTTAACGTAACTCTAACTAACGTATTCATCGCCCGCCTTCAACACCAGGAGAACAAAGGCGGGTTTCCTTCAGCATGGGATTTACACACAACCTGGGAAGGACTGGGAATTCCCGTTCTCTCGGATGCTACGTCACTGTCCCACCTACTCAATTCTAGCAGGCTATGGCCAGGCAACAGAGCGACCAAGCAGCTAAAGTGAAATTCTCTCCGACGACAGGGCCAGCAGTGTGGCTGGGGCGCTGGGCTCCCGCGGGGCTCTGCGGGCTGGGTACTGGGCCTGGCGGCTCGGCTGCTCACCTATCTCTGTCTCTCCCCCGGGTGGGCACGCGTGTCCTGTACAAGCTGAAAAATAACCATGCTGCTTAAAACGGAATTCATTCTTGGGGGGGAGTCTAAGCGAACGGGACGAACCTGAGCACAGCAAAGGACTGCGGCGCTTCGGCTCCTGACGGGCCGTGAAAGCGGCCGGGGACGGGAGGAGGGTCTGAGCGGCGAACGAGGAAGCCCGGCGTGTGGCATGAAACCAGCATGCCGGCTGCGTAGAGCAGGTGCCCCTTTCTCTGACTACAGTCCAGAACAATGAAAACCACAGCCAAAAAATCAAAACACAGCAAAATAAAGGGGGCAGGGTAAGAAGAGACTGGGAAATTAAATAGAAAATTTCCTTGTAAAAATTTCCTGGACCCAAAACTGAAATTCTGTAACTATAGACAGCACAGTAAATCCCATTTCCTGCCCAAGTCTCTCGATAAGGCCTGTCTGCGGATCTTTTTATTTTAAGATGTATTCAACTGTATTTATTTATTTTTAAATTTGCTAACCAAGAAGGCAGGCTTCCCAGCAACCTTTCACACCCTGCAAAGTGAGGCGGGGAGAATGTTACGTTCATATCTACAAGAAATATTCTGGGGGACCAGCAGTTGGCGTAAAGGCTATGTCACTGGACTCCCGTGTAGTCGACCGTGGTTCAAGTCCCGGACCCAGTGGCTTAAACTCATGCCGTGCGTGTGTGTGTGCGTGCCCAAGATCCCGAGAGGAGAAGGGACTGTGGCGTGGCGATCCCCCCCTGGGGAGTGATTTCTCACTTTCTGTCTGTCTCTCTGTCTTTCTGGCGAGTGCACACACCCTATAGCAAAAACTTCTCCAAAAAAATAAAAAGAAAAGAAAAGAAAAATATTCTGAGGGGCCGGCAGAGGGCGTAATGGTGGCTATTTCACTGGACTCCCACATGGCCAACCATGGTCTGAGTCCCAGACCTGGCAGTGTAAAACTCATGCCGGACGCATGTGCGTGTGCGCCCAAGATCCCATCCCCTAGGGGGTAATTCCTCACTTTCTGACTCTGTCTCTCCAGTGAGCACATGTGCCTCTAGCAAAAATCTCTCTTTCAAAAAAAAAAAGATAATTTCAAAATAAAGATCCTTTAAAATATATACGTGTAAGTGTATGTATATATGTGAATGTGTGTATGTGTGTATGTGTGTGTGTGCATGTGTGCATGTGCGTGCATGTGTGTGCATGTGTGTATATATGTGAATGTGTGTATGTGTGTATGTGTGTGTGTGCATGTGTGCATGTGCGTGCATGTGTGTGCATGTGTGTATATATGTGAATGTGTGTATGTGTGTATGTGTGTGCACGTGTGCATGTGTGTGCATGTGTGTATGTATGTGCATGTGTGTGTATGTGTGAATGTGTGTGCATGTGTGTGCACGTGTGTGTATGTGTGCATGTGTGTATGTATGTGCATGTGTGTGTGCATGTGTGTGTATGTGTGCATGTGCGTGCACATGTGCGCGTGTGTGTATGTGTGTGCATGTGTGTGCACGTGTGCATGTGCGTGCATGTGTGCATGTGTGCATGTGTGTGCACGTGTGCATGTGTGTGCGTGTGTGTGCGTGTGTGCATACATACACATGTCCTGAGCACAAGCACACGCACTGTGAGACGGCCTGACTTACAGTAAATCAAAATACTGCCCTAACAACCTCGTCCACTCAACCCCGAGAGTCTGCCACAGACGACATTTTATTTTGCTAAGCAGAAAAGATGCAGACATCAGGATAGTTTAAACTGCGATCATCTTTTCCGTTACAGATGATCAGTTGATTTTTCAGCACTCCCTGGTGGTAAAAAACCCTGCAATATTACCACCCACTGTTAGAAAATGAGCCCCTACTGTGCCAGTCTGAAAGGTCCTAACTGTGAGCACATTCACTCACAGTTCCTCACCTTCAGTCTTGCTGTCCCTAGATCGAGAGGATGTATTAAATCATCCTAGAATCACCAATTCTGAAATCTAACAGCTCTAAAATTCTCTTCTTCCCTACAGCCTCGAGTTGTATGGATTCAAGTGAATCATCATATTTTGATAGGTTTCATCAATCATTGTGATTTTTACTTCCATTTTTAAAAAACTACAAACACTCAAAGTTCAATTTTTTTTTCATTTTTTAAAAAATTTTTTAGAGGTTTTTGCTATAGGGCATGTGCTCGCCAGAAAGAGACAGCAAGAGAGACAAAAAGCAAGAAATCACCCCCCAGGGGGGATGGCCACGCCGCAATCCCTTCTCCTCCATTCTCCTCTCGGG
>NW_006159550.1:7999539-8000073 GCF_000334495.1 Tupaia belangeri chinensis | reverse complement strand
GGGATCTTGGGCACGCACGCACATGCGCCCAGCGTGAGTTTAAGCCACCGGGTCCAGGACGTGAACCACAGTCGACTACGTGGGAGTCCAGCGACATAGCCATTACGCTAACTGCTGGTCCCAAGTTCAAATTTTGAAGAGAAAAAAGAAATCCCTGCTAATTCAAAACTATATTCAAAAACGTTTCCTTTTGTCATGTAAATGCTTCAGAAAGAAAAAGAGAAATAATTTGGAAATAAGTGGAGTAGGAGGACTTCCAGTCTGAAGTTTGAGATGTCAGGCTCTGGCCAGCCCAATGACAGAGTGAGGAGTGGCCAGGCTCAGAGCTGAGCACCTGCCCTGCTCAGAGAGGGATGAGCACCTGCCCTGCTCAGAGAAGGATGAGCACCTGCCCTGCTCAGAGAGGGACGAGCACCTGCCCTGCTCAGAGGGACGAGCACCTGCCCTGCTCAGAGAGGGATGAGCACCTGCCCTGCTCAGAGGGACGAGCACCTGCCCTGCTCAGAGAGGGACGAGCACCTGCCCTGCTCAGAG
>NW_006159550.1:7986720-7998935 GCF_000334495.1 Tupaia belangeri chinensis | reverse complement strand
GGCGCCCCCGCTCAGCTCTTGAGATGTCAGGCCTGCCCTGCTCAGAGGGGGATGAGCACCTGCCCTGCTCAGAGGGACGAGCACCTGCCCTGCTCAGAGAGGGATGAGCACCTGCCCTGCTCAGAGGGGGATGAACTGTGCACTAGGGAGGGAGAGACAGCAGGGAGACAAGGGAGAAGCATGGGGAGGAGAAAGCTGGGCGCAGCCCTCTCCAGTCTCTGACAAGCGATGACAGGGTGTGCAGGACAGGAGAAGGCCGTGCCTGCAGCACTAGAAACGCTGTTTACTGCAGAATAACTTCCAGGTCACCCTCATAGCTACAGGGAGCCTTGTCTGAGCCTCGCCCTGGCCGAGATGCAGAAGGCCTCTGAGGGAGTGTGAGACCCATAGAACGCCCATCCACACCCGCTATGTCTCTGTTTTGGGGTCTGGCAGCGAAACCCAGAGGCCTCCCTGGGGCGGCCCTCGGTCCCAGGCCAGGAGGTAAGCTCTGGAGTCCTGTCTCAGTGCCACGAGCACAGTGGGGCCTCTGCTCTGACCCAGCCCACACTGCTGGCCTCCCACAGACCCTTCCCCTGTGCCCTGCGGCCCCTGCAGCCCTCTGTACCACGGTGACCCGCCGCACACAGAACAAGGAAGCCTCTCTCCAGGGGCCCCTCCTCCTCCTGCCCAGGACCACTCTGAGAAAGGCCACCCTGCAGCCTTGCTCCCAACTGTGCCTCCAAATGTCTCCACATCCACTTGTGTCCCCTCGTGCCCTCCACCTTGTTCACCATGCCAGCCCAGGCCACAACCTCCTGCCAGCCCCCGCGTGGCCTCCCCGGCTTCAGGCCGCCTTCCTCCACAGTGCAGTCTACACCACAGCAGTGTCCTCCTTAAAAATATGTGAATCTGGGGCCAGGGCCCAGTGGTGGAGTCCCAGACATGGTGGCTTAAGACTCGCACTGGGCACGTGTGCATGTGTGCCCAAGATTCTCGCGCTCTCTGTCCCCGTGTCTCCAGGGAGCGTGCCCTGCAACAGAAGATCTCAGATCCAGTCAGCCATGCACCTTCATCAGCACCCCACTGCCCTGCTCGCTGCATCCAGTCCCGGCCATGACGCATCCAGAAGCCAGATGAGCCGGTCCCCGAGGCCTGCTCTCCTCTCGCCACTCCTCCCCACACCCAAACGCAGCTGCCTCTGCTATACTGTCGCAGCCCCCGGTGACAGGGTCACTCTGACTGGTGTGCTACACAGCAGGGTGGAGAGACAGGAGAGACATGGGGTGGGGCTGAGGCCACCTGAGAGGGAGGCCCCGGGGTGCCATGGAGTGGCGGTGCGGGCAAGGAGCAGCCCGGACATAGACCGTCAGAAGAGAGAACGGCGTGGTCTGGGCAGAGGAAGAGCAGATGCCCCGGGTCGGACTGGGCACGGGGCGGACAGGCGTGTCATTTGCTGAGAGAGCACATTCAAAAGGGACAGATTTTACAGAAAAGACGCCAATAGTTTCCTCAATAACTTTCACCAATTTATGAATTCTGAAAAGAAACACTTATCTCTTAAATATTCATATACAACTGTTAGGCCAAATGAGTTTGATTAAAGACGCGACAGTGGGCCAAGTGATGGAACGTTCTGGAAAAGTCTGAGATGGAGTAACTCACAGCCAGAAATCCAGCATCAACAGTAGACGCTTGACTTTTTCCAAAACGAGGAGAAAGAAAATGCCAGATAAACCATGAAAGTCAAACTGGCACTGAGAATGAGAGACTCGGCTTCCCCGGGGAGGGCGTGGGGGAGGGAGGCACTGGCGGAAGGCCACCCGCCTGAGCCTGCGGTCCCTGCACGCACACGGGGTCGCACGTGGTGAGAGCAGGCAGCGGCGTGTCAGGGCCGAGCGCTCCCTCGTGGGAAAGGGGCCGGGTGCAAAGCTGGGCCCGGGCTCTTCCATGAGGCCAGTCTCCCAGAGCCCAAGAACGCACCTCTCTGCGTCAAAGAAGCCACTGTGCGCCAGCAGGCCTCGGCGGACAGGGCCAGGAGCAGCCGCAGAAGCTGAAGGTGCACCCGTCTCGCCGTGAGAAAGGCAGTGTGTCCCTGCTGGCAGGCTAAGCCTTGCACACGACGGCAGGGACAGGGAGGCAACGGCGCCCAAGAGGGGGCGAGCAGGGCAGAGGGCAGAGAGCGGGACAGGGACACAGGGCAGCAGGCACTGAACACGGGGACGCTCGCGGGAGAGGCCACCGGAAAGCCCTTACACAGCTGCCTCCCTGCCGGAGGGGTGGGGCGGGCACACAGGCACTAGCCCCGTGAGCGCAGACCCTGCCAGGCCTCACCCCGGCTGCATGCGGGCAGACAGGCACCTGTGCAGCTGCGCCTCCTTCATGACCGGGGCACCAGAGGCCTGGCCTCACCACGCTCTTCTCGGTCGTTTCTCCAGATGGAAACTCGGTATCAACGTGGTCACCAGGACCTAGAGCAGCTTTCCTGTCCTCCAGTCTTTTCCGAAAAGGTTTTCCTTTAATCATGGCCGCGCTCACGCCTGTACCCCAGAGGGCAGGGCAAGCCACAGAGCAGGGCGCTCTGCAGGGTGGCCACAGCCCCCCAGCCCTCCAGCCCGCAGGGCCCAGGGCACGAGCGGCCACGTAGGACCCGCTCCTCCTGGGCAGGGGTCACCAGAGCCTCAGGGGCTGGTCATCTAAACCTAAACCGTGACCCCAAGGGTGGCCAGGCATCTCTGGAGAGCTCTTCACGAGGAAGCCGAGAACAAACCTGGAAAAGCTAGAGGGTGCCCCGAGTCTGCAGGAGGGCAATCACCGGCTCAGAGAGAAGACAGACATCCACAAAAGCAAAACGAAACGCTGTCTTCGAGCGGAATGTGCACGGAACACATACTCTTAAAAAGTAAAAGCATGACAACAAAAACAAAAAACTCAGTAGAAGGTTCAAAAAATAAGGCAGATCAAACCTTCTAGAATGGCCTAGACTGAAAGTGGAAGATGATGTGGAGACAGGAGGGCTGTGAGCGCAACATCTAGGTGACAAAGTTCCAGAAGAGGAAACAGAGGGCAAGAGAGAAGTCAAGAAACCCTTCAAGAAAACATCCCAGAGATTAAGAGAACAAACTGCAAGACCGAACAATCCAGCAAACGCAGAGGTGCCAGAGGAGGACAGACCTCGCCCAAGGCGTATTGTGAGACTTCAGAGCCACAGCGACGCAGAAGAGACGGAAGAGGAACAGTTACCTACACAGGTTTAAGAGCCCGAAACCAGGAACGCCTGGCGGGCACCATCCAAAGCAAAACGGGAGCGCGACTCCTCGGCAACGCTCCAGGGAAGCATGTCCACGTCGGGAGTCCAGACCTCACTCGGCAGACACGAGGCAAATAAAGACGTGCTCTCCTGGCCTGCTCCCACTCTTCAGAAGGACCTACGAGGTGTGCTACCAAGGCGGGGGCCCAAGCCCAGAGAGGGCGCGGTGCGGTCCCAGCCGGTAGGGCAGCAAGGAGCCCAACAGTCGGCCAGGCAGAGGTCGAGGCGCCAAACCACAGTGGGCTCCGGGCTGGAACCGCGTCCTGCCTCTTGTCCAAAACCCTCACTTTTATGCCGCCTGTAAAACACAGCAAGCGCACGTGTGTCTGCGCTCCAAATCCCAACAGGGCGGAGAAACGGAGGAGGGCTGCCTGGTGAGCACGTCCCCTGGGAGCCCCCACCCCGTGTCTGTCTCTGCCAAGCCACACGCCCTCTAGCGACTGGAACAGGATGGGGAGGACGAACTCTGGCACCCACAGCGCACGAGCCTGCAGCAGCAGCACTTGTTCGTGGGTACATCTTGCCTGCACCAACTTCTACAGTAGAAACATTCGCCCTCCGAAAGAAGGTTTGTCTGGGCTTCCTGGCAATCCCTAAGCTGGGCAAAATCACTAAAACCCACGGGCGGGGTGCAGGCCTGCTGCAGGGGCTGACACACACACCCCACCTCTGCAGAAGTCAGAGTCCAGAGGCTCAGTGGGGCAGGAGGTGGGGAAGCAGAGAGGGAGGTGATGTGGTGAAGACAGGCCCAAGTTCAAGGCACTGCCAAGTCCTAAGCTGCGTTTCCACAAGGTTCACGCCCCTGTACTGTCCCTGCTCCCACAAAGGGGCTGGGACCCCGCCCCATACCCCTGCTCTGTCCCTGCGCCCACAAAGTCACTGGGACCCCACCCCCTGCTCTGTCCCTGCTCCCACCAAGGGGCTGGGACCCCGCCCCGCACTCGCTCTTGTGTGTGCTCTTGGATTCTTTGTACCCGCGAAGTCTGTGACAGCCTTTGGTGCACATTTTGCAGAAAGCTGGCTTTAACAACCGCCACTGCTCAGGGCAGACAGGTGAGAGGCAAACATCCAATCACTCTCACTCAACCATGCACCATCACCTGCAGAGAAGTAAGCCTAAAGTCCAGAACACTGTCAAGTCAGGCTTACAGAGAACAAAAGGCTCTTACCTGCCTGACATCCGCCCTTGGGGCCAGACAGAAGTGTTGGCTATTTACCAGGGCCTTTCACCCCCAGATGGGACATGGACTTCCTCCGAAAGAAACTGCGGGAGGGGTCTACCTGCCCTGTCCTCTCCGCTCCTTCCTCCCCACAGGCCGAGCTCTTCAACTCTGGGCTTAAGAGACTGGAGGCCTGGGGCTTAGAGATATTACAGTATCTTACGAAATAAACCAGCTGTAACTATGAATTAAAAACCATTACCAATGGGGGAGCCAGCAGATGGCGGAATGGTCACGTCACTGGACTCCCACACAGCCTACCACGGTGGGCGTCCAGGCCCCACACAGCCTACCGCGGTGGGCGTCCAGGCCCCACACAGCCTACCGTGGTTGGCGCGGCGCCCAGCCCCCACACAGCCTACCGCGGTGGGTGTCCAGGCCCCACACAGCCTACCGTGGTTGGCGTCATGGACCCAGCAGCTTAAAGCACACTGGGTGCATTTCTGTGCGTGCCCAAAACCCCAAGAGGAGAATGGAGGAGAAGGGACAGCAGCGTGGCCATTCGCCCAGCGGGTGATTACTCTGTCTCTGGCGAGTGCACACACCCTACAGCAAAAATCTCTCTAAAAAATAAAATTACCTATGGGTATTTTAAAGAAGTACTAAAAAACTGAGAATTTCAGAAAAGGAATCACACCCTTAGCAGGCTGGGTTTGCAAAACACATCTCACTTGGTCTGATGGGAGCGGCGGCCCAGCCCCTTCACCATCTGGGGTGTTTTCTATTTTCCCCTCTACTTCCGCTTCTGCCGAAACAGTCGCGCTTATGTGGCTTTTAAAAACTTCTACTTGTATTATTTAAAAACAAATATACTTCTGGATTTTAAAATACCATGCTCAATCTGCCTGCAAATTTCTAACCTGCTAGACAACTCTCAATTTTTCCTTCTCACTATACAACATAATTTATAAAGAAATTCTAACGTAATTTTAGATCTCCTTCTCTTTATTCTTAACTTGTAACAAAGGAGTGTGCCCTGCAGCCACTTGTGAAACCACAGGGTGGCTGGGCTGGCAGGCGGTGTGGTGGCTACATCGCTGGACTCCCACGTCGTCAATCACAGCGCAAGCCCCAGTCCTGAGGACTTAAACTCACGCCGGGCACGTGTGCGTGTGTGCCCAAACTCCCAAGAACAGACTGGAAGAGAAGGGATTGAAATATGGCCATCTCTCCTGGGGGTGATTTCTCGCTTTCTGTCTCTCTATCTCTCTGTCTCTCTCTCTCTGTGAGTGCATGTACCCTATAGGAAAAATCTCTCTCAAAAAAAAATGATAAAGGTGACTAAATTACCCATCAAGAAAACATTAAGAACTAGTAATCTGAGACTCCTAAAAATATTTCATGTGCAAAACATTTAAAAATGCAGCAGGGAGGGCCAGCGAGGGACATGAGGTTAAGGCAATGCCCCGCTGGCCGGCAGTGGCCTGAGTCCTGGACCTGGTGGCTTGAAAATCAGGCTGGGCACTTACAAGTGCAAGCCCAAAATCCTAGGAGGGAAACAGAGGAGAAGGAATTGTGGCGTGGCCACCCCCTCTGGGGAGTGATCTCTCGCTGTCTCGGGCGAGTGCACATGCCCTGTGGCAAAAACGTTAAGAACAGACCTACCGGGCACCTACTTGATGTTTCGTGAACAGAGGAGCACGCGTCACCCACTAGGAGAGAGCTGCTGGGCTGAAGCCTGAAAGGGCCGGGTCTGCTTTACCTACGGAGAACCCCTCAACCAGACGGATGCTTCACTCCCTGTCCATTCAGCAGGCCCTCAGCCTCCGGAGCAATGGCTGTAACCAGCATCAGAGAGCCAGGAGAGCCTGGTGAAACCTCCTTCAATAAAGGGCAGCCTACGTGCAGGTGGGCAACAGAGCCGCGGTGCCGCATTTCATATTTCACTCTTCTTGTAAGCCGGCCTCCCCAGTGCGGGAAGCTGCCCGGACCAGCTGGGCCGTGCCAGGCCGTGCCGGGCAGAGCAAACACATCCCACCCCGCTCCTGCCCCTGGGCACCTCGGCACAGGCGTCCTGGGCTGCTCCTCCTCAGGTCGGCCTCCTTCCTGATTTAACGTGTCCTCTGTGCCTCATTTCAAAAACAAAATCCTACACATCATCTTTTAATCATGAATCTTCATTTCAGTCTCCCCAATTAAATAATCAAAAGAACTTCTTTAGACCTAAGTCAGAAATATCGGCATCAAAGCATCTTAAATCTCTGTGCAAATGTGTTTTGAAGGGACCTTCCAACAGCCTCCTCAGTTGACAATCTTTATCAACTAACTGCTGCATACCCAAAGCCTGAGCGAGAAACTCGGCCCCCTTTGAGGCACTAAACTGCAAGTGCCACGCTCCCAGGGCAGGGGCCAGGGGACGACAGCGGTCAGTCACCACCTGTTACAAACCACAGGCGTGCCCTCCTGGACTACGGCGTCTGCAGGCAGAGGGAGAACACTCGAGGCACGCACAGGCGAGGCGCGCACATACTTGACAGACGTGTAAGAGGGGAGAAATGAGCGAACGCTCGTACAGATGTGTCAGGGTTTTCCTGCTAGGAATGATGCTGACAATGCGAGAGGATCAGGCCGAAGAGAAGACTGCCCAGCCGCCTCGCGGTAAAGGAGCCAGGCCCCACGCGGCCAATCACAGTGCAAACCCCAGCCCTGGTGGCTTGAGAAACATGCTGGGTGCCTTCGTGTGCATGCATCAAATACCAACCGGGACAGCAGGGACTGCAGACCCCGCCCACTGGGGGGCTTCCCCTCCCCCTCTAGTCTCTCTGGCAATTAAAAAACAAATTATATACGCAGACTTGAATAAAGTAAAAGCCATCAATATCATTTGATAATGAGTGTTGTTCTTTAGTTTTACTTAAATAACATACTCTATTCAAACCCCTGTGAGTACTGAAACATGCCAAGTACCCCACCGTGCTCTATTGAAGCCTCTGAAACTGTTTTACGTGTGGCTGGCGATGCCAACGGCGACCTCGGGCGAACGTGAGATCAGTTTGTAACTGCGAGCAGACACTTCAGGAATGACGCCATCACAAAGCTGACCGCCAAGCTGGTCAGTGACCACCTACGAGCAGTCAGCCAGTTCATGACCCGGGTACATCGTATAAGCACACGGGACATGCTCTTACCTTAAATATGTGCCATACATGAAGAACAACGCCATCATCAGTCCGTTTAAAATGAAAATGACAGCGACGTAAAAGCACGCAGGGTCTCCCAGTCCTTAAAAACAAACAGAGCTATGTTCTCTCCACAAACTGCTCTGTGTGTCTAGCAATTCGTATAAGCCATGTTTGTTCTGAAAATGGAGCCAGACAGGGTAAACAGCGGCCGTGGTCCCCACAGGGAGACCCCGCCGCCAAGCTCGGAAGGAACGGGGCAGTGCTGGCACGGTTTCCCAGCGGGCAGCGGCTTCGTTTCCGCGCGGCTCAGAGACACGGGGCCCAGCGATTCTGTGTCTAGCTGCACTGTGGCACTCCAGCAGGGCAGGGAGGAGCAGCAGAGTGACCTGGGCAAAATCCGAAGGCCAGGTCGTGTCCAGTTGGGGATGAGCCGCTGGGGGAAGAGCCTGACCGCCGAGGGACCGCGTTACGGGTCCCAAGCTGCTGAGGCCACTCGTAGGTGACTCGGCTGACAACGCAGGCAGTGAGTGAGCCCAGTCGCCTGCTCACCTGAGTCTCAGGAGCAGCAGCCCCGGGTGTAGACACTGGCCAGCTTACTAGGCGTGGCCTGTCCGGGTTCCTGGCCCGCACAATGCATGGGCAGGACACGGGCCACTTCTGCCCCTTGGCGTGGCCCACCTCGTCGCCACACGTCATGGGACACGGCCCAGGACAAGCTCACCTTCACAGCTCTCGATAGGGCTGAGTCCTTCTCCTCTGGTGACAGTCCAGCAGACCTTGGTTGGAACGCCGATCAAATCCATTATTCTGGTATAAATCCGGTACCAGCCGGCCAAGATCACCTGTTTTAGACAAAGACACCCCCAGAAAAGGTACGGTCCTGAGCAGTTCTCTTTCTGCAGGATTTCTAGGTCTGTGGGCACCAGTCTTCGCATCCTGCGCCATCGCGTGGTTCAGTGTCTCCCCAGGTCCCCCACCGGTCAGCGTGGGGCTACCCACCCACGGTGAGACATACCACGCTGCTTTCCATCAGCTATAAAACCCTACCAAAAACATAAGATGTTTAAACAGATACCATGTCTGTATGAATAGACCTAATTTCTAAAGATGTACAGTCTCTCAAATTAACTCAAACATAAAATAATCCTAACCGAAATGCCAAGTCTAAAATTTATCTGGAAAAGTAAAATGGAGACCACTGAAGCGCAAGTCCTCACACAGGACAGCCTACCTCCTATGACACCTGGCACAGGGCCGGCCCAGTACAGGCAGCCAGCCGTGGCCCGCAGCGGTGAGGCACCCAGACCCTTGCCCCGGTGGAGGCGCTGCGGCCCAGCCCCGGTGGACCAACACTGACAACTCTCGGCAGAGTCCCGTGCCAGAACTGCGCCTCGCCGCAGGGAGAAGGTCTGCTGGAGGTCAGCCCTCGAGAGCGACCTGCACCCCACTGAGGGCACTCCCTGGCACCCTCCTGCATGCACATCTCCACAGGAAGTCCACTTCCCAGGGATGTAGCTGAGCTCCCACTGGGCAGTCCAGACAGGGCATGCATGTATGGCGGTGATTTTATATACGAAAGGAGGCTTCACGCCAGTGAGGTACGAAGAACTGTTCATCGGAGTGTCAGACTACACAGAAGGCCATCTGGGGAAAATACAGACTCACAGCCAGCAAGTGGCACAGTGGTTAGAGTGCTGATTCCCACATCTGACCACGGTTCAAGTCCTGGACATGGTGGCTTGAAACTCACACCGGTACAAGTGCGAGTGTGGCCGAAACCCCAGGAGAAAATGGAGAAGGGATTGCAACATGGCCATTCCCCTGGGGGTGAGTTCTTTTTTTTTTTATTTTTTTATTTTATTGTAGAGGTTTTTGCTACAGGGTGCATGCGCTCACCAGACAGACAGAGAGAGACAGAGAGACAGAAAGCAAGAAATCATCCTCCAGGGGGGATGGTCACGCCGCAATCCCTTCTCCTCCATTCTCCTCTTGGGATCTTGGGCACGCATGCACACGCGCCCGACGTGAGTTTAAGCCACCAGGTCCAGGACTCAAATCACGGTGGGAGTCCAGCGACATAGCCATTACGCTAACTGCTGGTCCCGAGTTCTTGCTTTTTATGGCCGGGGGGTCAGAGCAAGCTGCTGCTGTCACCGCCGTCACCACCATCCTCAGCCACTGTCGACCTCCATCACCTCTCCTGAGGGCCAGCTCCCCCAACCCTCACTCCCACTCCACCCACGAAACGAGGGCCCCGGAGAGGGAGGAAGCGTGGCCTGGCGACGACACAGAGAAGCAGAGATGCCGTCTGGCTAACATCTCATCTCCAGGACGAGTCTGGGCAGTTCTCGCAGTTCCTACACGGTGCGGTCACAGTAACTCCCACAGCGTCCGTTCACACACACCCCGCCCCCCAAGAATAACGCTTCTTCCATATTCCTCTGGAGATACTTTCTTTTTTTTTTTTTTTGGAGAGGTTTTTGCTATAGGGCGTGTGCGCTCACCAGACAGACAGAAACGGAGAGACAGAAAGCGAGAAATCACCCCCTCAGGGGGGATGGCCACGCCGCAATCCCTTCTCCTCCATTCTCTAGGGATCTTGGGCACGCACGCACACGCGCCTGGCATGAGTTTAAGCCACTGGGTCCAGGACGGGAACCGCGGTCGACTACATGGGAGTCCAGCGACATAGCCATTACGCTAACTGCTGGTCCCATGGTGATACTTTCTTTTACAAAATACATAAAACGTGGACCAGCAGGTGGCATCATGGTTACCTCACTGGACTCCCGCACGGTTGACCGCAGTTCGAGTCCTGGACCTGGAGGCTTAAAACTCACAGTAGGCACGTGTGTGTGCATGTTCAAGATCCCGAGAGGAGAATGGAGGAGAAGGGACTGCAGCGTGGCCATCCCCCTAGGGGTGATTTCTCGCTTTCTGTCTCTCTGATTCTCTCTCTCTGCCGAGCACACATGACCTACAGCAGAAATCTCTATATATAAAAAAAACGAAATAAAAGGCAAGATATCGAACTATACCTTAGATTCAGGGTTAATTTCATTAATCAGCATCAACACAACAGACATTCTGAAGATAGTGAAGACTCGCCACAAGGAAAAGTCGCTTACCTCAGGGTAAAGATTGAACCTTTTCAATGTATTAATGACCAGGGGGTATTCGGTGAGTCTGTCGTTCATAATCATCCACACCCCACTGAGAAACGAGGGTGCCTCCACCACAGTCTTGAAGTAGGAGTAGTACAGCCCCTGAAATGAGGAAGAGCCCCGGTTTTAACTAGAGGCGCATATCGGGGCGGGACGCCTCTTCTGAGCTGAAGAAACGGTAAACACACCGTTTTTGAAAACCGAAGCAATCAAGTAACAGTTACAATTAATTTCACAGGTTTCTGATCACTAATAAATTCTCAAGTTGCAGAAACTACATATTTTAGTATAACCTTGTCTGAATTTAAATAATTGAATATAAAATAGTTTCAAAAATAGTTTCAACATTTAAAAAATTATGTAACTCCACATGCTTCATCTAAGGGAGTTCTCCAACTAATCCAAGTGTCAGAAAGGCCACCTACTGAAGACGGCGGGAGGTGACGATGGGGCTGAAATGTACCATGCCACCCACCCACGTCATCTCACGCCAAAAAACGCTTCCCCTTAACTGCGAGCCCGAAGCCCCAGGGTGAAGCTATCAGTCGCCCTTCCTTCCAGGGGTAGGGCAGAGGCAGGGAGGTGTTGATTCTGTGTCGCGCCGACTCAGTGTCATGTCACCCCGCCCGCCGCTACCACCCCAGCTTCAGGCAGAGCTGGGCCTGGGGGCTGTGCAGGGCCTGCCTGGAGGCAGTAGGTGCGCTCAGCAAGCAGGCCACTTCCACTTCCAGGAGACAGCAAGGGCAGAGAGGAAAAACCAGGGACAAGCAGGAGACGTGCAAGGAGCCAGAGGGACCATCTGGGAGACAGGTGAGCACCGCGGTCTCTGCCCTGCTGCGGTCTCCACCAGGCCATGGTCTCCACCCTGCATAGGTCCCCGCCCTGCCTCAGTCCCCGCCCTGCCTCGGTCTCTGCCCTGCCTCGGCCTCCGCCCCGCCGCAGCGCCAGGTTTGTCCAGCTCTCCCCTGGCACAGGCTCCTAGCACACCTTGCCTGCAGTCCCGGGGTTCATGGGAAAAGAAAACGCGGCCTTGACACTACCGGGCTTCAGCTCGCACCCGCTGTCGTCCACGTCCGGGCCTCTACTGGGCTGCGCACCTGTGTGCGGCCACGCGGGGAACAGGTCCTGGGTGAACCTTTACTCTCTCCCTTCAGTCCCCTCTACCTCCACGGCGTACAGCGTTCCATTTCCTGCACGCACACCACGCACACCAGTCCAGACAAAGACGTTCCTGTGCACACACAGCGGGGGCTCCTCACGCGTGCACACACAGCGGGGGCTCCTCACGTGCACACACAGCGGGGCTCCTCACGTGCGCACACACAGCCAGGGCTCCTCACGTGCGCACACACAGCGGGGGCTCCTCACGTGTGCACACACAGCGGGGGCTCCGCACGTGCAAACCCACAGACGGCGCTCC
>NW_006159550.1:7982941-7986690 GCF_000334495.1 Tupaia belangeri chinensis | reverse complement strand
CTCCTCACGCGTGCACCCCCAGCGGGGGCTCCACGCGCACACACAGCGGGGGCTCCTCACGTGTGCACACACAGCGGGGGCTCCTCACGTGTGCACACACAGCGGGGACTCCACGCGTGAACACACAGCGAGGGCTCCGCGCATGCCCAATCCACGCACCTGACTTCCTTTCCCTCCCCTCCCCCTCCCATACTAAACTTTCTCTTTTCACATTTTATTGTTTCACAAAAGATCGTAATTAAACTAAAAATACAGACAAAGCTAAAACCCAGGCTGTAACCCTGAGTGCAGGCGGCCCGAGTTCTGAGGAGCCCACTCTGGACTTGAAACCCAACACAACTGGCTCCCCAGGAGAGGAGTGGACACAGACGCAGACACGGGGACACGACGACACGATGACGGAGCAGGTGCTGCAGGGACACACGGACAAGCCAGGGCTACAGGACAGCCAGCAGTCAGCAGAGCCCGAAAGGCGCCCAGCGGACACTCCCGACCCCTCCCAGCAGCTGACCAGGCCCAGCCTCGGGGAGGACACGCTGCATCCCCGCCGTGGGTGGGTCTGTGCGGCAGCCCTAGGAACCGCCACCACCTCGGCTCACACACAGGACCCTGGGACCGTGTACACACAGGTGCTACTGAATCATAAAACCAGAGGCTTAAAGGTCCCTAAGTGTCAAAATGAAAATAAAAGAAGGAAGTTAGCCATTTATCAAGTTGGGAGAAGACTGCAAGGACATCGAGATGCAGCCGTCCCGCCCACGGGTCTCCATGGCACCCGAGGTCCCAGCGAACTGTGAGGAGGGAAGTCTCAAACCACCTGTGGCAATCGGTTTTCAGAACGCCCTTGGGACTTCCATTCTCAACAAGTAAGTAATCTGAAACTCAAATCCTCAGACTAAGAAAAAAAAGATTCAAATTTAACATTAATAAATAAATATTTAAATTTGAACTTTAAAATATAAACATAAACTTATGATTTATTTTCTCTTGAAAAACGTGCAGGTGGCGCAGAGATGAAGGTGGCTAGACCCCACAGGGCCGGCTGCACGGTTCAAGTCTAGGGCCAGTGGCTTGAAAATCACGCTGGGCGGGCACAGGTGGGAGCTCAGGGCCCAGAGAGCAGAGGACCAGGAACTGCGGTGGCCACGCCCAGGAGGAGCTCTCACTTCCTCCCCTTTTCCTCCTCTCTCCAGAGTGCACCTGCTCCCTATAGCAAAAACGGGGGACCCACCTCCTAATTGTGTTCTATAAAAAGGCCTCGCCGGACACGAGCCGATCAGCAGCCAGGAGCACCCCCAGCACCGACACGGAGGAACTGGGGCTCCTCGGAAACCCGGGTGAGCCAAGGCTGGGGAGGAAAGCCTCTGGAGCTACAGGGCGTGGGGGAGGGCACCTGAAGGCACAGTGGCACCAGCGGCCCCCGGTCAGGGACGGGCAGTTTACAGAGTGCGCCAAGTGCCTTGGAGCGTAAGGGAGCACACGGAGGGCACGGAACCCCATGGAGGGCACTGGAGACCAGCTCGCTTTCCCGACACAGCTTCAGAAAGAAAAGGACCGAGCACTTTTGCCCTTCCCTACGGAGCCCGCCTCAGAGATAGCACACAGGCGGCAGGAGAGGCCTCTGTGCAAGAGCAGCTCTCAGGAGCAGGAGCAGGTGTGGAGGGAGGCCAGGCTCGCCCCACTGGAGCCCTCAGGTGCCAACAGCTAGGCTGGCGGCCATGCCATAACGGAGCCAGTGGCAGGGTGACTTCCAACCTCACGGGGAAGGGGCGGCAAAGGGCAGGGCCCTGGATGGAACCTGGCATGCGCAGCGCCTTGGAGAGACACCACTGCCAGGGAGAGGGCCGGGCTTCGGCTCGCAGGACTGTGCCCACTGTCCTCTGGAGGCGTGGGGGGGACGTCAGCAGCGTGCTGGGTGACATCACGAGAAAATGACACATTCCAAAGGCCGACAGCAGGGAGCGAGACAAAATGGGAGGCAGGCTCTACAGACTGCAGATTCACCAGCTACGTCAACTACGCGCACGGTTAGGCGTGATCGGGATCCTGACTGTGCATCGGCTGCTCTGTTTTCATTTTTCTTGTTTCTCGTTCTCTGAGGCACCGGTCAGGTCAGCTAAGCACTGGTTTTATGTGGTGACACCAAGAAACCGTTGTTAGTGGCTCCCAAGGGTGGCTACGGCACTGTGGTTAACAGGACAGGGAGAGTCTCACCTTTTAAGAGTCACAAAAGCAGTGACAGGTAAGAGGGTGGGTGGCAGCCGCCCTAGGGCAGAGTGGGACGAGGCTACCCTGGGAGGGACGGCCAGGGGTTGCAGACGGGAAAGCTGGCCCTGTGGCTGAGGCTGGGGACAGGCAGAGAAGTTACCTCGTCTTTCTACTTTGTAACATTTCTCATTAACTGTCCACAGAACAAGGCTACAATCTTTAGCTTCCTAAAGTGCAATTAAACACCGCGTGGAAACTGACCATCTCAGTCCGAAAAGCCATCTCCCTCTCCAGCGTTGAAAGGTGCGAAAAATGACGATCGTTTTCAAAGAGGTGCGTTATGTGGCTCCTGAAAAACGAAAATACAGAGCAACAGCCGTGAGACTCACACTGTCTTACAGAGAACTCCAGCAGAAAACATGCGCGTGTAACACTTGCGGGTCATTTTCTAATAAACCTCAGACATGGGGCCAGCAGACGGGGAGGTTAAGCACTGACCCCACGTGGCCAACTGCACAGCTGAGCCCCAGACCCGGAGGGAAAGCCAAGGCAGGCACGTGCACTGTGGGTACCAGGCCCACGTGGAGGCTGAGGGAGGACTGCAGAGCGGCCAGCCCGGGAGTGCTCGCTTCCTCGGTCCTGCTGCCTCTGGAGGGCATGCGCCCTACTGCAGCCCAGCGAGCCAGCCAACTCAGGGGCGGAGCAGTGCTGGCCTCCCACTCTGTACCCTACACTTCTACTGAGGTTTCTCTGTAGAAAACATATGCAAAGTAGGCTTTACAATTAAAGTGAACAGAGTAATCTTTTAAGTGAAGTACAATCAAAGTAGAGATTAAACTATGAATGCCATTGGGCTACCATTTCAGAAACGTCTAATTAATGAAATTCATTTCTATCTATTAGATTAAAAAAATCAATCTTCCTCTCAACATGAAGAATATTTAATGTTAAGTGAAGCACAGTCTCAAACACAGCCTCTTTAATAATGGATCTTTTTATTAGAAAACGATTTCATTCTGACCCTGATCTATCCATCCTTTTGTAGACTGCTCTGTGAATGTCATGTACATCAGACCTTAATTATTCCTTTAAGTACGAGGGGAAATGGCTACGGTAAGTTATAAACATCTGCATGAAATATCCTCGGAGAAAAACATCTTACCAGTGCAGCCCCGCCGCGAAGGCCGCTGCAAGAGAGAAGAAATGGGAGTTACTACTTCAGCGTGAAGAACGGCAACCCCGCAGATGGGGAGAGGACCCCACTCTTCCAAAGGCCACGTCCCAGCTGTGCTCAAACAGGAGCAGGCCGGCCACCACGACTCACGTCAACAAATACAGCAGGACCGATGATGCGCCGACCACCACACGGGAGCCCGTGGCTGGAAACGACCTCAGACAGCACCCAGGGAGGGGCCGCGCCCAGGGAGGGACAGCACCCAGGAAGGGACAGCGCCCAGGAAGGGACAGCGCCCAGGGAGGGACAGCGCCCAGGGAGGGACAGTGCCCAGGGAGGGGCCGCGCCCAGGGAGGGACAGGACCCA
>NW_006159550.1:7981440-7982890 GCF_000334495.1 Tupaia belangeri chinensis | reverse complement strand
GGGGGGCCATCGCCGAGGGAGGGACAGCGCCCAGGAAGGGACAGCGCCCAGGGAGGGACAGCGCCCAGGGAGGGGCCGCGCCCAGGGAGGAACAGCGCCCAGGGAAGGACAGCACCCAGGGAGGGACAGTGTCCAAGGAGGGGCCAGGCCCAGGGAGGAACAGCGCCCAGGGAGGGGCCGCGCCCAGGGAGGAACAGCGCCCAGGGAGGGACAGTGTCCAGGGAGGGGCCGCGCCCAGAGCTGCCTGTGAGGAAACAGGGCTGGGGACCTGGCCTGGGAGGGAAGGGGGAGCCCGCACCTCACACCCCGCTGCCACTTTGGGGCTACAGGGTGATGCTTACTTGTCTTAAAAAAATGTGAAAAGGGTAAAATAAAGGGGAAAGGAAAAGGTAAGTGAGACCGGCGTCACCCGAAGCAGCACTCTGCTCTCCAGTACTGGACATGTCAGGGTGCACCCAGGAAATACCCCGGTTTCCTCGTCTAAAGGACTGCAGGTTCTGAAGAGCTACCAAGCCATCAAGCTATGGGGATACGCTCGGAGATGAAGACCAGGGGCCTGAACTAACTGCCTTGGTCTTCGCTTCTAAAAGAAGTATTTTATTTTATTTTATTTACTATATATTTTTTCTTCTATTAACTTGCTATAGGACACATATGCTCACTAGAGACAGAATGTGAGATAGGAAGCCGCCAGGTCCAGGACTCGAACTGCGGTCAGTCATGGGGGTCCAGTGCTCTCACCACCATGCCACCTGCTGGCCCCTAATTGCCTTATTCTTAAAGTAGCATTTATAGTTTTTAATTAAAATTACTTTTCCCTTGGAGAGGTCACCGGTTACAAGAGACAGTTACTCTGTGTCATTTAAGTTGCAAATATTTAACTTAGTTTTTCTCACAAGGTATGTTGATCCTTTTCTTTTGGAAAAGGGCCAGCAAGCATACTGATCAGACAGAGGTAGAAGACACAGAAGGGGGGACGGCACACGTCCGGAGGGCCCCGCCGTCACCCCAGCTCCTGCACTCCCCATGCCCTCGGGACCATGGGCCAGCACCATACCCAGCCCCCTCGCCAGGCCCTGCAGCCCGGACTCACGGAGGTGGCCCTGTGGGGTCTGCCTCCCTAACTGTAGGCCATGGGGCTGACCCAGGACCTTGATCCCTTGAAATGTAAGGTTTTTTTCTGACAAATCTACACTTTCCTCCCTTCGTGTTTTCTGTTACATAAAAATTAGAGGAGGCCATTTAGTCGGGCCCAACCAAGACCTTCTGCCTCAGCCCCTCAGCTCCAGCCGGCCTCTGGCCAAGACGCCTCACAACTGAGCCCTCCGCAGGAAACGGGCTTCGTTTCCTCCACGACCAGCTGCCACCTTCTGAATGAACCTCTCTCGTCTCCGATACCGAAGATCAGGCACCTCCACGCTTCAAGGCCCTTGTCCCCTTTGTAATACTT
>NW_006159550.1:7978555-7980555 GCF_000334495.1 Tupaia belangeri chinensis | reverse complement strand
GCTGCCACCTTCTGAATGACCCGCTCTCGTCTCCGATACCGAAGATCAGTCACCTCCACGCTTCACTAACCCCTCGGAGTCTACCACTGGCTGGGGAGAGGTGCAGGTTTGCAGGATCTCCCGGGGCCCCCAACAGGCACTCCTGGTACTCGCGCTGCTTTTCAGCTGTCCTGGAGAAAGGTGCTGTCCTGTGGCCAGTGCGCACCGCACAGAAACTGTCGCTGACGGACGGCAGGCTCCTAGCGGCACTCGCTGCTGGGGACTGTCAGTGGACCCATTGTGGGGAGCATTTGTTTTGTAATGTGCTTATTTGGGGCTCATTTGCTAGACTTGCAGTTCACACGGTTTCCACTTAGCATGGTTTCCTGTTTTAAAGGCTGCTACTCACCAGTCAACTTCGCTCACCTTTGACCCTGAACTACTAGCTTCTCCTGCCCACCTGTCAGCGGGAAGCTTCCAGAACAACACTCACTAAATCTGGAGGGCACCCTGGACTCACGCGGAGGCTGCACCGCGGGTCCCCTGGCCCCGGGTCAGAAGCTTTATCAGGGCTGTCACCCCGTGTCCTGAGTGCCGCGGTTCCTCGGGAGGACAGTGGCAGGCAGTCCGTGTGCCGGCATGGGAATGACGCGCTGTGCCCACACTCCGGTCCTAACCCGCCCGCGTCTTCCGTCCCGCTGCTCGCTCTGATGTGGTGTGGCCGAGGGATGGAGAGGAGGCCGGTACGGGAGTGCCTGTGGTGGCTACCCGACCCTGCGGTGTCCAGAGCGGAGAGCCAGGGGCACGCGGCCGGGGAGCCGCCGAGGACCGGCAGCGGGGACCAGGGAGGCAGGCCGGGCTGCTGCAGAAGGGCAGGCGTGCGACGTGGGCAGGGGCCCTGCCCGAAAGGATTCCTCAACCCCTTCCGGTCACGTCGAAGGCAGGAGAGAAATGCCGCATCTGCCCGTGACACGTAAGCGAGCTACTTTAGAGAGGTTGCGGCTTTCACAGTCAGGGGCGCTTCACGTAAGAGCGAGGACATTATTTATCTGTCATTTGAAAATGGATGTCCCGGGAAAGCGAGCAGCACCTGTGAGCACGCAGAAGACCGGACCTAAGCCACCCCAACGTTCTGGCTTCCTGCCCGCGGGGACGAGTGCTGGAGATGGCTGTTTTCCACGGCGGTGACCCTGCCTGCGCCTCGTGGGACTGCAGCAAAACCGGCCACTCTTTGATTTTCACTTTAAGCACGTGCCGCTTCGGGGGCAGTCTAAGGAACTGAGGTAAGTACGGTATTTTTAAAAAATCAGGCCGTAAAGAACTGCGAGTTTCAAAAACCATTAAAACCCACACCTGCTTTATTCCAGGAAAGGTCTGGCTGTCACCCAACGCCAAGGGTCCCCATGGCTGCGGCCGAGGTGTGAGCAGCCCAGAGCCTCGCTGGGACGCACGGGGGCCGGCACTCGTAAAGCACGCCGGGCGCGGGCCGCAGGAGCCTCCTCGCTGACGGTGAGTGTGAGACGCGAGCCCCGCAGCGTTTCGGTCTCACGGATTCCAGGCCCTTACACGGATTCCAGGCCCTTACACGGATTCCAGGGCCCTTACACGGATTCCAGGCCCTTACACGGATTCCAGGGCCGCTTGCACGGATTCCAGCCCCTTGCACGGATTCCAGGCCCTTACACGGATTCCAGGCCCTTACACGGATTCCAGGCCCTTACACGGATTCCAGGCCCTTACGGAGAGGAGCTCGCCCTATTAACAGCTGTGCAGTGAGTCCGTGCGGGCGGCAGCAGCGGTTGCCCACGAGTGACCAGCGCGGCTGCGGCGCGGGTGAACGCCCATGCAGTCTGGTAAATCCGAGGGTCCACGTGCTGGCTCTGAGCCGAAGGCACCCTGCACTTTGACAGACGCACGTAACCCCCGCCGACCGGAGCCCCGTTCCTGAAAACCGCACGGCTCCCGGGCAGGCTCCTGCTCCCCCCTCTGGGCGAGTGGGCAGGTTGCCCCCGTCCGCTGGC
>NW_006159550.1:7978104-7978475 GCF_000334495.1 Tupaia belangeri chinensis | reverse complement strand
TGCCGTCCCTCGGGATAGGACCCCGCGCCGGCAGCCATAAGGGGGGCTGGAGGAGAGGAGAGAGAATCAGAAGCGATCACAGGGGCCAGTGAGTGGTGGGCCGTTACAGCGCTGGGCTCTCACGCCGGACTCCGCACGGGCGACTGCGGCCGAAGTCAGGCCTGGCAAGTGCCCAGAACCCGGGGTGACAGTGGAGAAGGACAGGACATGGCCATCCCCAGGGGTGGTTTCTCACTTTCCCTCTTTTTCTCTCTCTCCAGTGAGCACATGCACCCTACAGCAAAATCCTAAAAAGAAGAAAAAGAAAGAAGAAAAGAGCCCGACAGCAGCAAGCCCTCCCCGACTGCTGGGCTCCAGGAGGGCCCCGGGCC
>NW_006159550.1:7965406-7978072 GCF_000334495.1 Tupaia belangeri chinensis | reverse complement strand
CTCCTTCCCCAGACTCCCCAGTGGGGTCTAACCCACGCAGACTGGAGGCCACTGCCTTCCTCTTCCTTCCAGATGTGCAGAGCCAGAGGCCCCTCTGGGTGGTGCAGGATCCGCCCCAGCTGTGGAGGAGCTGCCTCCCTTACAGGTGTGCTCCGGCTTCCCTCCTCCAGGTGCCTCCGCAGGGCCCTCTTCACGGCGGGTGTGCTCCCACCTCACGATTGTGGGTGTGCTCCCTCCTCACCAGCCGGAGCTGGGCCTCAGACCGCGTACGTCTGCAAAGGCGCACAGCTGGGAAGCGGCAGGCAAGCCCGGGCCCAGGCCTTCAAGCCCACACGTGGGTCTCCCGCGGTGGTGGTGGCGGAGCTGCCCCTGCCCCACGGTGGGTACCGGCTGGCTGCTGTCCGCACAGAGAAAGGCGAGCCCAGAACCGGTCACAGTGCACAGCCTTTCCCGGACAGCGGCTGGCCCCGATTTACAGCACTCCGTGGAGTTCTGGCCTCACCTACCCTCAAGCGATAAGATGACAGAGATTAAGGACACTCCTCAGCTTTGTCCCTAAGGAGATCTTTGGGGTAAGATTTATGTGCGTTAAATAATGAGAACACACAGGCTGAAAACGGTAAGAATCGGAGAAGGCCGAGCGGTGATGACCTCCCCAGGGGGTGGCTCATTACAGCGGACCGGGGACATCAAGGTGGGACTTAGCGTGAGTCACCAGAAAAGGCCAGAGGTACAGCAAGGCTGGCCTTGGGCTGGGACACCCCTGACTGACGCCGCCGGGATGACGAAGAGCTGGCAGCACGGAGGCCCCTGCACCGGCCAGTACGAGTTCCAGCTGGCTCCCAGCCAGGGGCCCTGGAGTCGGAAGGGTGAGGACCAGCGTCCCCGAGGCCAGTGACCCGTGGGCCTGGAGGAGACCACGTATTACCACCATCGGAGCCGCACAAACACCACCAGGTGTGCGGGGCGCCAGGGCTGGGCCGCACTGAGCCGGGCAATGGGGAGCCAGGCGAGTGGCAGCGGGGCGCCGGGCTCAGCAGGGCGAGAACCGCCACAGGCACGCGGGCTAACCCAGGGCTCGCGGTGCGCTCCAGACTGCTCGCCACACACGGGGACCGCACGGACAGCCCCGGTGGCCAGGATGACCAGGACAGAACCCAGGGAGCTGCTCCCGGAATTCGCACAGCCCCCCGCCCGCGGTAACCGGCCCCCTCCTGCATGTGCAGGCGGACGGTGGGCTGGGCCAGACCAGCCTAACCACCCCAGGATGGCAGACCTCAGGCAGAGCTCTGCCCACGGGGCCTGGCAGCCAGGCTGGGAACCCCGAGGGGCGGCAGAGACCAGAGTAAGCCGGTAACAGCTCGAGCGAGGGGGGAGTCCCAGCAGCGTCGATGCCAACAGCACCTGTCAGGAAAGGCAGAAGATCGGAGCTGCTGAGGGAGAAACCGGCCCACATGGGAGCCGAACAGCGATGAAGAAAGGAGGGAACTGAAATCCCATTCATTTCTCACTTCTCCAGGGAAGAAAGGCATTCTTCAGAAATGCCCCTTAGGTTTTACTGGACCTCTCCATCTTCTGACCTCCCCGTGAGCTTCCCGGGTGAGGGTGGGAGGGCTGGCTTCCCCGGGCTCTCTGCCCAGTACCCTGGCCGCAGGGACCTGTGGCTGTTGGCACTACCCTGGGGACTCGCTGACCAAGGTGACCGCACAGTTCTGCCCTGCTCTCCTTTGGGTATCCCTCCTCCCCAACCACAAAGCCTCAGTTGGCTTGGCCCTTTTTCTTTTCTGTTTTGAGTGGGGGAAATTCTCTTTTGGCTAGGAAAAGAGCGAGCATGCTCGGTTTACTACTGGAGACGGAGTCTCACAGGGCAGGGCAGGGCAGGGCAGGGCAGGGCAGCTTTCCAACCCACAGCACGCACAGAGACGCCGCGGCCTCTAGGAGGTCTGAGATGATGGGCTTGAGGCTGACTTCCGCCCGTCTGAACCCCCTCATGTCCGTGGCACTGAGCGAGCAGTGCTCTACAACAGTTAGGAAAAAATGAGGGAACTCCGCATCGTAACGGTAATGCCTGACTCCCTGCACAAGCTGCAGTTCACACAGCAGAAATGACTCAGGGGCCCCACGAGGCCTGTGGTTGACAGCGGGGCCGCGGCGGGACCGGGAAGGCTCCAGGTGCCCCGAGTCCAGGCTCAAGCGAGGAATGTGAACACGGTCAGCCAGCATGACACGGGGGTGCAGGAGAGCCTCTGCTGCCGCACAGCCTGGGGGGCAACGCGGTCTGTCTTACAGGGAGTGCGAGAGACAGCGGAGCGCGGAGGGATCAGACTCGAGGGCGGAGAGCAGCGTGGCTTTCCCCGTTTTAAAGACCTACACTTGCATGTGCGCGACAGAAGGCAAGGCTCGGCACAATGACCCGCGTTTGGGAGTAAATTCCAGCTTCCTCCAAGTCTGACCCTCACGTAAACAATGCATTTCAGTGTTCCGACAGCAAGTAGCTACCTAAAACATACACCCAAATAATACAGGTCATTAAAGGCTTGTGAGCACGCACCGGGAGGCTGCAAAGCCTTTGAAACTTCACAGGAAATGTAGAGGCTGCCTTTCTTCACTAGAGGAAGAGTGAGCCACACTCACACACATGCACACACTCACTCACACACATGCACACTCACACAACTCCCATTCCTGCATACACACACTCACGCATACACACTCACACACACTCAGCGAGATCTAGCAAGGTCATTAACTAAGAAACCCTTCCAATCTTCGGATCATGGATTCCCCGACTGCCCTGGACAGCACGGTCTCTTGCCAACCCTCATTTAAAGCACCAGGAGCACTGCGGCCCAGCCCGCTGGCACAGAGGTGGCACAGGGGGAGCCGGGTTTTACGATGCCTGAGGCCACAGGGAGGACTGGGCTTCGGTGCTGGACTCCCGCAGGGCTGCGAGCCTGGCTGCGGGAGGACACTGCACGAGGCCCCATGAAGGGTATATGTCTTTTCCTGTCTCTCCTAAAATAAGTAAACTATTTTACATGTTGTGGAATCATTTTGACTATTTCCTATTTTTATGCCACTGCCAAACAACCAACCCACCCAACAGAAAACAAAAAGCCAGGCCCTTGTAACTGCAGAGTGAATAATCAGACAGGAACGGAGGCAGGCAGACTGGCCGCCGGCGGGGAAGGCAGGCAGGCAAGCAGGGTCAGCAGGCTGCTCTCGAGGCATCGCCACATGAGGTGGTCTTCGGCCACATGAGGTGACCTCCCCACCCGTGTCATCTCGGCGGCCTCGGACCTCGGATCTCAGGCCCAAGAGCTGACGGAGCCGACTAGCAAAGCCCACAGACCTTACCTGCTAGCCCGAACCTCACCCAGGAGACTCCACAAGGGTGTCGGGCCACACCTCTGGTCCTACTTCAGTTTCCTCACACCAAAAGTCTACGAAGTGACCTTGAAGTTCTAGGTTTTCATGAAATTTCCATGGAGACAAAGATGACAAAAAAATGAAAAATAAAGCCTTATTTAAAAAAATAAACAAAATCACTTTCGAACATGGTGGAATCTACGCTAGCTACTAGTCCTTTCTATTTGTGGTAAAAGCCATAGAAGAATGAGCAGCCCAGCGGCCATGACGCAGTGCCGGTGGGCTGGACTGCAGGGCTGGGAGCCACAGGGCCAGTGCAGTCTGCATCCCAGCCCAGGCACTCGAAATGCACCAGGCACAGTGCCCCAGATCCTGACGAGCTGAAGGGCGGGGTGTGGGGGGACTGCAGCATGAGCAGACCCTGCTGACGGCGCTCCCTCCCTCTCCCCCTCCCCCCCACGTCCACACATCCAGGTGCACGCTCCTGTCTCTATCAAACGAGGAGTCTGCTCTGACCGCTGGACAAGCCAAGGCCCTCTTTACAGAAGCAGAGCCAGCCGTTGTCCACAGGGGGTGCAGAGCGCTGTCCGCAGGGAGTGCTGTCCACAAGGAATGCGGAGCTTACTGCTGTCTGCAGGGAGTGCAGAGCCTACCGCTGTCCGCAGGGAGTGCAGTACGTACTGCTGTCCACAGGGAGTACAGAGCATACCGCTGTCCACAGGGAGTACAGAGCATACCGCTGTCCACAGGGAGTACAGAGCATACCGCTGTCCACAGGGAGTACAGAGCATACCGCTGTCCACAGGGAGTACAGAGCATACCGCTGTCCACAGGGAGTACAGAGCATACCGCTGTCCACAGGGAGTGCAGAGCATACCACTGTCCACAGGGAGTGCAGAGCTTACTGTTGTCCACAGGGAGTGCAGAGCGTACCTCTGTCCGCAGGGAGTGCAGAACGTACCGCTGTCCACAGGGAGTGCAGAGCATACCGCTGTTCGCAGGGAGTGCAGTGCGTACCGCAGAAAGTTAGGCAAGTCCGAGTTCGTGTAAAACAGGAGTGAAGTCGCCCTCCTCAGTTCGCAGGTCAGATCCTGTCTAGCTGGCAAGCCTTCAGAAGTTATTGATGAAGTGATTTATAAACTGCGTCTCAATATATTGGTGTTAGGGCCAGCAGGTGGCCTGGTGGCAGCTGGAATCTCACATGGCTCACGAAGGTTCAGTCCTGGACCCGGTGGCTTAAAAACCACACCAGGTGCACGTGTGCCCAAAAGAACAAAAACACCCTGAGAGGAGAGGGAGAAGGGACTGCCATGTGGCCACCCCCAGGCGTGAGCTCTCACCTTCCCTCTCTGTCTCTTCTCCAGCACCTGCATGAGCCCTATGGCAAAAACAAACAGGGGCTAGCAGGTGGCGTGGTGGCTAAGGTGCTGGACACTCCCACATGGCTGACCACGGTTCTAGTCCCGGACCTGGTAGCTTGCTTTCTCACTTTCCTTCTCTGTGTGTGCCTGTCCTTCTCTGGTCAAATGAAAATAAATGAATGAATAAATCAAATTAAATAATTAATCCTTTTAAAAAACGACATATCAGTATTTGGTGCCCTGTGACCTATCACCTCTGTCCCCAAGCAGTATGGCGGCCTACACTGGGGCCACTGAGAGTGTGGTGACAGCCACGTCATCACGGAGACGTGGTGCCACATAAGATGCCACCCGAGCGTCCGCTGTGTCAGAGTGACGGTACGAAAAGCACACCTGACCACCAGCTATCCCGGAGCGGGAGTCCGACGCAGGAAGAGGCCACTGGAACTTGAAGGTACCGGAGCTGTTCACTGAAATGCCCTCGGGAAAATGGCAAGAATGTGGCACAGGAGGTCTTCAAAGTTCAAGGAAAACGCATGTCATGGAAAAGTATGCATGGATTTCAAATGTTTGGGGCACCCAAATAAACATGCGCTTTAATTTCATTTTCTACAAACTTACTGAAGTCCCTTGAATTAAAAGAACAAAAATATGCTATGTACTCTGAAAATTAATTCTTCCTTTTTTTTTAAAGGTTTTTACCATAGGGCATGTGTGTTCACAGAAGACAGAAAGAAGAGAGAAATCGCCCCCAGGGGGATGGCCACGCCACAACCCCTTCTCCTGCATCCTCCACTCGGAATGTTGGACACGCACACACACGTGCCCAGCATGAGCTTTGGGCCACTGGGTCCGGGACGCGAACTTCAGTTGGCCACATGGGATTCACCACCTTAAACACCATGCCACCTACTGGCCCCATAATTCCTCCGATTTTAAGTTTATTCCCACTCACTGATTCTAGACTAAATTACGAAGGCTGGCCATGCAGAACTGACCCTCCCTACGAGCCCGCCTTTCTCAGACCGAACAGCAGGGATCAGAATCTAGAAACAGACGTAATCTTGGACTAGCTTTGCTGACCAGTAACCGCCGGAATGAGTCACTAGGGAACACAAGCAGAGTCTTCCAAAAAATGATGTCTGAAAGGTCCGAGGTACAAGCTAAAGGTGGAAGACACGTTAACAAAACAGGGATTCAGGTGTAGACACGCCATGCTAAACCATAAAGACACCGCACTCAGAAATAAGCGCCCAGTGCGGTGTCTATGACGACACCGTGTCATCTACGTAACAGACGTTGACAGCTGGTGCCCTCGCTGAGCCGCGCCGCCTAGCCAGGGCAGGCAGGAAGAGGCCTAGCAGTCCCTGCTCGCGTCTCAGCAGACATGCACACGTCTGTCAAAACGTCGTCTGCTGTCAACTCAGGTCCACGCTGCTGGCCGAAAGTCCATCACGACCGGTGACACAGCTCGGGGTCAAGCAGCACCAATGGGCCACGTGTGCGTGTGTGGAAACCTGCCCGCACCTCCTAACAATAGCACACACTTAGGAGATCAGAAACAACTTTTAGAAATCGAGAAGTCTATTTTAGAAGGAAAAAAGCAATGGTTTCAAACACTGAAGAAAGTCTTTAAGACCCCAGTTCCCCTCGTGGCCCCGGGGGACCCGCACTGGCAGCCTCCCCGGTGACCACACGCTGCAGAGCAGGCACACCGAGGTGGTCCCACGCCCGTTTCCCCGGGATCCCGTCCCTCACGCCGCATGACACACCTCTCCACGCCTCATTCCTGCCTCCCTAGGACCCCTCGTTCGGGGTCGTTCAGGGAGCTGAACACTGGGCCTCTCCTCTCCTGCTCCGCTCCCACCCGAGCTGCGGTGACAGAGAAGAACCGGGAGCAACACTGGGTTCAGATCCTGGCCCTTCCACATCAGCATGACCAAGGGCAAGTTGTTCGACACATGCGTGCCTCAGACCCCCCCCCCCCCCCCCCCCCCGGGCCCCCACCCCCGCCGCCGCTGGGTTTTTCGCTGCGACGCCCCGGCCCCCCCCCCCCCCCCCCCCCCCCGTGAGGGGCTTACGACAGTCGCAGTGTCAGGCCGAGGACTGAGCGCAGACAGTTCAGCGAGTTCATCTACAACATGGGCCACGAAGCCCCCACCAACAAGAGGCGCCATTATCCCTGTGACCACAGGGACCCAAATTCAATGGGAAGGCGAGTCCCAGCTCATGGCCCCAACGCCACCTGCTCCCAGACGGCTCCGCGTGCACGTCCCACCCGATGTCTGCACCAGGGCATCTCAGACATGTCTCAGGGCGGCGGGTGCAAGGCAGGACTCTCCATCTCTCCCATCGAGCCTGCCCGCATCCCCACCCGAAGCCCTCCTTGCCCAGTGAACCGGCGCGGCTTTCCCTCCTAGGGCAGCCCAAATCCGATGACTCAGTTGTTCCTGACTCCTCCGTCCTCCTGCCCAAGCCCAGTCGATACGCTCTGCGGTGTCTACCTCCCGTCCACCCCCCTTCCCCGGCGCCACAGCCGACTCGGGCTGCAGGGTCCGGCTCTCCACCTTATGGCCGGGGGGAAAGCAGCACCCACAGTGGCATTCGGCCGTTGGTAGCTGGCCTACTGACCCAGTGAGCTGCTTCTTCACATGCATCATCTCTTATTCTGCACTAGGGACTGAAGCACTGTCCCCGTGCTGACGGTAAAGTCAGCTAAGGGAGAAATACCGGGCGGGCGCAGGAAGAGCTGAGGAGGGCAGCAGCAGAGGCCCAGTGCCAAGCCTACTGAAGCCCCGACCCGCAGGCTGCCTGCCCCGCCCCACGCCTACGCTCACCTCTGCCTCCACCCGGTTTCTAATGCATAATCCCGCCGGCCCCTAAGTCACAAGTGTTCCCCGTTATGCAGGCCTGGAGGCTCTCATGACATGGATCATAAAAACAGTTGTTCTCGGGAGCAGCAGTGGCGTAATGGTGAGGTCTCCGGACCCCTACGTAGTCGATGCAGTCCAAGTCCCAGATTCGGAGGCTTCAAACTCACGCTGGGTGCTTGTGCATGCATGCTCAAGATCCCGAGAGGAGACTGGAGGAGAAGGGACTGTGGCGTGGCCGTTCCCCCCCCCCTCAGGGGTGATCCCTCGCTTTCCGTCTCTGTCTCTCCACTGAGTACACACGCCCTATAGCAAAACTCTTAAAAAAAAAAAAAAAAACACACAGTGGTTCTAAATGTGGCAGCCCAGCCTCCCAGGGTAATCACCACTTCCACAGACATTTTGGTGGCTGCCACTGGGGAGGGAACTTACAGGTCTGCTCGGTGCTGGCCCAGGCATGCTGCAGCCCCCGTAACACACAGGGCAGCCCCCACAGCACAACCCGGCCCAAGTGTCGCACGGAGGCTGCACAGTCCTGCCAACAAGGAACAGGGTCACAATAAGGGTGTGGCCGCCACTGAGCACGGGAGCCGGTGCTTACCTGGAAGGGGCCAAGCAGGACAGATGGGGACAGTCTATCATCCGCTTTTTTCCCCACACTCTGGTTATCTTCTTTATAGTGTTTGTTTCATAAGTGGAATTTTTATTTTATCCTATATAATGCATGCGTTCACCAGAGAAACAGCAAGACAGCACCGTCCCCGGGGGTTAGCTGCACCTCTGTCCCTTAGCCATTCTCCTCTCAGAATTGTGAGCAAGCGTGCACATGCACCAGGTGAGTTTTTCATGCAGCCAGGTGCGACACTCGAGGCACAAAGTCAGTCACGTGGGTTGCAGCTGCCTTTGCCACCATGCCACTGGCTGGCCATGTACGTGGAATCTTGCGTTGTAATCTCCCCAGACACGCTGTTTGCATATCTAAGTGTACTTCTCGCATCCATCTCCCCTTAAACACAAGCCCTCTCCAGCCACCCTCTGCCTTCTCTCTTTGGGTACGGAACATGAGTACCAAAAACTAAAATCGCCCTTTTTTTTTTTTTTTTGGAGAGGTTTTCGCTATAGGGCGCGTGCCCTCGCCAGACAGACAGAGACAGAAAGCAAGAAATCACCCCCCGGGGGGATGGCCACACTACAATCCCTTCTCCTCCATTCTCCTCTCAGGATCTTGGGCACGCACACACACGTGCCCGGCGTGAGTTTTAAGCCTCCGGGTCCAGGACGCGAACTGTGGTCAACTACGTGGGAGTTCAGCGACATAACCATTACGCTAACTGCTGGTTCCCCGCCCTTCCTTAACTCTCATTAAGAGAATAGCCAGGTTAGGTAACAAATGGCAACTGATGCCCCCGTTTTGGGGAAACAATGACTATCAGAGTAAACCAGCAACTGGACTGTCCATGCCCCCTTTAACGGGGCGGGGGTGCTCACGGTTTGGCAAACCGCTGACGTGCAGAAACGTCCGGCAGAACACTAAAAGCACTGGCGCTGGGCCAGGAGGTGGTGTGGGAGTGAAGGTACTGGATCCCACAGAGCCGACTGCAGTTCAAGCACCAGGTCCGGGACCAGCGGTTAGTGTAATGGCTATGTCACTGGACTCCCATGTGGTCCACCGCGGTTCACGTCCCAGACCCGGTGGCTTAAAACTCACACTAGGCGCATATGCGTGTGTGCCCAAGATCCCGAGAGGAGAATAGAAGGGATTGCGGCGTGACCATCCCCTCTGGGGAGTGATTTCTCGCTTTCTGTCTCTCTGTCTCTGTCTGGCAAGTGCACGTGCCCTATAGCAAAAACCTCTCAAAAAAAAAAAAAAAGCCCCAGACCCAGCAGGTTGACCATCACACCGGGTGCATGTGCGCCCAAAATCCTGAGAGGAGAATGGAGGCGAAGGGGCTGTGGCATGACCATCCCCTTGGGGGGTGTTGGGGGGTGATTTTCTCTATCTCTCTGGCAAGCATACACACCCTATAGCAAAAATCTCTTTAAAAAAAGAAAAAAGCTAAATGCTTTGTTCAGAAAGACACCCGGCTACTTTGAAAGTTACGGGCTTAGAGAAAGTTCTGCAAGGCAGTGCTCGCCATGGGCCCCAGTACTGGGTCAGGAGCGACCTGCGGGCCAGAGGCAGCATCGTGTGAAGGAGACTGCAGACAGTGCGCTGCACACGTGGGGTGAGCACTGCCGCGGGAGCTCTGGTTAAGTGGACGCACGACCGCGTGCGCTAGTCAGTCTCCCCTGCATCTCCACCTCCAACCTCCCCTCCTCTCCGCGAGCCCAGCCCAGGAGGCCGACCCTGCGCAGCTCCTGCTCACCCCACGTACAGGTTCCAGCAGCCCTGGCCGGGAAGGGCACTAGTGGAGACCAGAGGGTGGGGAGGCTGGGCTCTGCACGGGGCCCTTGCTCTGCAGCCCAGCTCCCCGCCAGGCCAAGGTACTCTTCTCGCTGCTGGGCAGTCCAGGCTGCCTCAGGACCCTTGGTGACTTCCTTAAGCTTGCCCACTCTTCTGAAACAGGCCGTGTGCTCACTGGGGTTCTTGCTGGGACACTGACATGCATGAAGAGATCACGAGCTTCGGACATACAGACACGTACGGGGCTGCACCTGCAGGGTAAACTGGACCGCCTGCAGGCTGCGGGGCAGAGCAGCTGGAAGGCAGCGCCGAGGTTCCTGCCGCATCACGGCTCCCCTGGCCCACGGGCACTACGGGTGGGGTTTCTCAGCAGGGACAGGTCCCAGAGCCCCTCTTCACGACTACCGCCACTAAGGAAGAGTCAGTAACGTCCAAAAGCAAACACATTTACTCGGACGCCTTTTACACGACGTTCACCCCACAGCAGCAAGGCAGCGAGGCCGGTTACCAGCCCCATCCACGCGGAGGGTCTCGCCAGCCTCTCAGAGCCGGCTTCCCCATCGCACCCACCGGACAGGGACCAGCTGGTCCTCCACCAGGTGAGCGGGTCACGACAGGCGACAGACACATGGGCACTGCAGCCGCGAGCAGGGTGAGATCCCATCCCGTGAGGCATGGTGGCTGGTCCGGAGGCCATGACGTTGCGTGAAGCAGTTGGCACAGGCACCCCCACCTCCCTGCGCAGGGCAGCTGAGACCCAGGCCTCTCGGAGTGCAGGCTGTGGCTCACAGCTCAGGAAGTCGGGAGAGGACGGGGTAGCCGGGGAGTCTGGTTATGGGTACAGGTCACAGCCGAGACAGGAGGAATCACTCTCACACAGTAACACCACAGGGCAGCAGCTCATACAATAATTAACTGTACATTTTTATAAAGCTAGAACAGGGGATTTGGAGTGTCCCCAACACGAGAAGTGATGAGCATCCGGGGGCAGGCGGGGCCACACACTGGCCACTCAGTACATGGTGCACACGCCTGGGGCCACACAGACCCCACGGGCAGGCGGGGCCACACTCTGACCACTCAGTACATGGTGCACACGCCTGGGGCCACACAGACCCCACGGGCAGGCGGGGCCACACTCTGACCACTCAGTACATGGTGCACACGCCTGGGGCCCACACAGACCCCCCAAGCAGACAGGGCCACTCAGTACATGGTGCACACGCCTGGGGCCACACAGACCCCACGGGCGGGCAGGGCCACACGCTGACCCGCTCAGTACATGGTGCACACGCCTGGGACCACACAGACCCCACGGGCGGGCAGGGCCACACGCTGGCCACTCAGTACATGGTGCACATGCCTGAGGCCACACAGACCCCACAGGCGGGCGGGCAGTGCTGACCAAGGCCACATAGACCCCACAGGCGGGCGGGCAGTGCTGACCAGCTAGATGCAAAAAGAGAAGGAAAAACAAAATAAATCCTGCATTTTGGAGCTCCAACTTACCTTTGACCCTGACAGGAATGAAGCCATTTCTGTCAACATGGCTGCTGCTGAGGTACTTGCTGTTTCTGATCAGCTACAAATTAACTCCTGCTAAAGTAGTGTGTGCCTCCCACTGCGCAGGAGCGTTAAGGAACTTCCTCTATGAGGGGGACGGCCCCCCTAACAGGCCCTGCAGTTGCTGTGACCCTCACTCAGCGTTCAGCCAGCCGGGCTCGGGGGGATCCCAGCACACTTGGGGTAGCCTGGCTCATCCCGGGCCCGCCCAGGGCTCCAGCCCCGCTGCGCCACCTGCGCCACCTGCACCACCAGGCTGGCCCGAACAGCGCCCAGTCCTATCTCCCAGTCCCAGCTCGCCCTGCAGAGCAGGAGCCCGCCTCCCACTCCCTCTGCAGGGAGAAAGGAGGCAGGCGGCTCTGAACAATGACTACACTGCTCCTCCATCGGGACCTCAGGGGCTGTTTTTTTTCTTTAGTTTCCCTAGCTGGATGGCACCAGTTTGACAGAACAGAGGGAGAGACACGAGAACCTCCCATGGGCAGGGTCGCCCCACTGTCCCTCTGCTCCACCTCTCCCACCTATTGAGATCTGGGGCGCTCACACGCTGCCAAGTCCAGGGCTTAACCTCACTGTGGGACCCAGCTGCCTTCCCCACCAGGCCACACAGCGGCCACAATGGCTTTTTGACACTGGCAGAATGTGACAGGGAAGGGACACTGTGACGTGAGTCTGTCAGGGCACAGGGACAGAGAAAGGGCCCAGCACTTGCAGCCACTCCCCTGTGGCGTCATGTGGACGGCGAGCAGGGACAAAGTCCCTCAGCCTCAATCTGTGTCCAGGCCCCCAGCTGATGGCCACTGTCCAGGGTACTCCAAGACCGTGGTGTGCCTCGACCACGAGACTGCCTTCCAATGCCCAGACCCGTGAGCCCGCGGGGAGCCCCACTGCCACAGTAACAGAGGCCTGAGGTGGGGCAGGTGGACAGGAAGGTGAGGTCCCTGTGCCAAATCACGGTGGTCGGCCCGGAAGGGAGGCTCTGGGGGTCTGGTGCACAGCCAGGTGACTGTACTAACGGTTACAGTTAGCGCGGCTCCGCGGCCTGGTGGGTACAGCAGCCAGATCCACTCGCTGGCCCCGCAGCTCGAGCCCTGGCCCC
>NW_006159550.1:7963400-7964998 GCF_000334495.1 Tupaia belangeri chinensis | reverse complement strand
CCGGGTGACGGTACTAACGGTTACAGTTAGCGCGCCTCCGCGGCCTGGTGGGTAGAGCAGCCAGATCCACTCGCTGGCCACGCAGCTCGAGCCCTGGACCCGCCGCTTAGGAGACACGCTGGATGCCTGCACATGTGTGCCCCAAATCCCAAAGGAACGGAGAGGTGAGGAGAGGGGGCCATCTCCACACGGGGGTGCTCCCTCCTCTGCCCTTCCTTCTGCCTCTCTGCCAGTGCAACATCCTCTTAAAAAATGGAAAGAAATAACATTGTTTTAAGAAACTAAAATAGTAGGTTTAGTTTCCAAAACTGCTAAAAGAATTCTGAGTGTTCTCGTCACAAAGAAATTCTAAGTATTTGAGATGGCAGCGAGGCTACTTACTCTGCTTTCATACACGTACTGAAGCATCATACTGTACCCCATAAATATATACGATTATTATCTGTCACTAAAAATAAAATGAAATCCTAAAATTTAAAAACAAACTGTAATTAGGCATGGGCATTGCTAAATCCAAATACAAGACATCCCATGTAGAAGACTCAGAGGAAAACAGCCACAAGGACACAGAGACAGAAGAAACAATAGCTATTTCAGCATGATCTGCAGCCAGCTGGGGTCACTTCCCTAAAGAAACAATGCCCTCCCATGTGTCCCATGTGTCCGTACAAAGAGGCTAATGTTCCCAGTAGCCACCCGAGAAAATGCAACTCCATCCGCCAGCCAACCATGCTCTGTGCCTTCAAATAAAATGTGTAACCGCTTCTCCAGGTACCGGTGGCCCTTTGGTTTCTCAGGACGTCCCTGCGGGGTGGGCAGGCCATGTGACAAACCCGGCAGAGGAAGGCTGGCCACAGAAGGAAGCTGCAAGTGAAAGCAGCCGCACCTCCGCAGGGCTCGCTGGCCCATCTGCTGTCGCATGCTGCCTCCCCCAGGTGAACTCACCTCACCTGCACTCTGGCCGGCTCTGCAAGCTCGGGACTGGAAAAAGGGGTCAATGCTGGAAAAAACTGGATTTCCCTAGGCTTGAATGTCCAGAAACCAGAAAATACCCTGATAACAGTAAGGAGCTTCCTGAGCCACACAGCAGACTGGCTGTTTCGGACCGGTGGCCCAGGGGCTCTGATCCGAATCTGGAGTGCAGTTCTGCGCGGCCGCCCTGAGCCCCAAACTCGGGCTAACGGAATTTTTGGCTCACTAACGGAAATTGAAAAAGGAGTGAGGGATAAAGCCAGTAATTAAATAACTCAGCAGCTAGCACGCATCACGGCACTGCACAGGAAGGGCAGCCTCACAGCATGGCACCGGCTGGCGGAGAAACGCCAGGCCTATTCCGCAACTGCTCTAACTTGGAAACAAAGGGGTGCAGGCGGCGAGGGCGGCCCCTCGGTCCCGGCCGGCAGGGAGGGCAGGACGCCGGCTCCCCGACAGCACAGCCTGCGAAGTGGCTCGGCCGCCTCCCCGACAGCACAGCCTGCGAAGTGGCTCGCCGAGGGAAGTCACAAACAGTGCCACCGGCGGGCGGTGTTCACAGCCAAGAAGAAAAGAGCACGCTGAAATTTGATTACAAGTTTAGCAACTTTCTAGGACAAGGACCG
>NW_006159550.1:7962164-7962364 GCF_000334495.1 Tupaia belangeri chinensis | reverse complement strand
ATCCCGTGGGGCCGATGGGCATCCCGTGGGGCCGATGGGGTCGGGACTCGCGGCCCGGGCAGGAGAGGTGCCGGCGACGGCCTTCTGTTAGTGTCACCTGCTGTAACCTGTTTAACAGTAAGCAGCGACACTATGCTGCTGAGGCTGGAGGCTTCACGGATGCCTGGCTCTGGGACGCTGCCGGGAAATTCACATTCGGA
>NW_006159550.1:7958031-7962132 GCF_000334495.1 Tupaia belangeri chinensis | reverse complement strand
ATTCCTGCACCGGGGCCATTGGTCTCAGCAGAGAGGAGCCGTCCTGGCCATGCCGGTGGGCTGCTCCCAAAGCTGTATGAAGTCCCGGTTTGTGAATCGGGTTTGCTTCTATCCTCTGTAACTCCGGGCGTTCACGTTGGCGGTGTGGTCTCCGCATTTCTTGGGCCAATCAGCTGTTAATCCAACATTCATTGACGGCTATGCTTTTTAAATAAATAATGTATGTTTTTGTAAAAAAGATTTTTGCCATGATAGCAGTCCCACAGACTGTATTTAGTAAATTCGGATGTTAGGGTGTCTTTTATTAGAGCAAGGGATATTCTTAGACACGTTTTTAGTGCCCAGACCTGAGGTGCAGGGAGCTGGAGTTCTCGATGTGTCAGCTGGGCCCAGTGCTACCTCTGGGGTTAGTGCTGAATTATTACCCACTTGGAGAACACACGAAACTACAGTATCTACCAGAGATAATAAAAAATAGTTCCTGGTTTCCTTTTGGGGTGATGAGAGAAACATGGGCAAAGGTTCAGCCTTTGAACTAAGGATCACTCGCCTGCCTCCTCTGCCTGGGAGGCCCACTGATACGGAAGAGCCTCACGTCCCCTGCCCTTGTACAGAGTGGCTGAGTGGGGGCGTGGGTGGATGTCCCGTAATCAAATGGCTGTCCGCTCCTCCCTCGCTGCAGTGGCTTCACCTCCCCGGGCCTGGCCTTCCTCCTGCCACCTTGGGTTTCCCGAGGGCAAGGACTCCTTCCTGTGCACCTCAGTTATCCCTCAGCCGAGCTGAGCCTGGCTGCGTGTGTGTGTTGACTTAAACCAACGAGGAACACATGTTTAACACACGTTTTTCAGCTCCTCTAGGGCTGTCAAGCCCCCTTCTTGGCATGACATACCTGTGGAGAATCCCAGAGAGCAGCAGTGGGGGTACTGGCTCTTTAAAAAATAGATGGTCACTTTAGGCCCAGGTTCAAGCCCCTGCCCTGCCCTGTGCCCTTAGCCAAGGTACTAGGCCTGTGAGTCTGTCTTCACCCTAAAACAAGGAGGGGTAAAACACCTGCTATGGAGGCTTGTACAAATCTTAAAAGCCGGTGAACGTGCCTGCCGGGCACCCAGAAGTTGCACCCGTGAGTGCGTGCTCCGTGACAGTTGCTGTGATTCCTCAGGTGTTCAGACTGTAGACAGTAGATTAAAAGACGTGCCCGACCCTCCCCTGCAGTAGCCTCAGCGAACAGTCCAGGCTGGGGCGTGAGCAGGGGTGCGGCAGAGCAGGTGGAACCAGTCCGACACGCCCAGCTGTCTGCGGCAGAGCCTCCTCGGTGGTCCCTGTGCCCACTGGGCTTTACGAAAGATGCTCATTCCAGAAGGCATTAGCTGATGAAGTAGTGCGCTCAGCCCTCTGTCCCTGCAAAGGGAGGCTCACACAGAGGGTGGTGGAGTGGACAGGACAGCCATGGAGGATTCCGTGCCAGATTGCTCCTGCCTTTGTGCCTGTGAGGGCCACGGGAGCAGGGCATGCGGCTGGTTCCCCTGTCCGTAGGCCGGTGCTTGCCGCCCAGGGTGGACGCTGGATCAGAAGCGAGAACCTGGACACTGAAAGTGGCATCTTTCTTGCCAGGGTACCGTGCGAAGTCAGGGAGAGCTGAGTTGAGACTGAGCGCCGCACTACTCACCCCCTTCCACGTGCTTTTCTTCCTGGGAGTTCCAGGAGCATCCCTGGTCTGCTTCCTGGAAGCAGAGATTAAGGTGCTGGATCCCACATAGCTGGCTGCACGGCTCAAGCGTGGACCCTGTGTCTTGAAAACGATGCCGGGCATGTGCGTGCATGCCCAAAATCCCGAAAGGAGAATGGAGAAGCGATTGCAGTATGCCCACGCCCTCTGGAAGGAGGCTGAGTGTGCGCGCTCTCTCTCCCTATTGCAAAAACTAAAAATTAAATTAAAAATAAAACATTCACTTTTGGTTTAATTTGTAGGGTAGAGAGAAAGGAGATTACGAGGAGGGAACGGCCATCAAATAAACAGGACTGTAGACTGAGTCAGAAGAGGGCAACGAGTGAGCGAGGACCTGAAGCCCGGTGTCCAAGCCTGGGGCGGCGGGGCGGCGGGCAGTGAGAGAGCGTGAGCCTGGCCAGGGAGCTCTGTGCTGGAGTCTGTTTCCCGCAGCTCTGCACCGCCCCCATGGGAACTTCCCAATGCCCTCTCTCCTCCGTGCTCTCCTGCCCGAGTGACAACTGGCTGAGAACTCCGCACCTTTTCCTTCCCATTTCCTTGAACAAGGTCCCTAAATCTCTGAGTGGAGAAACACCGCAGGCGCCCAGAATCTCAAACTCGAGACTGGCAGTTGGGCTCCCTGAGCAGTTGCTGGACCAAGACAGGAAGCTGCACACAGCCCTCGCCCTTCACAGAAACCCAAAGGGTGCCGCCAAGTGTCTCTGTAACCGCAGCTTCCAGAAAGCTCCAGCACCGGCTTGTCACTGGCGCCCCCGGAATCTGGTGAACAAGGGTAATTGCCACTTTGTAGCGCTTCCTTCAGAACCGGCTCATCTGCTGTCCCGTAGCTGCCATTGTAATGTAGCCCGCTCAGCCCCAGTGAGTGCTGAGAAGCTCTGGGCTCCATCAGTCCCCATCAAGAACACGCACGTCCCTGTAAAATGCAGCCCCACACCGAGGGCTGAGTCCTTGGTCCCTGAGTGGACGTTCACACCATTAAAAACGCATGTCCCCGCCGCCTCCGAGGGCCTCGCAGTGCAGCGTGCAGTTATGTAGGAAGTGCGTGATTGAGGGGCTGCTGGCTGGCATAACCAGAGGCTTCGGGGGAGCAGCAGTCTGGTCCGGCCTTGTTGGAAGGATGCCCTTTGAACAGACGGGAGCATGAGCAAGGTGGGTAAGCAGGGATGGTGCCCTTCTGAAACCTGTGGTCAGTGCCTGGCACGCAGATGCTAATACCAACATCTTAAGCCCTTTCTGAAATGAAGAAGGGAAGGAATTACTGCTGGAAGAGCATGGGGAATAAATGAATGGATTAAAGCGTGAACAGACGAATTACCAACAACGTGAAATGTCCAGAGTGGCCCCCCGGAAGCTTGACTCTCAGAGCTTCCCAAACCTATCTAGACCACAGCAGATTCCAAGGGTGCCGAGCCTTCCCCTCCTGAAGGTGGCCTTGCGGGGCTGGGGCCAAGGACCCAGTGCAGCCTCTTCCTGGGGCGAGGCTCGCTCTGCCCTCTTGCTGCAGCCTGTCTCTGCTACCCCCATGCCCCAGTGGAGCCTTCCTCTCCCTGCTTGGACATGGAGGGAGGGTTGGGTCCCTGTGCCCACCGTCAGGGAACTGCAGCCCCTCCTCTGGGTCCTGACTGGGTGCTGCCTCCTGCTCCCTGCCCAGCTGAGCTCTCTAGCACCCTCCTGACTGCAGAGCACCTGCTCCTGTGACAGCTCGCTCCCGCAGCCCACCTCCCTCCTTCCCAAAGCCCCTTCCTGCCTCCTGGAGAGCCCCCCAACTCCTGGTCAGCTCTGCTCCTTGGCACGGATCTTTACGGCCTGCCCAGCAGCCCCCCTCTACTCCACAGTGACTCCAGTCCCCTGACCCTGCCATGGCACGGGGCCCCTCAGCTGGACTCAGGACCTACAGTCCCACCACAGCTTCCCACTCATGGAGTCGCCTGCACCTTGCCCTTACCCCAGTGGCTATGCAAACACCCCAGCAGCAGAGGTCTCTGCCCCTTTGTGTCCACCCCCACACAGGGCCGTCACTGCCTTGCTCTGCCAGGATGCCCACTCCCTCCCGTGTGTCCTGTCCCGCACACACACGCACCCAGGGCAGACTTCAGCCTACACACCTCCTGCCGAAGGTGCCGGAGAGCACCCAGAACTGGGAGGCAGGCCCCGTGGATTCTGGCTTCCGTCAGTAGCAGGCCTTGGTGCTCCTTCCCCTGCTCTGGCTCTCCCTCTCTGGGGAGGTAACCCCCTGGTGCTCCTTCCCCTGCTCTGGCTCTCTGCTCTCCCTCTCTGGGGAGGGAACCCCCTGGTGCTCCTTCCCCTGCTCTGGCTCTCTGCTCTCCCTCTCCGGGAGGTAACCCCCTGGTGCTCCTTCCCCTGCTCTGGCTCTC
>NW_006159550.1:7955921-7956974 GCF_000334495.1 Tupaia belangeri chinensis | reverse complement strand
GTCTTCCGTCAGTAGCAGGCCTTGGTGCTCCTTCCCCTGCTCTGGCTCTCCCTCTCTGGGGAGGGAACCGCCTGGTGCTCCTTCCCCTGCTCTGGCTCTCTGCTCTCCCTCTCCGGGAGGTAACCCCCTGGTGCTCCTTCCCCTGCTCTGGCTCTCCGCTCTCTGGGGAGGGAACCCCCTGGTGCTCCTTCCCCTGCTCTGGCTCTCTGCTCTCCCTCTCTGGGGAGGGAACCCCCTGGTGCTCCTTCTCCTGCTCTGGCTCTCTGCTCTCCCTCTCCAGGAGGTAACCGAGGGTCTGTGCCTTCAATCTGCTGGGACCAGGAGGTGGCCACGCCCAGGATGCTCCTTCCCTCTCAGGGCAAGAAGGAGCCCCGCCCCCTTCCACAGCCAGACCCCCTCCAGAGTGCCAGACAGGCTGCCCGTAGACCGGCACTCTCCGGCTGCCATCCCACCGCCCTAAGCATGCGGTGGTGACTCCATCTTGATTAGAGCCCCCCGTAACCCAGCTGTCCCCAAGGCAGCTGCCCCCTTCCTCCACAGCCCTCGGTGCACATGCTCGCCCGCTCTCTGCTTCCGCAGCGGGTCCAGGTGACCTCCTCCAACTGCCCCCACCCCGGCTCGGAGGCCTGGAACCCTGGCACCATAGACGTGGCTAGTGGCCGCGGTGAGGGCGGCTCTGTGGAGTGGAGGTGGATGTCAGACTGGTGGGCTGAGGGGCTGGGGACGCGCTCCCTGGGGTCTGTGGTAGCTCTGCTGTTCGCCCTAAATTCACTGCCTCATGGTCACAAATGTCAACATCCCTCCAGTCAAAAACTCCTGTCTTCTGCTGGAGTTTCCAGATCCCTGCCTCTAGCCGAGCCTGACAGCCCGAGCCCCAGGCCCACTGCCCACCTACCCACCTACCCGTGTGATGGTTACATGGGGTGTCTCTGGCCCCTCAAACTCAGAAACGGCCATCTGCTTCTGGCCCAGCCTCCTCGCAGCAGGTGGTGCTGCCACTCCCCCACCGCCGCACCCAGAGGCGGCCCCGGCCCCGCTGTCTGTGTCCGGCGG
>NW_006159550.1:7944279-7955887 GCF_000334495.1 Tupaia belangeri chinensis | reverse complement strand
CCTCCTCGCCACCAACATCCCTGTCATTTCCCGCAGGCTTCGCGGCCCCTCTTAACCGGTCCTTTGCGTTTTCTCTGCTGCCCAACAACCTTACAGAGAGCGGTCCCCATATGCAAGTCTCAGGGTGTCACCTCTTGTCTAAAAAGCCATTTGGGGCCAGCAGGTGGCGTGGTGGTTAATGATCAGATGCATGAGTGAAAGAGTTAACGAAATAACAGAAATCAAGGGTGGGAGGCAGACGGGGCACACGCCAGGACAGCCTGGGAGGCCATGGTTCTCAGAACAAGTGACGGCTCGAGCTTTGCACGTTAGAAATACTAACAGCTCTCAAGAACAGTATAATGGCAGCAGGAGAAGGCGCAGACCAGCGGGAGGCGCTGCCCCAGCAGGTGGCCTGTGACAGGGCGTCGGGCGTCGCAGGACAATAAGGACACAGGAAGGGTAGCCATCTCCGCAGAAGCAACGCGGACTGGGTGTGCTCCATCTCGTGTTTGAGTGTCAGGCAAACACCCGCCCTCCGAAATGTGAGGGCTCCAGACGATGCGCGTCCCGCGAAGGCCAGCCGGCCCAGAGCCCAGAGTGGCACCGCGTAGCCCACGTGTGACCGCGTGTCTGGAGACCGCTCGCCAGCTGAACGCATGCAGGTCCCTGACAGCTGCAGGACACGCTGCTCCCGGCTGGGCTCTGGCCGGCGCCGAGTCGCCTCCGTCCTCGCTTGTTTAAGGTGTGAAGGGCACGGGCCAGGTTGGGCCTCTGCGTTTTCCTGACCAGATGTCCTGACAACCCTACCTGGCTCGGAGCAGAGTTCAGTCACTCTTGGATAGGAAGTGTCTCGTGGGCGAGTTGGCGCCGACTGATCCCTGGCTGCTTCGCCAGCTTCTCGGAGCTCTGCAGTTCCCACAGAGACGCGGTGTGTGTGCTCCTTCCTCACCCCACGAGGAGATACGCACGACGAGGACAGCAAGGGGCACGTGCAGTTCCTTCCTCGTGGGCTTCAAACTTCTCACCTGCAGCATGGCTTTCTTCACGGGAGCCGGACTGGCCCGGAGGATCTGTTGTGAGTTACCTGACAGAGCGTGGAGGACCCGGGCAGACGAGAGTGGCCCCTGTTGCGGTCCCGCCCCACCGGGCCCTGTTTGGCCTGCTCTGGACCCACAGCCGGAGCAGATGCAATGAGAAGTGAAGACCTTGGGACGCCCAGCTGCCCTTAGTCAGCAAGTTCGATGCAAGTGTTTGGAAATCAGTCTGCTGGGACCAGCAGATGGTGTAATGGTTACGTCGCTGGACTCCCACGTGGCTGACTGAGGTTTGAGTCCTAGACCCGGTGGCTTGAAACTCACACTGGGTGTGTATGTGTGCATGGCCAAAACGCCGAGAGGAGAATAAAGGAGAAAGGATTGCATTGTGGCCATCGCCCCAGGGAATTTCTTGCTTTCTGTGTTTTTGTTTCTGGTGAGTACACATGTCATATGGCAAAAATCTCTCTTAAAACAAACAAACAAAAAGTTAGTTTGTCTTACTTCAACCTCAGTGGTCCGAGTCTCTTCTCTTCTGTGACTGTTTCTGGCAAACACAGGCGTCCTGGAGGCCACCAGGCTAATAAGATGGTTAAGTGGGGAGAGTGGGTCAAGACAAGGGCAGCCCGGGGAGTGGGAGACGCAAAGAGACTGGGAGGTAGGAAGGGGAACGGCGAGGGCCAGACAGCTCCTTAGACTGGAGGTGAGGTGCAGTGGTGTTTGGAGTTCCTCCTGCAGCTGGGGACGGCGCCTCAGGGAAGCTTCCTGAAGCCTGGGGCCGGCGCCAGCTACACTTCACACCCTCACCACTGGGACTGCAGGTATGACTATATTTATATTTTAAAGATGGCTTTGCTGCTGTGAGAAAAAAAAGAAAAAAAGTCAAGCTGAATGCCTGGAAGATTGCTGAAGCAAGACTACTGGCCCGTCTGTGAGGACTGCAAGGGCAGGTACGGGGCCCTGGTCTACATTTCTAGGCAGGGCTGTGTACACATGGTTCCTGGCTCCTGCCAATGCTGGCTGGGAGGCAGTTTCAGCATTTACTTGACCTTTTTATTTTTTTAGTTTTTCTATTTAGTTAATTTTTCAAGAGACAGATTTTTGCTACAGGGCATGTATGCTCGCCAGAAAGACAGAGAGAGACAGAGAGACAGAAAGCAAGAATCACACCCCACCAGGGGAGGCTGCCCATGCACAATCCCTTCTCCTCCATTTTCCTCTTGAGATTTTGGGCATGTATGCACACGTACCCAGCATGACTTTTAAGCTGCCGGGTCTAGGACTTGAACTGCAGTCGACTACATGGGAGTCCAGCGACATACCCATTATACCATCTGCTGGTCCCCAAACCCATGTGTAGTCTAAGTGAGTCAGTTCTGAGTGTTGGGAGGTCACACTCTCCCATTAGTTAAGAAGTTAAGGGGCCAGCAAATGCTGTAGAGGTTATGTTGCTGGACTCCCACGTGACTGACCGTGGTTCGAGTCCTGGACCAGGTGTCTTGAAAATCACACCAGGTACATGTGCATGCATGCCCAAGGTCCTGGGAAGAGAATGGAGAAGTGATTGTGGCATGACCATCCTCTCTGGGAGATGATTTCTCACTTCCCCTCTCACTGTCTCTGTCTCTGTCTCTCTCTCTCTCTGGCAAGCACAAGCACCCTAAGGCAAAAACTTTTTTAAATAAAAATAATATAATAAAAGAAAGTAAGCTATTAAAATTTTGCTCCATTTTGCATTTTTTGAGGATAAGAAAATGTAAATTCCTTTATTATTAATATTTAATAACTTGTTCGCCTGTAAAAGAAGCAGAGAAAGCAAACAAATTTGGTCTGCAAAAATCATGGGAAAAGAAATGGAGGTGCGTTTTGGCAGTGCACCCTCCACCCCCCTCGTGTTTTGAATCTTATTTGGAGGAGCTATCGAATGCCCACAATAATTCTTCTTTAGTAGTTTAAGATGGAGCTTGGAAACAGGGCTTGAAATACTGCCAAGGAAATGAGCTAGGTGACAGTAGTCCGTGTACTATTTATAAAACTTTGTGAAAAGGCTGTTTCGGGATCTGTGTAGCTGGGCTATTTAGGGCAGGAAGGGTCTTCTGTCACCTGACTGTTTTCTCGGAACCTGTGAGACAGGAGGGGGGGGCCCCAGGACTGCTCAGTGCATGCGCACACACCAGGTTACTCCCCCAGGATCTGGGCATCGGAGCGGCCCAGGAGGCTTTACGATGTGTCTATGTCACGACATCACCCCAGACTGAGAGTCAGAAAGAAGGGGCGTCTGTGCCTTTAGAGGTTCCCCATGTGATTTTGTCAAATCCAGAAGCTGAGGCTCACAGCGTCAGAGAAATAAGAAACGAACCTCTCTTCTCGTTTTACATGATAGGTTACTAATATACTCATTGACCTTTGCACAGGGTCTGGTACAGAAAACAGAAGAAGATATGAGGTGACAAGGAATATAAGCTATCCCTCCGATCACAAGTCAAAATGCAGAAGAGGGTTTCGCACGCCCAAGGTGGGGTGCATCCCAGCGCTTTCCTGCATGTGAGCGGCTCCCTCACCTAGGTCAGCGGGTGTTGCCAGCAAGGCCCCAGCGTATGGCCGGTCCCCGGTATTGGGTGGAATACTTTTCAACCTGGGATGCAGACACCCCATTGCCCAGCCCCAGCCTGGCTATGGTTTGGAGCAACCTGGGCAGAACCTCATTTTCTCCCCGCTCTCTGGACTGGTCAGAGGCAGATCCTGAAAATGACAGATGGAGGGAGGGGGGGAGGGAGGGATCGGTGTGCAAGTCTCAGAGCCAATGAGGAGAGTCACGAAGTATTTTGGAGAAAAGCTCCTCATTGCCAAGTTCCATTTTTCCTAGAGTTACCCAAGACACATTTCAGAAGCCAGCCAAGGAAGAGGCCCATGGAATTTTAAGTATCACAAAAACAAAAGAAATCCAGCCTTAGGCCGCCTGCGTATTTGTGTGGGGGTGTGATTTATCGCAGTAATGATACATTTGTTCTTTACACCCAAAGACAAGACTGACAAAATGTCAAGGAAAACACTCAGAAAAGGGAAAAGCTTCACAATTGCTAATGCTATTAATAACTTCTACACAACTGGCCTTTACCGGCCTGGACACCTTTCAGTCTTTCGCACGCATGGAGTTGTTTAATTCTCCTATCAGCCTACAAGGTGGATGCTTCCATTCTGCCCCGTTTACAAGGGAGAGAACGCAGCAAGGCTGCAGGGCCAGGCTGCTCACCTGGCCAAGGTCACCCAGCTGGTTGGGACTGGAGCTGGAGCGTGAACCGAGACCCGCAACCAGGCCTGACCTTGACCCTGTGCTGTCCCGCGACGTGGAAAATCCACGAATCCTGGTTTCCTCTCAGAGCTAAAAATTGCTTCCTTGAAGATGAAGGTCAGGAGACCCCATGCTTCGATGACAGGGTATTACGGGGAAACATGTCCGGTGTAGCCGAGTGCAGCATAGCGCCATGATTAACGCGAGTCCTCTTTAATGTATGGATTAAAGAGAGCCGTTTGCAGAGCTGGGGTTCTGTGTTAGCAGTGAATGACTCGCATCACCACGGCCAGCTGTTGCAACACCCTGGCGCGTTGTCACACCATCACTGCTGGGAACCGCTGGCCTGGCCTGGAAAATGGAGCCGAGCAGAAAGATATTTCTGTAACCGAGCTGGAAAAGGTGTCTAGAAGGCGCGTACACTAGCCGTGGGCAGTGTGAGCCAGGCCTCCCGGCTCAGCGCCTGCCTGGGAGAGCAGTCGCTGGTGGAGATGCAAACACGTCACCTGTCGTGGTCGATCCTGCAGAGCTAACTCCGAAGTGGTCTGCCGCCTGCCAGGACCGCAGAACACAAGTCCCAGATGCCAAAGAAGCACGGCATAGGATAAAGCAGCCCCGGCTGAGAGCCCCGGAGAGACCGCCAGGCTGTCTGTGTGCGCATCGTGGTCTCTCGAGCCCCCAGGTCAGCTGCCACTCTGATCGAGTCACTTCATGTTTTTTGGCGGGGCTGGAGGGGAGATGTACTCACCTCTAAGTTCACAAACTTGGTGGTGCTAGGACGAAAATGGGACTGGCATGTGGTCCGCTCCTTTGAGACGGGCTCGCTGGCTGCCAGATTAATGCTGCGTGTCTCCCTGGTACCGTCGATCACCTCCAAATGGCCACCCCAAATCACTTCCGTCTGGTTTCAGATGAATTTCTAGAGCCCTCGTCTGTCTACGGTCTGCAGGCACTAAGACCTTCTCTTGCGTGTAGTCCGTCACTGTTAGCACTATTTAGGGAGTAAGCGTAAAATGTATGCTTGCTGTGGCCCCGGACTTCCCCATCATTAGGAACTCCTTTTTCCTTCCATTCCACGCAAGAAGAAACTCACCCAAAGTGCATGTTGTGTGTTCTCTTTTATTTTGTATTATTACTGGATTTTTGCCATAGAGTACATATACTCCTTACAGAGAGACAGAGAGAGAAGGTGAGAAATCACACCAGAGAGATGGCCATGCTGAAATCCCTTCCTCTCCATTCTCCTCTTGGGATTTTGGGCACACACATACATGTGCCCAGCATGGTTTTCATGCCACAGGGTCCAGGCCCGAACCGCGTTGGCCACGTGGGGTCCAGCACCTTAACCACCACGCTACCTGCTGGCCCATTTGTGGTATTTTATTAATGAGAAGAAACTGGGGTCAGCGGGTGGCCTGGTGGTCAAGGCGCCGGGCTCCCACGGGATAACCAAGGTTGAGTCCTGGACCGGGCAGCTGGAAATCACTCTAGATGCATGTGCATGTGTGCCCGAAGTTCTGAGAGGAGGCGGGGTGGTGGCGTGGCTGCCTTTCCGGGGGTGCTTTCTCACTTTCCCGCTCTCTGTCTCTGTCTCTCTCCAGCAAGAGACAGAGTTATTGCCCTGTGGCAATAACTTTAAAAGAAGATGAAGGAGGAGGAGGACGAGAAGAAGAAAGCAAACTGGGACGTTTGTTTTCTGACATCAAAGTGAACCTTTTTGGTCACACTTTCAAATTTCGACGTGGACTTAGGAGAGATTCCCCATCCAGTGTGCTAGTTATCACAGGCCTCCCGGAGACCCAACGGAGGCGGTCTTGTTCCTGGAGGGTGTGAAGGCATTACGGCGCCCGGCCTGGCTCTAACGAGCTGCTCCAGAGAAGCCAGATCCACGTGGTGGCCCGGTTCCAGCCCGGCCCGGCTGCTCGGAAGCACACCAGTCATGAGTCGAAGATTCCACAGGTGGAGGGCCACAGGAGGGGGACCGGGGCGCGACTGGGTCCCATGCTCGCCCTCTCACACGCTCTGTCATCATTAAGGAGAAGGGAAAGAGGACTTCCCACGGATGAGCTACCGAGAAACTGGCCAAGTATCTTACAGTGCTACGTGATGGGGACCCGGGCAATGCCTTCAGGAGAGTCTTCACTAATGACAGGAAAAGGAAAGAGAAGAGCTGCTACAAAACCTTCGTCCACAGAGTCGGCACAGGCCGGGCACCTGACAGGGCTGGCAGAGGAGTGTGAGTGATAAAGGCCTGGCCACCTCCGGGTGCCCGTGTCACAGAGAAGCCCCCACCTCCCCACCTGTGCCCAGAGCCTCAGCAAGACTGAACCCGGCCTTGATCCTGCATGGGTGCCGACCACGCGGGCCGTGCGTCTCCTCCAGGAGTTTGGTCCTACACCGAGCGGGTGGGGTTTACTCTCAGCCAGCTGATAACTGAGAGACGGCTGCTAGACGCAGGGGCGGAGGGCAGAGACAGCCGGAGGGCAGAGACAGCCGGAGGGCAGAGACAGCTGGAGGGCAGAGACAGCCGTCTGGACAGAGAGGTGGCTCAGGCACTGAGAAGCAGGAGAGTGCGGGAGGGGCAGCCTGGCAGCAGACGGAGGACGGAGGACGGGCCTGGAGAGCCCCTTCCCGCCAGTGCTGGCTGCCGGCCGAGTCCCGCCGCCCAGCGTTCCAGGGCTGCTTTCCTTCTCCTTTTCACTCTTCGTAAGTTCATTGGTTTCTTTATGAAAGTGAGAGACAGAAATAGAAAAAAGACAAGCACCCTCAACAGAGTCTCCTGCCATGACCCCCTCGCCCACCTGCCAGCCCCCCATTCAGCCAGGATCGTGACCCCTGTGGAGGGAGCGGGAACCGAACTTGCAGCCATCCTTGTGGGTCCGGGCTTGCCTGAGCAGTGTGGTCTGTCAGCACCGCGGACCCAGCCTGGCTCTTGTTTCTAGTCATTCTCTTTTCTTTAGAGGTTTTCGCTATGCACTTGCCAGAGAGACAGAGACAGAAAGTGAGAGATCATGCCGGGGGCGGGCGGGGGCCGCTGCAGTCCCTTCTCCCCCATTCTCTTCCTAGGATCTGGGCACACGCGCACTCGCTCGGCATGAGATTCAGACCACCAGGTGCAGGACTCGAACCGCGGTCACCCAGGTGGGAGTCCAGTGAGGTAACGCCGCCGTCTGACAGCCCGTTTCTATTAACGCCGCTGTTTTCCGCAGCCCGCAGCCCCAAGCCCCGACTCAGACACGAGTGTAATTACTGTGGGCCTGGCAGCTGAGGCGAGCACGGGACAACGTCCTACCTGCGTCTCACATCACTAGGGGACAGGTGACGCTGCCCGTGGTGACAGGCAGGCTGAGGGCAGCTCGGTTTTGTCCTCGACCGCCCCCACCTGCGCTCACGCCCCACCTCTGTGGGCCTTGGAGCTGCGGCCTTGGGTGGCGGACGGCAGAGCAGCGGGCCTGGCCTTGCTTTGACCGAGGGCAAATTCAGGGAAACGCGATGCTCACCGGCCCTCTTTCTTCTTTTCTTTGCATTCAAAATGGGCTGTTATTGACCCTTTATTGACCCTACGGCAGAGTCAGGTTGTTACAGCTCAGCTGACTTCTTCGCCGTGGGGAATGCCAGGGGCCAACGCGTTTGCTTTCCTCTCTCTGAAATGTGACAGGGCAGGGAGACTTGAGGGCTGGTGAAGCCCAGGCCTCTCCCACCCGTGCGGCTCCGTCTGCACAGCGCCTCGGCTAACCGCCGCCTTAGTGCAGCGCACCTCCACTAGCCGCCAGGAGCGAACCCCCGAGGTACTGTGGTCTCGCTAACGTGAAGAGAGACTGAGGCTCCTGTCTGGAAATGCGTAGGCATATTCTCCACCAAGGGAGGGGTCTCTACGTCCCCTGGCAGATGGGTGGACTTTGGCCGTCTCTGTAAATAGCATTGCAGCAGAAGGGCCACCACGGGCCATCACACGGCAAGAGACTCCCGCCTGCCTCTCCCCTGGGACAGGTGCCGTTGGAGCCGGGACCTTCATGCAGACGTCCAGATACCCTGAAGCCACCATGCTGGACGTCCAGGGGGAGGGACCACGCTGTGACAGGGAGAGGAGCTGAGAAGGCCCAGAGCCTCCAGCCTCAGTTGCTCGGGTCTTCCCAAGGCAGCAGCAGACCGTGGCCGGCAAGGCCTGCAGAGAGCTCCGGTCCCAGCCTCTCCCTGCCGCCAGCACGCAGGATCAACGCTGCACACCCGACCATGTCAGCCCTGGCCAGCGAGGCAACAGTGAGTGCTGACAATCCAAGGGGGGCTACGCAGTGTGTCCCCATGGCGTGGCATGGAGCCCGGGGCTGCGAACTCCAGAGGAAGTGCACCATCTCACAAGCCGTCCTGGCGGAGCTGGGCTGGAGCCACTTCTCCCTCCAGTGCAGCAGGAGCTGGGCAGCTGCGCCGGCCACAAGCCAGAGTGAGGTCCTGCCCAGGCCTCCACCGGTCTGGCCTCCTGCGTCTTCCTCCCTGCCAGCTCCTTCCTGCTGGGTGGGCAGGAGATGCCCCATCGCGCCGGATTCCAGGAGGCTCTGGCTCCAGGCACTCTAGCTGCTGGTGTGTGCTGAGTGGCGGGCAGGTGTCCTGGCACCGGGAGGTGGCACGGAGCCGCTGTCCGCCTGGCTTCCCGCAGTCCTGGCGAGCGGGCGCTCTGCTGGCAGTGGAGCGTGGGCAGCACTGCAGAGCTGGGTGCTGCCACGCCCCCGCCCGGAGTGTCCCTGGTTTCCACGAATCACTGCAGCTGCTGGGCGCGCTTGGCTGGTCTTCAGGAAGTGTGCATTCTGGGGCAGCCATCTTTCCATCTGGCTCCATGCTCAGGCAAACACACACTGTTAAAATTCTCGTTTTCTGTCTGCTTCCTCCAAAGAGCTTAGTCTTTCAAAACGGCAAAAAATACATGAAAATTACTGACTTAGAATGAGTTCAGGGACGCTGGGCATCCAGCGCTCAGCCAGCAGGGCGGAACACGGGGAGAGCCTGGGAGCACTGGTGTGACCCGTCCTGGGGACGGCACCCTGTGGGACGGCAGCACTTGGGTAATTCGCGTTCTGAGAACACAAGTGACTTTCTCCATTCTCGGGGACCCTGCCATGCGTTTTCACTTAACGCTCTCGTGTTTCATAAATTAGGTCAAAATAGTTGCAAAGTATTGCTTCTATGACATACCTCTTTTTCCCTAAAAGCAAAATGAGGGCCAATAAATTAATACTTTGTATTTACTTTTTGAGATATTTTTGATATAGGTGCATGCGCTTGCCAGAGACAGAAAGTGAGACCTCCTGCCCCCCATGGGGATGGCCACACGGCATTTCCTTCTTGCCCATTCTCGTCTTGGGATGTTGGGCACGCACGCACACGCGCCTGATGTGCGTTTCAAGCCACCGGGTCCGGGACTCCAACTGTGGTCAGTCACATGGGAGTTCAGCGGCCTGACCACTATGCCACCTGCTGGCCTCAAGAGGCCAATTTATGAATTTATGCCTATCATGAAATCAAAGACCAATTGATCATTGACCAACTTCTATTTTGGTTTCTAGGTGCTGTACTCCTGTACAGAGAAGAGGAGGGAGAGGCCGGGAAGGGAAGGGAGGAGGGCGTGCAGGGGAGGAGGAGAGCGGGGCGCTGGGCACGGGAAGTGCCTCGGGGGTGCATCTGCGTTAGTGTGTTATTTATGGCTTCAAAACATATGGTCGGCCGCAGGAGAGGCCACAAGCAGTGGGGACGCAGGCGGTGGGGACGCAGGCAGAGATGACGGGGCAGGTCCCTGCAGTGTCCCCACAGAGCCCCATTCAGGAGCATTTTCCAAAGGAAGCTTTTCATTTTCAAATAAGTGGAGGACGGCCTCTCCGCTCCCGGTGAGTCTCAGCTGATTGTACACGTGAGAGGCTCCTCACCCTCTAGGCTTAGAGCCAGTGGCACGCACCAAACAGACCTCCCCAGGTCACGGGTCCATGCCGATCACTGGTTACCAGAGCCTGGGACAGGGCACGGTGCAGGGTGTCCCCCGAAAGTTGCCGTCCTCGTGGGCTCCCTGTTAGGGCAGCGGTGTCACACCATGCTCTCACGCTCCGTGAGGTCCCTGAGGCTTAGCAGGGACTGGGTGGGCACAGAAGGTCTCAGGTCACTCGCTGTCGCCGTGTGGGGAAGATTTGCTCTCGGAAGCAGTAACACAGCAGAGGCCAGACGGACAGACAGACAGAGTGCCCTGAGCTCGATTCCGGCAGGCAGACTGCCTTCTTCTCACGACAGGGGCCAGCGCCGTGAGTGGATGCGTGCCCTGCTTCGGAGCTGCGAGTGGCCTAGCCAGTGTGTCACTAGGTCCTGCCACTGCCTCCCCAGGAAACATCTCCGTGACCAATGGGCCACAGGCTCTTTTGTTCAAGGTGAGGCAGCCCTCGGCCAGCCTACGCTGGTTCCGGTCAGCTGGGCCCCTGACGGGCCTGCACGTGCCTGAGACGCGACCTTTGCTGGGGAGGGTGGGCGTCTCTCTGCACACTCCTGACGGCACCAGCTGCACACTCACCCCTGCCCGGCCTTCCCTGCTGTCAGTCACGTCAGTCATGTCCCCAGCTGCGCGCCCTCCGGTCCTTGCAAGCCCCTAGCCACTCCATCGACGGAGGTGTATGTGACGGTTACTCCCGCCTCCCTGAGTCCTCTCCTTCAAGGATCCTGTTACCGCCGAACTGAGGGATGGGCAGAGGAGCCTGCAGGGCCAGTAACAGTGCCCCCCAGTTTGTGGTAGGCAGAGAGACTTCTAGATTGAGTTTGAGCTAAAAATCCCTTTCCCCCCGTGTCACAGTCAAGGAGGCCCAGACGCGCCATGCCATGGGCTGTCTGCGCCGAGTGCCCCTGGTGCTGTGGGCTGTCGCCGTGTGCCGCTCGTGCCCATCTGTGCTCCCTGTCTCCGTGGCCTTCCTCTGACTCCCTGTCCAGTCCCTTGGGCATCATGGCCCTCTGCAGGGATTACTTAGCGTCCCAGCACGCGGCCGCTGCGGGCCCCTGGAAAGGGCCTGCCTTTCGCTGTTTTGGAGTGGGCTTGGCCCCGGGTTACCCTGCACACGGGTCAGATTTTCCTGCTCTTTGGATGTCAAGCAATTTGGGGCCCATGGCATTAGAGGTAGAAGGAAAAGGAAAAAACGGAAAAAACCCAGAAGTGTGAAGAACGGGAAATCGGGATGTGCCCGCCTGCCTGCTGACGGCGTGCGCTGAGTTCCGAGGTCTGCGCCTGCCGTCCAGCTCCGCCGTCCAGCCCCTCGGCTGGGCCACTTTCGGTGCAAGT
>NW_006159550.1:7938902-7943892 GCF_000334495.1 Tupaia belangeri chinensis | reverse complement strand
TCCGCCGCCGCCCGCCCGCCCCCCCCGCCCAGCCCCTCGGCTGGGCCACTTCGGGTCAAAGCAGCGACGTGAAAGAGGAAAAGCGAGCCAGCTGCTCACCGCGGTTCTGGCTTTAATTCGAGTTTTGACTTTTCCTGCCGCACTGCCTTCCGCTGCGTACCCTCGGCGGCGTGTTTCCGGCTCGCTCGCTGAGAGGCAGGCTGTGGTTCTTACTGGATCTCCTGGGGGATTAACCCTCTACCCGGCATGCAGTTCCGGACGAGGGCCTTCCACAAGCTGGTCCAAATGGAGTAAAGGTCAAGTTCACTTTGGTGCAAAGACATTTGGAAGTCCAGGCCCAGTGTACTCGAAGTATGCGTTCTCATCAACGTTTGAAGATCCCTGTGGCTCGCGTCGCCCCACCCCTCCCTCTCCGGGAAGGCCACCCCACGTCTGTGCTCACGGTGGAGGAGGGGCGGCTTTGCCTGAGTCCTCTGCGGTCTACTCCAGGACTCAGCTGCGTGCGGGAGGAGTCGTACTGACCCAGCGGCCCACTTCTGAGCTCACGCTCCGGAGACACACCTTCCTGCCGCCACGACCGTGAGCACGCAGCGCGGTCTTGGCTTCCATGCCTGTCCCCTCCTCAGGGTCCCTGTGGGACAGGTCCGGGCGCCGAGCACTGCTTCTGGCACATGGTAGCACCGTGGTCATTAAAAGAAACCGATCTGGACAGAGACTGGGAGCAGAAGCCCCTCGGGTCCCCGAGCCCGCAGCGGTGGCGAGCTGCGGGACCGTGTGTCCGAGCAGATGTCCACGGCGCAGACCCAGTAAGCAGCTGGCGACGTGTCCGGTGACGGGGTTTGTGCCGTGTGGGCTCCCAGGAGCCATCCTGGCACAGCGCGGGGAGCCCGGACAGAGGCTGTATGCGGTGACCCTGCGGTGCAGCTCGGCCGGAAGCCCACACCAGGCCCCACCATCAGGACTGCCAGAGGGGTGGCCTCACCAGCCCATGGCCACAGAGGGCCTGCCTGGTGGGAGGTGACAGGTGCGGTTAGGTCGTGCTGCCGGAGAGGATGTGGGCACTCTGCAGGCCTCACCCATGGCCCTGTGGGAGGCGTGGGGAGGGCGGTTCCTTCCCGGTGGACCCTCACCTCCCTCTGCAGCCTCCCGCTGCCCCCGCCTGCAGGCCCCAGCTGGTCGGCTGTAAGGGGAGCCCCAGATCTGAGCGGGCATGCTGGTCATGTTCACTGATCCCAAAGAGCACGCCGGGAGGTGCTGCTGGGAAGCCACACACTTGCCCCTGTGGCTGGGGTGCTCTGCTGCGGGCAGGGCAGGGACTGGACCGTGCCCTGCACAGGCTCAGGTGAGACCAGGGTACTTACATCACCTGTAAAGGTCCCCACCCCTCCTTATTACTGCAGTCTTATACGATGGCAGGACCGAAGGGCCCGTGAACATAACAGGTGGAGACATCCCGAGACCCGCCCCCCCAAAGCCTGTCTCTGGTGCCAAAGCGGGTGGGGACAGCAGAGTCCTCCCAGATCCGCACAGACTCCGTCCACGGCAGGGTCTGGCCCTGGCCTGCAAGGTTTGAGGGTGATAAAGATCAGGCTATCTGTCAGCGGTTGCAGAGCTCGACATGAATCCGGTGCCTCTGATCCCGGGGTGTGGATGTGGGGGAGGGCGCAGACCTTCGGAGCTGCCGGGCCTTGAACCGGTTCCCCAGGGTAAGGGCGTGGCCAGGAGATGGTCACGGCCCGCTGACCAGCAAGCAGCCAGGTCTGGGGCTCAATGTTCAGGATGTACAGGGGCACCCTACGTTAGAGCCATTTCTGGTTATTTGAAAATGACTGCACGGCATTGAAGAACTGTCTCTCACACCGAGCACAAAGAACTCCCGCTTCTTTTACTGGTAACACTTGCTCTTTGTTCGCTCGTTTCTCCGTAGGGTGTGCGTGCTTACCGGAGACAGTGACGAATCACTCCCCAGGGGCTTGACCATAATCCCTTCTCCTCCGTTCTCCTCCGTTCTCCTCCCGGGATTTTGGGCGCGCCGTACCGGCCAGCGCGATCTTCACGCTGCTGGGTCTTGGACTGGAACATGAGGTTAGCCACGTGGCGCCCAGCAGCCGTACCCCACCGCCGGCTGCCCACACGCTGCTTAATCATCATTACGAGCTGCGTTATGTCCCCCACAACACTCGCAGTTTGAAACCCTTGCCCCGAGTAACTCGGGGTGTGACCAGGCTGACTGCGACCACTGGGCAGGCCCCGGTCTGCCATGACTGGTGTCCTCGTACCAAGAGGAGAACGGGACACAGACAGACACACAGCAAAGGCCGTGTGCAGACCCAGGGCGGAGACGGCTGTCCGCCAGTCAAGGACAGAGGCTCGGAGGAGACCTTGACCTAGACATCTGGCTGCCGGAATGCCAGGCAATCAGTTTCTGCCATTGGGCGGCGCCTTGGGCACGTCCTTACGCAGCCGGGCAGGGGTGGGGCGGGGGGGGGCGGGAGGGCTGCTCCTGGTGGTGCTCCGAGTCCTCCTCTGTGTAGGACAAACCCTCAGTGGGACACAAGTAAATGCAACTAAAATGAGGGCCCTATGAGGCCAGCAGGTGGCATGGTGGTTTAGGCACTAGACTCCCACATGATGGGTTGCAGTTCAAGTCCCAGACCTAGCAGCGTGAAAATCACACCAGGCATGTCTACATGTGTGTCCAAAATCTCAGGAGAGTGGAGGAGAAAGGACTGTGGTGTGGCCATTCCCTCTGAGGGGTGGCTTCTCACTTTCCCTTTCTCTGTCTCTCTCTTCAGCAAGCACACATACCCTATGTAAAAAAAAATTTAAAAATTAATTAATTAATTAATTAAAACCTTAGCATGATCTGGGTGGATGAAGATTTTCAAGTAGGGAGGAGAAGCTGCACATGAAGTCCTGGAGGAAAGCGCTGAGTGGGTTATGGAAAAGGAAGATCCCAGTGCTCCAGGGCTTTGAATGAAGCGGTCCGAAAACCTAAAGGCGGGAAGGTGTGGGCTGGACCTTTGACCATGGCAGGACTTTGGGAAGAGGTGGAAAATTTAGAGAAAATGGGAAGGCATGCTATGAACCAAAACATGGGCAGGCCGGGAGCCTGGGCAGAGTTCTGTTTTCACTTGCTAGGGGGCGTGGGGGCTGAAACCAGAAGGGGAGACAGGGCTCCCGAGAAGAGGGGACAGTGACAGAAAGTCCCGAGCAGGAGCGTGGCCCGAAAGTCTGATAGCCGGTGCGTCTGTCCTGGCTCCGGGCCGCCCTGGGCCTGTGCCCGCATGTGCCGAGCCTTGCTCTGGAGCTGCTGCGGCCACCATCGCACTGTGGCATCACAGAGCTGGCTCCCCACCCTGAGCCACCGCAGGGCTGTGCTCGGAGTTGTAAGGGAAAGATTGGTGCGTTTCCATTCTACCGGGGGATACCGAGGTCCGCCAGCTTTGCTCAGAGGGACAAGGGGTCTTTACAAAGCTCACGGACAACGGGGATTAAGGACAAAACTGCATAGACTTCAACAATTTTTGAAACAAAATAAACTCATACCTTAATTCCCTTTTTCCACACATCGTTGAAGTTCCTCTCTTAAAACTATGTAGGCCAGCGGCCAGCAGATGGCGCAGCGGTTACGTCGCTGGGCTCCATGTAGTCCTGGACCGGGTGGCTTGAAACTCACGCTGGGCACATGTGCGTGCGTGCCCAAGGTCCTGAGAGAACGGAGAAAGGACTGTGGTGTGGCCATCCCCCGGGGCTGGGGGTGATTTCTCGCTTTCCCTCTCATTGTCTCTGTTTCTCTCTCTTTGGAAAGAGCAAATGCACTAAGCAAAATACGATTTTTTTAATTATGTAAGCTGATGAAATCAAAATCCCTTCTCCTTTTTCTCATTGGCAGCCAGCCTTCATTATATTTTCTACTGTTGTGAAATCACTAAACAAATACATATATTCTCATACATACATATGCATCATTTTTTCCTGCCCAGATAACCCTGTTTTTATTTTTGCAATCTGTGCCGATCTGTGCATCCTGGGTAGCTCCTTTACCTTCTGTTTCGGGTCATCAGAGGTACAGGCGAGGTCCCCTCCGGCCCGGTCAGCTGGGCCTCCACAGGCGGGGGTTGGCATGGTTGGTCATAGACCAGCCCCCAGCGGTCCCCCAGCATGCTCACCCTCCCTGCAGCGGCGGGAAAGCCCGTGTCCACCCTGTCTGAGGCTGCAGGCTTAGGGAGCAGAACCAGGGCTCCACTCGGGCTGGCCCACCCTCCTCACTTCCCGCCCCTCCCCTCCTCCATCACCAATCACAAAAACGGGGTCACGGAATACTTGGGCAGGTAAAGCGGGTTGATTTGGGGATCTAAGTGTGTCTCTAATAAAACACTGGACCTGGGTCCAGCAGGTGCATAGTGGTTAGGGTGCTGGACTCCCACGTGTCTGACCGTGTTTCAGGTCCCAGACCTGGTAGCTTGTTTTCTCAATTTCTCTGTCTGTGTCTCCCTCTGGTCAAATTAAAAAATAATGATAATGAATAAAATAAAATAAATAATTGTAAAGAAAACAAACAAAAAGGCAACTATCAGGCAGTCTCTGTATCGCAGCGCATTAAGCAGCCTATTTTTTATTTCCTTTGAGAGGTTTTTGCTACAGGGCGCGTGCGCTCGCCAGACAGAGAGACAGAAAGCGAGAAATCAGCCCCTGGGGTGGCCACACCGCAGTCCTTCTCCTCCGTTCTCCTCTCGCACTAATACTCGCCCAGCGTGAGTTTAAGCCACCGGGTCCGGGACTCGGACCACGGTCGACTACATGGGAGTCCAGCGACACAGCCATTATGCCAACTGCTGGTCCCCTGACCCAGGGTTTTAAAAAGTTCCTTTGATCCATGAGCGAGAGACTCACGCAGGGCGACAGACAGCCCCCCCGCAGGGCCGGCCCCCGTGTAACCCCAGCCCCGGGCCCAGAGGTGCACAGACGGCAGCCCTGGGACCCGGCA
>NW_006159550.1:7937243-7938160 GCF_000334495.1 Tupaia belangeri chinensis | reverse complement strand
AAGGGTCTGAAAGCAGAAGGTCCTTAAGGAGGTGGGCAGACTCTGGCCATGGCACCCACGCAGGAGGAGACGAGGGAGCTGGACCGAGCAGAGAAGGGGCCTGGGGCTGCAGAGCACCGGGAGGGCCGTCACCTAGCAGCAGGGAGCCGCGGGGTCACCTCCGAGCAGCGCTTCCTGTCGGGTGTGAATAAAAGCCATGCCAGGTTTTGGATCATGGCTAAGTAGGTATACTTCGTGTTTTTCTTCATCTTTTTAGTTAACCACAGGAAGAGATAAAAATAGACACTTAACTCTGGGGCCTGCAGAATGCATAGCCAGTGCACACTGGACTCCCATATGGTCAGTTCAAGTTCAAGTCCCAGACCCGGCTGCTTGAAAATCATGCCAGGTACATGTGTGCGCGTGCGTGAATCCTGAGAGTGGAGGAGGAGGCCTGTGGTGTGGCCACACCCCAGGGGATTTCTCCTCTCACTTTCCCTCTCTCTCTCTCTCCCTCTCTCTCTCTCTCCCCTTTTTTTTTTTTTTGGAGAGGCGCATGCACTCACCAGAAAGTCAGAGAGAGATAGAGAGAGAGACAGAAAGCAAGAAATCACCCCCCAGGGAGGATGGCCACACCACAGTCCCTTCTCCTCCATTCTCCTCTTGGGTTCCTGCATGCTCGCACATGCACCTGACTGAGCTTAAGCCACTGGGTCCGGGACTCGAACCGCGGTCGGCCACATGGGAGTCCAGCAACATAGCCATTACGCCACCTGCTGGTCCCTGTCTGTTTCTCTTCAGCAAGTCCACATGCCCTATGGCAAAAACCTTTAAAAAGTAGTCATTTAGTACGGAGCATAGGGGAGGCTAGTTTGAAGTTCTGATCGATGTTGAAAACGGGATAAAAATCTTGACCTTTTCAAAACTAGGACCAGCTC
>NW_006159550.1:7918519-7937219 GCF_000334495.1 Tupaia belangeri chinensis | reverse complement strand
GGCCTAACAGCAAAGACCTTGAGGACAAGGCTGGGCTGCGGAAGCGAGGTCTCACCCCGGAGGTCACTTTAATGCCGTGACGACGCCCCGGGATACGGTGCCTTCACCATACGTGCAGGGCAAAGGGGACTGGGGTGCGAATAGCTATGGCGGAGTACGGCACGGCGTGGGCGGCCGGCGCTTTATTTCAAACGCCTGTGAACCACGACCCAGCCGTTCGAGGGGCTGTACTCCTGGCCCACGCGTGCGCATCTGCTCACTGGGAGTCTCCCACCTTCCCTAATGAACAGGAGCTGCTGTCACACAGTAAAGTCTACAGGAAAACGGAAAGGCCAGCAGGTGGCCAGGGGCTGAGGAGCTGAGTCCCACACGGCTGACCATGCAGTTCAAGTCCTGGACCCAGCGGCTTGAAAACACGCTGACTGCACTGTGTATGCCCACAGTCCCAGAAAGAGAGATGGAGAAGGGACCGTGGCATGACCATTCCCCTGGAAGGACGCCCTGCTTCCCTCTTACTCCCTGTCCAGGGAGTGAGTGCACATGCCCTCAGGGGAATTTTTAAAAATCAAAATAATCAAATAACCAAATAGCTTTTTCCTTCAGTTCGTGCTTCTCGGCAAGGCATAGTCACACCATCAGCCATCCGCGGAAACAAAGCAGCCCACCGCACACGGGAGTGGGGTCGGGCGCTCCCTGGCTAGCACGGCCGGCCCTCGGCCCCAGCAGCTCGGAGCCTTGCTAGCCCCAGAGAACCCGAGGGGGCCAGGCGTGGCAGCAGAGCCAACGTTGGAGAGCCTGGGTACGTGAGACCTCGCAGGACAGACGTCCCCACTGAAGGGCCAGAGCTGGGACACTGTGTAGTCGTCACCAAGCCAAGAGGCCGACAGGACGGCTGCGCCCCCGGCCTCTCCAGCGGCCCCTCCTGGCAGTGGCCACCAGCCTGCACAGGGACTGATGGCACGTGTGTCCACACCGTCCTGCGTCTCCACACACGCGCACGTGTGTCCACACCGTCCTGCGTCACCACACACGTGCACCCCCCCCGGCGCCCTCCCCGGCCAGTGCCCCCCAGCCTGCACAGGGACTGATGGCACGTGTGTCCACACCGTCCTGCGTCTCCACACATGCGCACATGGTGCCTCTGTGCCGTCCTGCGTCTCCACACACGCGCACGTGTGTCCACACCATCCTGCGTCACCACACACGTGCACGTGTGTCCACACCGTCCTGCATCTCCACACACGTGCACGTGTGTCCTCTGTGCCGTCCCGCGTCTCCACACATGTGCACATGCACGGGTTCACATGCTCCCCCCACATTGCGTTTGAATTCCTGCGGCCGAGGGCGCTCAGCGCTCTTTCGCTCCCGAGCGGTCGGGGTGGGAGTACTTCATCTCCCCTTCTCCTGGCGGCTCGGGTCAGCTCTGCCCTTGACTCAGAGCGAGTAGAGTGACGCTGTGTGAACGCTCTCGCAGTGGGTTTCCCTGTTTACAAACGCTTCTCTAGGTGGGCTTAGCTGCAGGACTGCACTCCAAGCTTTCTGGGTAGTGACGAGTGATTTCCGGGGAGACGTGACCTCGCCAGGATTCACGCTCCTACCGCAGTTCACCAGACTCGCTGCGCCCTGTCCTCCGGGCCTCACTGACGGACGCACGTTTGGCCACGCGGCTTTAATCTTTTCCCTATTTTCTTCTCGATGTTATAAAGGTCTGCCCTTCTCATTTAGGTCCTTGTCCTTTCTTAATTTGCTTTTTGTGCGTGAAGTAATATACCTACCTACCACATTTTCTTTAGAACATTTCCTTGTATTTCTCATAAAGAGACTCTTCAAAGGCAGATTTTTCTGGCCCCTTGTCTCTACTCGTAACGCTTTTGAGGAGAGCTCATGGACTGATTGAAGACCGTGCAGAGCTGCAGAGCTGCAGGGAAGTGCACTTTATTAAGTTCTGTGCTTTCTAATTTTTTCTAAATATTATTTTTCAACAGAACTTTGCATTTTCCATCTGTCAAGTGTCTCCTCCCCTCGCACCTAACTTTAAAAGCATGCTTGCTTGCTTTCTTCTTTTTTGAGGAATTTTTGCTGTAGGGTGCATGTGCTTTCCTTTCCAGAGAGGCAGAAGGGAAGAAATCACCCCCATCCCAAAGTGGATGGCCACGCTGCAATCCCTTGTCCTCCATTCTCCTCTCAGGATTTTTGGCACACATGCACATGAGCCCAGTGTGAGTTTCAAGCCACCGGATATGGGACTTGAACCCCAGTTGACCACATGGGAGTCCAGTGCCTTAACTGCTACACCACCTGCTGGTCCCTAAAATACACTTCCTAAAGAATAAAAAGATGGTCGGTTTTTATTGGAAATTGAATAAATGAAATTTTGAATAGTGAATATCATTTTGCACCTCATAAATTAGAAAACGCATTTTAGTGAAATTCACCAGTGAGTGCACTGAGGAACGAACACTGGCCCTCAGTCACGTGTAACCCTTCTGCATTTAATTTAAAATATAGCTTTATCCTGGCCTGGTGTCTTGAAAATTCACAGCAGGTGCATGTGCGCTTCTGCCCGAAATCCCAGGACAATGGCGGAGGGATTTCAGCACGGCCTTCCCAGGCGTGGATTTCTTGCTTTCTGTCTCCCCCACAAGCGCACATGCCCTACAGCAAAAGTCTCTCTTAAAAAAAGAGAAAAGTGAGCTTTATAGAATCTATCCTATGAAAACAATTTTAAAATAAGAAAAACTCACTGTGCTAAAATATACACTGCAGTGTTTTATGGGCGTACACAAAGTAGCAAAAATGAAAAAGGCTCAACAATGATTAGGTAACACACACACACACACACAAATGAGACATCACATAGCTGCTAAAGTTGTTGATCTAAAACAATCGCATTTCATATTTACTATGCTTAGGGCAAAACAAAACGGTTTAAAACTACATTAAAAGAAAAACAGGCAAAAAAATGGTTAGGGGCTGAACAGTGGCACAGCAAAAGGACACACCATCCTGCAAGGCAGCCCACGTGGGAAGGTTGCTGGTTCAAGTCCGGACCTCCCTGCACACAGGGGGCACAGGCATGCCCGTGAGGCAGGGTGGCTGAAGGTGGGGCGTGGGTCGCGGCACTACCCGGCCGCTGGGGCGCTGCTCCTGTCCTCCCTCGCTTGTGGAAGAAGTGGTGCACAGCTAGAAGGGCGAGGGAAGCCGTGAGAGGGCGGTAGTGCCTACTGGAGGCTTCCCTCTCACACGCATTCTTTTTTCAAGACTAATGTTCTATAAGTTTGTATTGCTTGTGTGGTAGAAAACATGTGAGATACAATTTCATTATCAAAATTAAAAGTACTCAGTTTGGGGAATGTGGCATTGATGCAAAGTATTTTAAGAGAATTTGCTCACATGCACATGCGCTCACAGGAGGGAGAGAGGAGAGAGGAGAGAGCGCACCCCTCCGTGGGAAGGGTCACACTGCGGCCTTCACCTCCCTCCTGGGCACACACATGCACCCAGCTTGTTTCTCAAGGTGCCGAGTCCAGGACTCGAACTGCGAAGTCAGTCACGCATGAGCCAGCCACTGTAAGTGTTTCTGACACCGTGTGCCTCCTGCCAGCTGGATGGAGGACAGGACGCGGGGGCAGGCGGGCGGGCACTGCTAGACGTGGCTGCGCATCGACCCGCAAATCCATGGCAGGAGCCCCCTCGGGGGCAGGAGTTCCCGCCATGCAGTGCTCGCATGCACCACGCACTTGCACACAGCATGCACCCTGCCAGTGGAGAGCTGAGTTCTGACTTACAGGTGATGAGGCTGAAACTCACGAAGTAGGTAACGTGGCCGAGCGTGGCACGGTGCCAGCACAGAGTAAGTGCTTAATTAAGAGCCTCTGAGCAGACACTAGGTGTACGCTAAGGGACGAGCCAGGAGTCAGACCCAGGTGTGTTGTGTCACGTGGCCGGCACTGTCCCCAGGGACACTGCCTTCCGTCTGAGACTATGTGAGCCAGTTACGGGGACAGAAACCAGCGCGGATGTACCACAGGGCCCAGAAACACAGCTACCTATGGCTCCCACCTCCATCCTAAAACGATTTCAGTTTTGAAATGGGTACTTGGTAAAAGATGAGAAAAGATAGAAAATACACGGAGGAGCTTCCAGGGCATTTTTAATCATTCAGCGTGCACAGTCCATGAAAGTAACGCGCTCACATGAAAGCATCAGACACCCGTGGGTCATTTCATTAGCCAAGAACACTCGTGCTTCTCATTGAATTCTACCAAGTTCTTTAAAATGCTTCCTATTACCCTAAGTGTGTTACTTTAATTTTATTAATGTTACATGTTATCTTTTCCCTTCTTTGCCCCAGACTTATGCTAAAACAAATCACTTGAAAATGTGAAATGAACGTGGCTCGCTTTCTGAGCTGCTTCGTCTCCTGCATCAAAATATCTTACAGCTATAGAAGCTGAAAATATTCATTATGTAAATATACCTGTATTGAATACTTTATTAAATAGAGCTCTTCTTTAAAAAAAAATAAAACAACTTCTACCAACTACTTTAAAAGATTTCCTATGAAAACATCATTTAAAATCTGCTATTTTATTTTTTATGAAGGTTAGGTGTTATGTCTCTCCCTTCTTTACCCCATACTTATACCAAAACAAATGATCTGAATAAAATTTAAAAAGTGCCATGCTTTTGATCTGTTTTACTGAGAAATACCTCTGCCGTTTTTGTTGTATATGGTCACCCGCTTACTGTAAGTGAGTACCCTGGAATTATGCCATTCTGCTATCCAGTGCAGAGGGCCAAAACATGTAAGGGGATGGTACAAACTTCAAGATGACTAATTTAAAGCAGATGCATAGATGCATATTCAAGTGCTACACATGTAGATCTGGTCTATTTAAATTTACCAAGAAGGGGAAGAGTGTCTATGCTTTGCATTCGGCAGCTACACCCTTATGATAACTAATTACCACTTCTCAAAGCACTGCTGTTGGGTAGGTCTTACTGGAGGGGAAGGCTTATAAAACATGAGCTTCCTCCTGGAAAACTGAAAATACAAACAGACTTAAAAAAATATGATATTACATATTCAAGATGGTGGCCTGAAGGGAAGACTATCCAACAAGCGATAGGGCCATCAAATGGAAAGACCTTCGCTCTGCCCAAGATCTAGAGTCTGAGACTTGCATTTGATACATTTAGCTGGATTTTGTTTTCTGATTATACTTAACCACCAAACTGGGTTGTGTACCATAGCAATTTTTATTTACCTGGATATTAAAAGAAAAGTGACTGGATTCTAAAGACAAATTAATAATGTTGAGTTTAAATGAAAAATTTCTCAGTGGAAAATACTTATCTTGTTGGGTAAATACATTTCAAATGATTAAAGACATTACACAAAGTAAGCTGCTTCTATAAATAGTTTAACTTGAAATAATTTTTTAAAAAGTTAATGAAAGCTATGAAGAAGAGGACTAGTCAAAGCAAAAGGCACCTTAGCAGACACACACTTGTCTCCTCACAGAGGCAGAGGTTGGGATGGCTCTTGGGGCCTACAGGAGGGTCGCTTCAGCCCGCGCCCCTTCCGTCCCAGCGCCTGCCTGAGCTGGCACGCTCAGTACCAGGGAAAGCCAGGAGCAGCCCACCTCGCTGTATAAAGCACACTCACACCCTTGAGTTAAGACAGCTCGTCGCTCTTTTCCATACGTTTTTCTAAAACACTCTAAGCTGAAGAATTGCTCATACACTACAAAACGACTGAATCGTTTATATGATGAGCTTGGTAAGCTGACATTGAACAGAAAAACAAGGAAGGAATTTATCTTTGGTAGTGAGAAAACCTTCAGATGGTTTGTGTTCTCTTCTTTCCACGTGAAGGGTCTTGATGGCTCCACGTGAGCAAGCCATGGAGGGGAGGCTTCCAGCGCTCTTCCCGCCCGCCGCGCTCAGTTCACTCTCAGGACGCGGTACATGCTGTTCTGGAACACCGGGGTGAAGTACGGCCTCGGGTCCTTGAGCAGGACGCTGCACAGGGGTGGGCGGGCGGCGTTGGAGGGGTCTTCCACATCCCAGATCTCCAGCATACTGCAACCGGGCCTGGAAGCACAAGCTGCATCCATCACCAGCACACTCACGCCAAGGGACTCGTCCCTCGCAAAGTATCGCCTAGGCTTTCAGAAGCGAACGTGCTTAACAAACATTTTAAGCTTCATTTTCTAAAAATAACTTCAACATTAAGAACTGATAAAAATGAAAAAAATTCAGGTATATTTCATTTTCGTGCCTCATGCAACCAAATGATGAAACGAAGCCTCATAGTAAACATGACCAATGCACATTCAGGAACATGCACGTTCGGGTACATGTATGTTCAGCAACACACACGTTCAGTGCCATGCATGTTGGGTAACATGCATGTTCAGCAATCTGCACATTTGGTAACGTGTGTTCAGTAACATGCGCCTTCAGTAACATGCATGTTCAGAAGTCCATGTTCAAGGGGAGCCCTGGTGGGCAGCTGCACGGCAACACTCCGTGATGCTGAGGCCCTGTGGGGGGTTTCGGTCCCTGTCCTGAGGCCTTCCTGTGCGTGGCAGGTGCATGCACACTCATGGTGCTGGCAGAGGCCGGGGCAGCTTCTCTGTGTGATAAGATCTCTCTTTCTGTATCCCTCTCTCATGAAGAAGTAAATAAACATTTGCTAAAAGGAACTTATACCTAAAAGCATTTACATTTCCAAATGAAGTACAAATAGGCATCATTCTAAATGCCATTAGCACGCAAACATAAGCACCTTTATAGTGGAGTGGGACTAGTTAAAGGGAGGTAAACCAAACTCCTGATGGATTTCGCACTCGAGAGTGCGAGCTGCTTTGGGTTCGCATGCCAACCTGTTGTCCAAGGAAAGGAGGCTCTTCTGACAGTGTGTCCCCCCCCCCCACCCTTTCCCATTCAGACACTCGGAGTGGCTAAATGGGACAATATTTCTCACTAGTGAGGAGCCCAGCAAGGGGAAAGAAGTCAGGCAAAATTGCTTCCTAATTTCTGCGACATTTATATTGAGGTATAATTTATGCACAACAAACTCACTTGTTTTCTGTGCAAAGTCTGATGCATGTGGGCAGGTGTGTTTGGCTGCGCGAATGCCATTCCAATCACAACGTGGAAAACTAGCATTGCCCAGCCAGGTCCTCTGCGCTCTGAACACACCCAGGCAGCCAGCTACCTTTCTGCATCCCAGCTTTGCATGCTCCAGAATTTCAAACATATACCTGGCCGGTGGGCTTTTGCTTCCTGCCCGGTGGGCTTTTGCTTCCTGCCCTTCAATTTTGCATGTTGTATTGCACCATGCCCTGGGGGCTGCTGTCCTCGCGACCGTTATTAGACTCATCGCTGCTGTTCCGATTGCTGAGCAGCCACTTCACTGTGCGGAAGGACCACAATCTGCCCATCCGTTTGCAGGTTAATGCACATTTGAGATGTGATAATGAACAATGCTGCTGTCAACATCCGTATGGAGAGATACAGAGACAGAGAGAGACAGCAAGAGAGCATGCCCCCAGAGAGGCTTAATGTCACAGTCCACCCTCAGTGTCACAGGCAAGGACGTGCCTGGCCTCCCGCGGGTGGAGCCTGGAACTCCCCCACGCGGCAGTTTTTCAGAGCATCCTGTCTCACCGCTGTGTCACTGTCTGCCTGCCATCCCACATCCGCATGTGTTATGTTTTCACTTCCATTGAGTTCAAATGTTTTCTAATCTCTCTTATAACTTTTATCTTTGGCACAAGGGTTACGAGTGTCATGGCAGGAGTCATGATATTGATAACAGACAAAAGAGACTTTAGGACAGAAAGAGTAAAAAGAGATTTTACAAAAGGACAGTACCTCCTTCTAAAATGGTTAATCCAGCAACAATCATACATTTTTATGCACCCCATGCCAGGGCAGACAAATATGTAAAAGAAAGACTGCTGCATCTAAAGTGAGACACAGATGGCAACTCACTAACTGTTGGGGGTTTCAACTCCCACTGTCATCACCTCTGGCAGGTCAACTAGACAAAAAATTAACAAAGAGACACAGGAGCAAAATGATACCATAAACCAAATGAACCTGACAGACATACATAGAGAGCATTCCAGCCAGCAACTATAAAATACACGTTTTTTCTTATCTCCATGTGGAACATTTTCAAAGACTGACCACATAATAGGCCACAAAACAAGCCTCTACAAATCTGAAAGTATAGAAACTATACCCAGTATCTTCTCTGACCATACGGAATTAAAATTGAACTCAACCGCAGAAAGAGCACTTGAAAATACGCAAGAAGATAGAAACTGAACAACCTTCTCCTGAATGACTTTCAAACTACTGTAGAAGTTAAGACTGAAATCAAGAGGTTCACTGAAACCAACACTGAACACACCACTCTCCATAACCTTTAGGAGACAGCAAAAGCGGTCACAAGAGAGAAATTCATAGCCATTAGAACTCATAGGAAAAGAAAGGTGGCAAACAAATAACATCACATCTCAAGTAACTGGAAAAGCAACAACAGAAAAACACCCAAAGAAACAGAAGAAAGGAAAAAGTAAAGATTAGAGCTGAAATAAATGAAATAGAAAATAAGAGAACTATACCCCCCAGAAAAAAAAAAAAGTCAAGAAAAAAATAAGCTGGTTTTTTTTTTTTTTTTGTGTTTTTTAGAGAAAAAAAAAAAAATGTTGTTTTTTTTTTTTTTTTTTTTTTTTTTTTTTTTTTTTGCTGGGGAGGATAAACAAACTTGACAAACCATTAGCTAGACTAATCAAGAAAAATAGAGAATGGGACTAGGTAGATAAAGATGGTAACGAAGATGGTAATATCACAACTGATATATAAGAAGTACAAACATTGTGAAAGAATACTACAAGCAAGTATATGCCAGCAAACTACAAAACCTAGATGACAGAAATAAATTTCTAGATACATACAGGTTACCTAGGCTGAATCAGGATGAAACAGAAACCTGAACAGACCAATAACAAGTGGTAGGATTGAATCAATAATAGTCTCCCAACAAAGAGCCAAGGTCCAGATAGATTCACTTCTGAATTCTACAAAACTTTAAAAAAAGAGCTAACCTCAATTCTCCTCAAACTATTTCTGAAGATTCAAAAGAAAGGAACACTCGCCCTTCCAAATCCGTTCTATGAAGTCTCCATTATCTTGATACCAAAACCAGACAAGGACATAAACAAAGAAAGAAAACTATAGGCCAATATCCCCAATGAATACTGATGTGAAAATCTCAACAAGTTACTAGCAAACTGAATCCAACGGTACGTTAAATAGATTATACACCTCAACCAGGTAGGCTTTACCCCAGGGATGCAAGGATGGTTCAACCTATGCAAAGCAATAAATGTAACACATCACATTAACAGAAAGAAAGATGAAAAACCATATGATCATATCTGTATATGCAGAAAAAACATTTGATAAAATACAACATCCCTTCATGATCAAGGCTCTCAGCAAAATAGGCGTAGGGACATTTCTGAACACAATAGAAGCTAGATAGGACAGACACATTGTGAACATCATACTAAGTGGGGAAAAGCTGAAAGCTTTCCTACTAAAAACTGGAGCAAGATAAAGCTCCTACATTCTCCACTCCTTTTCAACATAATGCTGAAAGTCCTAGCCAATGCAATCAGACAAAAGAGCAAAATGGAAGGCACTCAGATAGGAAAAGAAACTAAACTACTCCTATTTGCAGATGGTATGATCATATACATAGAAAATTCAAAGGGACCTATGAAAAAACTCCTAGAAGTGGTAATGAATTCAGTAAAGTGGCAGAATACAAAATCAATATACAACGATCTATAGTATTTTTAGACACTACCAAGAAATACACCAAGATAGAATTGAAGAAAGGAATCTCATTTACTATCACCACAAAATGAATAAGATACCTAGGAATAAACCTAACCAAAGAAGTAAAAGACCTCTACAGGAAAACTATAAAAAACTGAGAGAGAAATTGATACTGACACAAGAAAGAAAGAAAGAAAAAGGAAGAAAGAAAGAAAGAGAGAAAGACAGACATAGATATCCCACGTTATTGGGTTAGAGAAATCAATATAACCAAATGTCAGTTCTACCCAAATTAATTTATACAGTCGATGCAATTTCAATATAATTGCCAATTACATTCTCTCTCTCTATATATATATATATAGAAAAAAAAGTCAGTTATACAATCTGTCTGGAATAATAAAAGACCCCTTATTGCCAAGGTAATACTGTGAAAAAATAATAAAATAGAAGGCATCTCATTACCCCACTTCAAAACATATTACCCAGTGGTAATAATCAAAACAACATAGTACTAGCACAAAAATAGACACATAGACCAATGAAACAGAATAGAGAATCCGGAAATAAACCCCAAATCATACAGCCAACTAATCTTTGACAAAGGGTACAAGACAATGCAGTGGAGAAAAGAAAGACTTTTTTAGCAAATGGTGCTGGAAGAATTGAATATTCATGTGTAAAAAAAGGAAACAGCTTAACAAGAATCACTATTAACAAGAATCAACTCAAAATTGATCAAAGATTTAAATATAAAGCCTACAACTGGGAAAAAGTCGGGGGAGCCTGGGGAAAACTCTCAAAGACATTAGAGTAAGCAAAGATTATTTAACAAGACCCCTAAAGCACAGGCAATAATCCCCAAAATAGACAACTGAGATTACATCAACCACGAACCTTTCTCACAGCAAAGAAAACTATAATTAGAGTGAAAAGACAACATTTGAAATGGAGGAGAATACTTGCAAATTATTCCTGACAAGGAACTGATAATCGGAGTTTATAAGGAACTCAAGCAGCTCACCCATAAAAAATGAACAATCCAATTTAAAAATGAGTGAATGAATTGAATAGACAACTCTCCAAAGGAGATTTATAAATGTCCAAATGGCATATGAAAAGTGTTCGAAGTCTCCTAGGAAATGCAAATTAAAACCACAACAAGATATCATTTAACCCCAGTTAGAATGGCTAGGATCAAAAGAAATAAAGAACAAGAGCTGGCAAGGCTATGATGAAAAGGAGATACTCCTACATGGCTGGCGGGAATGTAAATTAGTACCACCTCTGTGGAAAACAACATGGAGGTTTCTTAAAAACCTACAAACAGAACTACTATGTGACCCAGCATTCCCATTCATTGGTATTTACTCAAAGAACAGGAAAACACTTCATTGGAAAGACACCTGGATGTCCATTTTTATTGCAACATTATTCACAATGACTAAAACATGGAATCAATCTAAGAGTTCATAAACTGATGACTGGGTTGAAAAACTGGCACATACATACTATGGACTATTACTTAGCCATAAGAAACAATGAGTCCCTATCATCTGATTAAAAGAGAATGAATATAGAAGACTTAATGTTGAGTGAAGTGAGCCAGACTTTGAAAGATACACACTGTATATCCCCACTCCTTATGTAGCAAATGTCTGTACTCCAGCAGAAATAGAAAGACCTGAAGATATGATAGTAGAGAGTGTAAGTGTAGACACCAGAGACAGAAAAGGGAGAGTGGACAGCAGAATGTGGATGGTAGAGGTTGGATGTGAGGTGCAGAAGGAAGAAATATTTGACAGACAAAAGAATGTAATGTTCTCTGTTGAAAAAGATATATATATTGTATATATCATGGTGGGGACTTGATTTACGATATGAAATTAATCAGAAAATTAAAAAATTATCAATTTGTGGGAACCAGCAGTTAGTGTAATGGCTATGTCGCTGGATTCCCACGTAGTCGACCGCAGTTCGCGTCCCGGACCCGGTGGCTTAGAACTCATGCCGGGCGCGTGTGCGTGCGTGCCCAAGATCCCAAGAGGAGAATGGAGGAGAAGGGATTGCGGTGTGGCCATTCCTCCTGGGGGATGATTTCTCACTTTCTGTCTCTATGTTTCTCTCTGTCTGGCGAGCTTACGCGCCCTATAGTGAAAGCCTCTCAAAGAAAAATTATAAATTTGTAAAAAATTAAAACGTATGTTGTTCAACTCCCAGTTATTTAGAAAATTTCCATATTTCTTTCTGTTTTTGATTACTAATTCAATTGTTGCCAGAGAATATATAATATAATCCCAACTGTTTTGAAAGCCTTGAGATTTGTACTCCAGCCTGTCGGGTACGTTGCTCTGGCACTTGAAAAAAATGAGAAGAAGATGTATCTGCTGACTCGAGCAGTTTCACATAAGTGTCAACTGGGCTATGTTGGTTGAGAGTGTTCAAATAGTCTATCCTTGCAGAGAGATTTTGTGTCATGTTTTGCATGTTTATTGAGAGATAATTATTGAAATCTCCAAGTAAGTTTGTTGGTCTCTTCTACTTCAGAGTTCTGTCAGTTTGTGCTTCCTATGCTTTGTAACTCTCTTTCATGTTCATCTGCATTCCTAATCATTACATCTTCCTGCTGTTTGAGCAGGTCAGCATTTTAAAATGCCATTCTTTGTTGCTAGTATTAATTCTTGTCTTAGCATCTATTTTACCTGATATTAACACAATGTACTTCAGCTTTCATGTTCACTCACATGGAATATTTCCTGATCCTTTCTCCTTTAATCAATACTCATATCTGTATTTAAAACCCACCTTTTTTTTTTTCAAGAGATTTTTTGTTGAAGGGCATGTGTGCTCACCAGAGAGACAGAGAGAAAGAAGGTACAAAATCACTCCCCAGAGGGGATGGCCGTGCCGAAACTCCTCCTCCATTCTCCTCTCAGGATTTTGGGCATGCACACAGGCCTGGCGTAAGTTTGAAGCTGCCAGGTCATGACTCCAACCGTGGTCGGCCAGGTAAGAGTCCAGCGCCTCAACCACTGTGCCATTTCCTGGCCCCTATGACGCACCTCTTGAAGACACTCCATAGAAAGGCTTTGCTCTTGCACTTGGTCTGTCAAGCTCTGCGCCTGGTCCCCACTCACTTCCGTAATTACTGATACGGTTTGGCTTAGGCCTGACACTATCTCTTTTTTTTTCCTTCTATTTTTTTCATTTCTTTTTGATCCTCTATTTCTCTTTCTTGCCTTCTTTAATATCAAGCAAAAAGTTTTTCACATGAGATTCAATTCATCTATTATGTATGTTAATATTTGGGGCCTTTTTTTTCCTAGTAGATACTCTGAGGGTTACAGCAAGCGTCCAACGTATCAGCTGACTTCACATTAAAATTCAGGTCAGCCTCTGTGTTAGCAAACTGGACGGCCAGGTTGGAAGCTACGTGCCAGCTGTGCTTCATGTCCCAGCCTCGTAGGATCTTTTTTTTTTTTTTTTTGGAGAGGTTTTTCGCTATAGGGCGCGTGCGCTCACCAGACAGACAGAGAGAGACAGAGACAGAAAGCGAGAAATCACCCCCCAGGGGGGATGGTCATGCCGCAATCCCTTCTCCTCCATTCTCCTCTCGGGATCTTGGGCACGCATGCACACGTGCCTGGGGTGAGTTTTAAGCCACCGGGTACGGGACTCGAACCGCAGTTGACTACATGGGAGTCCAGTGACATAGCCATTATGCTAACTGCTGGTTCCCACCTCGTAGGATCTTTAGAGCTGGAGGCCTGCAAGGGGGCATCTGGCCTGACCACGCCCCATGGAGGGTCGCTTCTCTCTGTCCCCTGTGCACACATAAGCTCTATCATGAATACTTAAAAAAAATGGATTATTTTCAGTAAATTATAAATTTTATTTCCATTTACTCCATTTTGTGCTATCACTGATATGTACATTGGATCTATTTATATTATAAACTAAAACATACAATGGTGTGGGGCCAGCAGTTAGCGTAACGGCTATGTCGCTGAATTCCCATGTAGTCGACTGTGGTTCGAGTCCCGGACCCGGTGGCTTAAATGCAATCCCGGCACGTGTGCATGCGTGCCCAAGGTCCCAAGAGGAGAATGGAGGAGAAGGGACTGTGGTGTGGCCATCCCCCCTGGGGGGGTGGTGATTCCTCACTTCCTAGCTCTCTGTCTCTCTTTCTGGCGAGCGCATGCGCCCCATAGCATAAACCTCTCCCCCAAAAAAGAAAAAGAAAAAAATCCTAAAAAATGAAAAAAAAATACAATGGTGTTATCTTTGCTTCAAATAATGTCTTATAGTTTCAGAGGAGGAAAATATATACTGATTAATATCCACATACTTACCATTTCTAGTTCATTTTCTCTATTTCCTGTGTATCTCGAATTACCATCTGGCAGCATTTTTTGTGTTCTTAAAAGATTTCCAGTTTATTTAAATCTTTTCATTTTTTCTTTTTAGGTTTTTGTCACAGGATATGCGCTCACTGAAGAGAGACAGAGAGAGAGAGAGAGCCATCACCCCCAGGGGGATGGCCATGCTGCAATCCCTTCTCCTGCACTCTCTTCTTTGGATTTTGGGTACGCACACACACGCGCCCTGTGCGATCTTCCAAGACAGCGGGTACGAGACATAAACCACAGTTGGCCACATGGGAGAGTCCAGCGTCTTAACCAGCACACCACCTGCTGGCCTCGAAGTCTAGCAATCTTGAAGTCTGTTAGAATCAAGTGATCTTAAATTCTGTTGACCTCAAAGTCGTCACTAGCCTTCATTTTTAAAGACAGTTTCTGTAAATATAGAACTCTTGACTCTTTTCCTGCCACATCTATGTATTTCAACTATGTCGTCGTGAAATTCAGAAGTCTACGTGGCAAATCAGTTTTCTCATGCTACTTGTATAATTGTTCTTCGTTTTCAACAGTTCGACCATGATGTGCCCTGATTTCCTTCAGGTCTATTCTAATCAAATTTGGTGAGCTTGGTGGGCCTCTAAGCTAACGGCCTTTACCAGCCTTGAGGAATTCTGGCCAACATTTCTCCAGTTAATTCTTCTGCCTTCTTTTTTCTTTCATTCCTCTGGTACTAATAGTACACATCTGCTGAATTACTTGATGTTCTGTGACTTGGGTTATTTTTTGTTCATCTTTTTGAATTTTGTTATTTGGATTGGCTACTATTTCATGAGCAACCATCGAGTTCACGGATTGTTTTGTTTTCATCTCATAACTACCGTAGAGTACATTCAAAGAATTTTCATTTTATTACTATACTCTCCAGCTAGAGTTTCCATTTTTGATGGGGTGTCTTTTTCTCTGTTGAGATTATCTCTCCATTCACTAACTCCATGTTTTTCTTTCATTCTTTGAACACGCTGTCCTCAGTATTTTAATATATTTATAATGGTGGTTTGCGGTCTTTGGCTACTAGGTCTAACATCGGGGTTTACTTGAATCAGTTTCCATTGCATCTTTTTTCAACGTATTCATCTGCTTTCTCTCTCGCTCATTTACTTATTTACTCACTCATTTTTGCATGTCTGGTAACTTTCCTTGGAAAACCGGTGCTGTGTCGTGGCTCCTGGAACCCGTCCTGCCCTCTGGCTGACCGCTGCAGTTGCGGCTCCAGCAGGTGAGCTTGCCTGGGCTGCTGGTCAGGCCGCGGCGGGTAACCCTGCTGCAGAATCTATACCAAGGTCTCCAGAGCGCCACTAGACACCCTAGGATTTGGTGAATTTAGAGAGTCCAAGTTCGGAAATTTAAAACTGTAATCAAGAATATTTTTCCTAAATATGTCATTTTGAGTTATGTGAAACTTCTAGGTTTTACTAACCCACATAATTCAGGTGTAGCAGCAGAATGCTGAGTCTCGCCTTGTTGTAAGTACAAATCTGTATTTGAGCTAATGAGGATCATCAGAAGCATTTGAAAAATCATTTCAAAAGCTGCTGCAGATATTTAGTTAAAGTGAAAAATCAGGATTCTAAAATATATCATAATTTTAAAAAAATTAGACTCTACTTAAGCAATAGTATAATTTTACTTTTCTGGGTTAAATCATTTTAACTAAGATACCAGGCTTTTTTTTTTTTTTTTTTTAGATTTTGCCACAGGGCATGTACACTGGCCAAAGAGACAGAGACGGTGAGAGAGAAAGTGTGAGAACATCTCCCAGTGACACTGCCGCTCCTTCTCCTCCGTTCTCCTCCCAGGATCTGGGGCATGCACGCACACTTCCTTGGCATGATTTTCAAGCTACCAGGTCTGGGATTTGAACTGCAGTAGGCCATATGAGAGCCCAGTGCCTTAATCACTACACGACCTGCTGGCCTCATATAAGGGTAGTATTTTAATGGAATTCATTTTAAATAAAACTCTTAAAGAATCTCTAGGTACAACTGTAATATAGTGAAACGCGTGGCTTAAAAACAGGCCGTACTGGGACTAGCAGATGGCATGGTGATTAAGGCACTAGACGGGCCCACCTGGCTGACCACAGTTTGAGTCCTGGACCTGGTAACCTGCTTTTTCACTTTCTTTCTTGTTTTTTCCTTTTTTAAAAGCCTGGAAACAGGTTAGTATTCTGTTCAAATAGTAAGTACATGAACCTGTTGACAGCTCAAGACAGGACGAAAAAGCCTAGAAGAAGAGTAGCAATATTTTTGTCAAAAGTCACTGAACGCTGTTTCGCCATTTCAGTCTCACGGCCTTAATCTGTCTCCTGTGTTGCGCCCTCTCTCTCTATCCCTCTTTGGTCAAATTAGAAAATGAATGAATGAATAAGTAAAATAAAATAAATAATTATTAAAAAAATACCATATCATGTTGCACAGGCTTAATACTCACTTAGTTCTCACAACACACCATGCTTCTTCTAAAACATAGTAATTCACATGTAACTCCAACAAACTGTCTCGCACTTCTTTCGCCGATTTTCGACTATATGCAGAATAAACTATTTTTGTCCGGGCCCTTAAAGTTAAAGGACAGGTTAAAAGACATTAAAATGAATGACGTTAAAATGGACTAAACAGATTTCAGCACAAACTGAAAGCTCTGTACTCACTAAATGGAGCGTGGACATACATGACCCAAAACGGTACACGCTATTTTGGGGACAGCAGTTTCCATATCCCCACTTACACTCTGCAGGTCTAAAGCTCACGGCAGTTTGAAATTTTCTTACAGTTCTTGTCTGAGCAGAAATTAGTCGAGGGCTATACCGGTGGCAAGGTAATAGCTCAAGGTATAAACTGTGCTTCGCATAACTCACAAAATAATTCCTCTGCTCTTGGAATACATTCTCACAGGGATGAAATGTAATGAAAACACAGATTTCATTAGATAACTTTATCTGGAGAAGCTCTGAGGAACGCACAAACTGAAGCTGGGTATCTACAGGGCAGAGAGAAATGCACATCCAGGGTGTTAGGACTGGCAGAAAAACATCTGTTTTTTTAGAGAGAGATTTTTACTACAGCGAGCATGTGCTCGCTGGAGAGACAGAGACAGACAGAGAGACAGAAAGTGAGAAATACCCCCTCCCGGGGGGAATGGCCACGCCACAATCCCTTCTCCTCCATTCTCTTCTCAGGATCTTGGGCACGCACGCACACGCACCCGGTGTGTTTTAAGCCGCCAGGTCTGGGACTCCAACTGTGGTCGACTATGTGGGAGTGCAGCGATGTAACCATTACACCAGAAAAACATCTTAACAGACTCTTGAGAAACAGGAACGTTCACCAAAATATGATTCAGGAGAAGATCTGGCCTTACGTAGGAGCTCTTATGAAATCCTGACTGGACTACCATTTATGCTTTAGATATAACTTAGGATTTCAAGCGTTTGCCACATGGAACCACTACAAATAGACATAAAACTTCAGATAATTTGAAGACGTTAACAAGGGTCAAAAATACACTAAAGGAAAAACGTACTCTGACAATTACTGGAATGACCAAAGTAATTTTTAAAAACCAGCCATCTAGGGAAAATAAAAACTTTCAGACCTCAATGGAAAAGAGAGTCCTCACAATCACTTAGCGAAATACCCTAACTTTTCTAAAAGCATGTCATGTTGCAAGTTTCATGCAGACTGTGGTAAGAAAAGGCTAGTCGCTGACCACCAGTAGGAGCTTTGATTTCCTGCATCAGGGGCCTCGTGAAGCCTGGAGCTCAGGTTGGCAACTACGGCCCAGAGCCAAGGGAATTCTCCCTTCTGCTGTTAGGAGTCTTCGTGGAACATGCACATGCACACACACATGCACACGTGTGCACACACAAGAGCTCGCTAAGCCTGCGTCAGAGGTAATAGGTACAGAGACCGGCTGCAGTTACCGGAGCTCTTCAACTTCGCCTGCACGTGAGGACGCGCCACACCTGAGTGTGTAGAACTTTCCCCTCTTCCTAAGAATTGATCGTGACTAACAAGTGAGTCTGGCTGAAGTCACTGGCTCCCACCTCAAGTCTGCATCCTCGTAGTGCGGATGGTTCACAATGGGATGGAGTGTAGACAGCTTGACACTCGCCATGGTAGGCATTGCACCTGCAAACACGGCATCTGGAAGATAGGAGCATGTTCCTTGGCAGCAGGTTTCTTTTTTTTTTGGAGAGGTTTTCGCTATAGGGTGTGTGCGCTCGCCAGACAGACAGAGAGAGACATAGAGACAGAAAGCAAGAAATCACCCCCCAGGGGAGATGGTCAGGCCACAATCCCTTCTCCTCCATTCTCCTCTTGGGATCTTGGGCACGCAGGCACATGCACCCAGCGTGAGTTTTAAGCCACCGGGTCCGGGACGCGAACCGCGGTCGACTACGTGGGAGTCCA
>NW_006159550.1:7915371-7918016 GCF_000334495.1 Tupaia belangeri chinensis | reverse complement strand
AAGCCACTGGGTCTGGGACTCGAACCACAGTTGAGCATATGGGAGTCCAACAACATAACCACTATGACGTATGCTAGTCCCATGTATTTATTTATTTTTAAAGAATTATTTAATTTTGTTTATTATTATTATTTTAATTTGCTATAGGGTATATACACTTACCAAAGAAAGACAGAGAGAGAGAGAGAGAGAGAGTGAGAAAGCAAGCCACCAGGTCTGGGACTTGAATTGTGGTCGACCACATGGGAGTCCAGAACCTTAACCACCACACCACCTGCTGGCCCTTACTTACTTACTTTTCATTTCCTTTAGGGTGCTGTGCTCACTGGAGAGAGGTGGAGAGAGTCTCCTGTGTTGCGCCCTCTCTCTCTATCCCTCTTTGGTCAAATTAGAAAATGAATGAATGAATAAGTAAAATAAAATAAATAATTATTAAAAAATACCATATCATGTTGCACAGGCTTAATACTCACTTAGTTCTCACAACACACCATGCTTCTTCTAAAACATAGTAATTCACATGTAACTCCAACAAACTGTCTCGCACTTCTTTCGCCGATTTTCGACTATATGCAGAATAAACTATTTTTGTCCGGGCCCTTAAAGTTAAAGGACATTAAAATGAATGACGTTAAAATGGACTAAACAGATTTCAGCACAAACTGAAAGCTCTGTACTCACTAAATGGAGCGTGGACATACATGACCCAAAACGGTACACGCTATTTTGGGGACAGCAGTTTCCATATCCCCACTTACACTCTGCAGGTCTAAAGCTCACGGCAGTTTGAAATTTTCTTACAGTTCTTGTCTGAGCAGAAATTAGTCGAGGGCTATACCGGTGGCAAGGTAATAGCTCAAGGTATAAACTGTGCTTCGCATAACTCACAAAATAATTCCTCTGCTCTTGGAATACATTCTCACAGGGATGAAATGTAATGAAAACACAGATTTCATTAGATAACTTTATCTGGAGAAGCTCTGAGGAACGCACAAACTGAAGCTGGGTATCTACAGGGCAGAGAGAAATGCACATCCAGGGTGTTAGGACTGGCAGAAAAACATCTGTTTTTTTAGAGAGAGATTTTTACTACAGCGAGCATGTGCTCGCTGGAGAGACAGAGACAGACAGAGAGACAGAAAGTGAGAAATCACTCCTCCCGGGGGGAATGGCCACGCCACAATCCCTTCTCCTCCATTCTCTTCTCAGGATCTTGGGCACGCACGCACACGCACCGGGTGTGTTTTAAGCCGCCAGGTCTGGGACTCCAACTGTGGTCGACTATGTGGGAGTGCAGCGATGTAACCATTACACCAGAAAAACATCTTAACAGACTCTTGAGAAACAGGAACGTTCACCAAAATATGATTCAGGAGAAGATCTGGCCTTACGTAGGAGCTCTTATGAAATCCTGACGGGACTACCATTTATGCTTTAGATATAACTTAGGATTTCAAGCGTTTGCCACATGGAACCACTACAAATAGACATAAAACTTCAGATAATTTGAAGACGTTAACAAGGGTCAAAAATACACTAAAGGAAAAACGTACTCTGACAATTACTGGAATGACCAAAGTAATTTTTAAAAACCAGCCATCTAGGGAAAATAAAAATTTTCAGACCTCAATGGAAAAGAGAGTCCTCACAATCACTTAGCGAAATACCCTAACTTTTCTAAAAGCATGTCATGTTGCAAGTTTCATGCAGACTGTGGTAAGAAAAGGCTAGTCGCTGACCACCAGTAGGAGCTTTGATTTCCTGCATCAGGGGCCTCGTGAAGCCTGGAGCTCAGGTTGGCAACTACGGCCCAGAGCCAAGGGAATTCTCCCTTCTGCTGTTAGGAGTCTTCGTGGAACATGCACATGCACACACACATGCACACGTGTGCACACACAAGAGCTCGCTAAGCCTGCGTCAGAGGTAATAGGTACAGAGACCGGCTGCAGTTACCGGAGCTCTTCAACTTCGCCTGCACGTGAGGACGCGCCACACCTGAGTGTGTAGAACTTTCCCCTCTTCCTAAGAATTGATCGTGACTAACAAGTGAGTCTGGCTGAAGTCACTGGCTCCCACCTCAAGTCTGCATCCTCGTAGTGCGGATGGTTCACAATGGGATGGAGTGTAGACAGCTTGACACTCGCCATGGTAGGCATTGCACCTGCAAACACGGCATCTGGAAGATAGGAGCATGTTCCTTGGCAGCAGGTTTCTTTTTTTTTTGGAGAGGTTTTCGCTATAGGGTGTGTGCGCTCGCCAGACAGACAGAGAGAGACATAGAGACAGAAAGCAAGAAATCACCCCCCAGGGGAGATGGTCAGGCCACAATCCCTTCTCCTCCATTCTCCTCTTGGGATCTTGGGCACGCACGCACAAGCGCCCGGCATGAGTTTTAAGCCACCGGGTCCGGGACGCGAACCGCGGTCGACTACGTGGGAGTCCAGCAACATAGTCATTACGCTAACTGCTGGTTCCCATTGGCAGCAGGTTTTGAAGGAAACCTCATGTTGAGCTTACCCACCTGACTTGAACGGAAGATTGGAGAGATAAAGCGTGGTCGGCAGTGACCACAGACGCCGCTCTTAGCTCCGCCCCGCACCTGCCCCTAACCTCATCCCAGGGCCGGAGACGCGACCGCCCTTCTG
>NW_006159550.1:7912831-7915342 GCF_000334495.1 Tupaia belangeri chinensis | reverse complement strand
GTGGTTTCTTACTCCTACTTTCCAGGTGAGGAGGCAAAGACCCCTGAAGCTAGACAGGAGCCCGAGACTGCCCCGCCAGGCCCGCTGGGGCCCACAGGAGCCCGCTCCCCCAGCCTCGCTGACTCCCGACGTACCAGCACTGCACAGCCGGCTCTGTCAGGGCCGGGGACGGTGCAACGTTCCATTTCTTCTTTTTTTAAAGGGTGTTAAAGAACTTGATTCAACTATTTCTTCCATGAGCAAGAGAGCCAGGAGATGAGTGAGAGATGGTACCTTACAGGGTCCTGAGGCCACGACCTCCCGGGCCCAACCAGCCTGGGTCATTTGCTCAGGGACTGCAGAGCTGAACTCGGAGCCTTCCCACGCACGACTGCCCGGAGAGCGAGTCTGCCGCAGCACTGCTCTCTGCCCCCACTCCCTCCTGTGTCCCAGGGTCACGCTGCTGGGGACCGAGGCTGGGCTATGAATAGCGAAGCTCACGGTCAGACTCCCTGTCATTTCTGGAGGTGGTTAACGGCTGTGGCTGTGCCAGATGCGGCACTCCACTCGCTGAGGTCACCGCTACATCCCGGGCTTAGTGTACCTCAGGGGTCTGTGGCTCTCAGCCTGCACCCCCGTCAGGCCTCGACCTGTGGGAGCACTTCTCTGAGTAATGGCTCATGGAGATCTGGTCACGCCTAGGTACACACCGCCAGCTGCTCTGGCTTCGGGTCTCATTTTCTCTTAGAAAACCAGACCAATGCTCACTGCCCGGCAGTTCTGTCTAGTAGGCGGTGGTAAGACCCCGAGCTCAACGGTCACCTGCGATAAGCACAGTCAGTACCATGAGCGAGGCAGGCCGTTCGGGTTCGGTAAACAACCGGAGGCTTACTCGAACCGCTGACCTCACAGTGCCCTCCGGCGGGAAGGCTCTCTGCGGGCCTCATGCGCGTCACACTCAGCGTGCACACGGTGCGTGTGCTCAGCAGACACGCGGGGCAAAGCGAGCACGCCCACTGCGCACGGCCACGCCACTCTGCCTTCTCCGTGCAGCGAGAGTATGAGCACGCGTACCGTGTGCCTCAGGGTCTGGGACTCACCCTGCGTGGGATCTAGCTCCTGTAACCACCAGGCCACGGGCGACGCGGGGAGATTTGATCATTAACGAGGAACAGCCGTTGGGTAGGAACTGGTTCCCAGCCTGGACGACCGCCCCTGGGGGCCTGTATCGTCCTGGTCTGGCGCCCACTGAGGCGGGCTGGTGGTCGGGGGCTGCTGCTGGCATCCAGGTAGGGCCCAGGACTCTGCAGTGCACAGGACAGCCACCAAACCTCAGCTAAGAAAGGGCTGGGGGATCCACGGCCCGGCTAGAAGTAGGAACGCCCACCCAGCACGAGCGGGAGCCAAGGAAGGACGTTTCCGGCGGGGAGTCAGGTGTCAGCTGTCGACGTGCTCAAGTGTCCACGCGGCCTCCCCGCAGGTCAGAAACCCGCATCTCCCCGACCTGCAGCTCCCCCAAGCACAGCTGATGACAGGACCCTGGGCGGGATGCCAGCTTCCGCTTGTCCTCTCCGCTGGTCACCGCTGTGCAGCATGGGCCTTACAGGCCAGGCCAGCGTGTGCCACGACCCCACTCCTACAGTGATACATCACACAGCTCTTACACGCGTGTGCGGCCATGCACACTCATGGCAAGGGGACAGAGAGAGACTAAAACAGGGTGACCCGCTCGGGGAGGAGGCAGGCGGGATGAGACGGTGCTTGCAGGTGTCCTCTCAGCGACAAGGACAAGGGCCAACGCCAGCTCTCTGCCAGGAACCTGAGGCCAACCCCAGAAAAAGAAAGGCACCCGGAAAGGGAAAGGGGACGCGGGGCAGCCGAGGAAGACGGTGACAGCCAGGGCGGCCGAGAGAGCAGGGGCCCATCTGCCGTGAGCCAGGGACCAGCCGCATGCTAAGGACCGCCTGGCGGGTTGGTCCCGGCCCCCCCCAGCCGCACCCTTTGAGAGCCACAGATCTGGGACCAGCAGACGGTGTAACGGCTATGTTGCTGGACTCCCACACATTCGACCACGGTTCGAGCCTGGACCTGGCGGCTTAAACCTCACACCAAGAGCGTGGGCATGTGCCCAAAATCCCAAGAAGAGAAAAAAGAAGTAACTGCGGCGTGGCCATCCTCCCCGGGGGTGATTTCTTGCTTTCTATCTCTCTGTCTCTGCCCGTCTGGTGAGCACACATGCCCACAAAGCTCTCTCTAAAAGAGCCCGTGGTGGCTGGTGGGTGAGGTGGCGGCTATCTGCCATGAGGTAAGGGGAAGTCACGCACGGAGTCACAGGAGAGTGTAAACGAACCACGGGAGGGACTTGGGCCTGAGGGTGACCAAGTGCCCAGAAAGTCTTGGACAAGAGTAGGTGTGGCGGGGCCGGACGCCAAGGCTGCGTCCGGTCACGGGATGTACCGGGCCCTTCCGGGCTCGGCGAGTCCCCCCTGGGGCCCTGCTAAGCCGGCGGCAGCACCAGCCGAAGAGGAGGGG
>NW_006159550.1:7911850-7912641 GCF_000334495.1 Tupaia belangeri chinensis | reverse complement strand
AGGATAAGTCACGCTGCAGACCTCCACAACACCACTCCTGCTAACCACAAGATGGCCGCTGTGCCACATCAACTGATGGTCAACTCTGCTTACCAGAACTGCTTTCCTGAAACTGTATTCCATGGAGACTCACCTACAGTTGCGGAACTGCACGAGACCCACACTTGATCCAACCTTGAATGGAATCTATTTTCCCTATTGTTAAAAACTTTGGACTCGTGACCCCTCTCCCTCTACTCGCAGGTATCGCATTTTCAATGACCCCTCTGGAGGATAGCTGTCTATAGCAGAGATAGAGTAATTGGGAGAGGGGGAAAGGGCTGAGGGTCAAACATAGGATAAAAGACATATTTATATGTATGAAAGTAGAAATGGAACAGTATTGGTGACGACATGCTTGATTAAGACACTATGCAGTTTATCCTAGATGGGAAACTACACTTGGTGTGTTGTGATGATACTCAGGGAATGAGTGTTAGGCAATATAATTTAATATAAAAAAAGTAATAAGCAGGAGGAAAAAAAAATGCACATTTGATGACTGAAGAGAGTTGTATGGACACAACTGGGGTCTACTTTATAATATGTTCATGGTGGGGATGGGGAACCTAGGATGGCAAAACAAAAGGCAAGGTATGCAGGACACAAAAATTGGGAAATCATTTGCTGAGAACATATATGTTGATGTGCTTGATTGAGCCAATGCACAGTGTATTTTGGATGGAAAATTCATATGTGTGTTGGGATGAGAAAAAAAAATTTATAATAAAAAACAAAGTATAAAAAAAAAA
>NW_006159550.1:7909334-7911486 GCF_000334495.1 Tupaia belangeri chinensis | reverse complement strand
ATAATAAAATAAAAAAAAAAAAAAGTAGGTGTGGCTACGGAAAGGTCACGGGTGCGCTCTCTGGAAGGGATCTGTCTACCTGAGCTCGCTCCGAATAAGACATGGAGAAGTGAGCTAAGAGCAGTATTTTAGAGAAGTTTGATTTAAGTGTATTAGTTTTTTTATTAGAGAGAGACAGACAAGTACCCAACGGGGTCTCACCACGCCACGATCCTCCCTCCAGCGTCCCGGGCAGGTGGGGTCCTGGGCTCACGAAGTACATTCAGGTCAGGCCGGGCCACACCTGAGCCTGGGCCCCATGCGGCACCCCACCACCGGCAGCACCACAGCTGGGCCTCCAAAGTGGGCTGCATACACCTCCCCTAGGATGACGTAGTGAAGACGACAGACTGCCGAGAGTGCCGCGTCTGCCCGATGTGGTCACAGCGTGAGAGACGGTGCAGACCCACGTGGCCAGAGGGCAGCACCAGCGCCCCACAGCCAGAGCGGCCCTGCCGTGTTCTGGCCCAGGTGTGCACCTGCGTCCTCACAGGCCTCTCGGCGACGTTGGGGCAGTGACGCCTTTTTTTTACGCGACTCGTGAACAACCTAAGGTCCTCAGTGGTAGTTTAAGTTTCCTGACAGTTACACAGACGGGTTTAAAGAGGGAGCAGTATCACCTTTTTATTTAAAAATTTTTTTTAGAGAAATGTTTTGCTATAGAGCGTATGCACTCACCAGAGAGACAGACAGTGAGAAATCACCCCCCCGGGGGGGTGGCAACACTGTGGGCCCTTCTCTTCCGTTCCCCTCCTGGGATTCTGGGCACACGTGCACATGCACCTGGCATGAGTTTTAAGCCACCAGGTTGAGAACTCGGACAATGGTAAGCCGTGCGGGAGTCTAGCAATGTAACCACCTGCTGCTCTCCAAGGTCGCCTTTTGGAAAGGGCTTTAGTGAGCCGTTATTCCAATCAACATGCTCAAAACCTACGTGTGTTCATACATCATACAGACACACACATGCACACACACACACATGCACAGATGAAATGACAATGACATGAGATGGACGTGTGTGTGGCAGGTGTGAATGAGTGTGAGTGTGTGCATGTGTGAGCGTGTGAGCGCGTGTCTGCGTGTGCATGTGTGTGGAGAGCGTGCAGCCGCGGCAGCGTACCTGGCCTGGTGTTGTACCTGACCCACTGGATGAGCTCCTCCTGGGGCAGGTTGTTGAACTCGCCCTTTATGCTCCACTGGCTATGCAGGTTCGCGTAGCCTTGCAGCGACATCACCGTCAGAAGGGCGAAGATAAGGTTCTCAAAACGGACTTTGCAAAAAAGCCAGCCAAAGAGCTGAAATGAAAGAGGCCTTCGGTTTATAATTCTTTTTTTTTTTTCCTTTTGGAGAGGTTTTTGCTATAGGGCATGTGCACTCTCCAGAAAGACAGAGAGAGACAGAGAGACAGAAAGCAGGAAATCACCCCCCAGGGGGATGGCCACATCCCAGTCCTTTCTCCTCCATTCTCCTCTCGGGATCTTGGGCGCGCACGCACAGGCGCCCAGCGTATGAGTTTAAGCCATCGGGTCCAGGACTCGAACGCAGTCGACTACATGGGAGCTCAGCGACATAGCCATTACGCTAACTGGTCCCCTTTGGTTTATAATTCTTACATGAAGTGGTGGAGGGTCAGTAACATAGCCTCACCCTATGTCTGAAACCAGGTGGATGGCCCTTTGATGTCAGCACACGAAAATACAGAATTATTTTCACCTAATGCTTAAAATCAGAAAATATGTTTAACCGTAGGACCCAGCTTAAAATAGAGCTCTCTCGTCTTAAGACCTGAGCAAAGAATGCTCGCCTGTCCGGTATTGACCTGCCACTGAGGGTAGGGCCACGAGTTACGGGTTCTGAACAGCAGGCACCAGTCCTGAACACTTGGCCACCCTTCGCAGAGCTCTGGAAGGGGGGACTCTCACTAGCACTGACGCGGCCACCCTTCAGGTTCCAGGCTCTGTGACATATAAGACAACACACTCGCATCAAAAATAAGGAATATGTTTCTAAAGTTTCTTTGTCTTTTTAAGAATTTTTATTTTATTTATTTTAAAAATTATTTTATTCAACTTTATTTTATTTTATTTATCTATTTTAATTTGATCAGAGAGGG
>NW_006159550.1:7898696-7909312 GCF_000334495.1 Tupaia belangeri chinensis | reverse complement strand
GTTGCCAGGTCCGGGACTCAAACTGCAGTCGGCCATGTAGGAGTCTAGGACCCTTAACCACCATACTACCTGCTGGCCCCTTAAAATTTTATTTTTAAGTTTACTTATTCTTCCATGAGCAAGACAGACAGTTGGAAAGACAGCACCCAACATAGTTTTGTTTTGTTTTGTTTTGTTTTCAACAGAGAGCTTTACTTTACTTTTTGTCTAGCTGTTTGGTACACCGGATGCAGGATAGGAGCCCCAGACTGGCCGCCTGCCTGGGGCTTCTAATACAAGAGCCCCTGCCTGCCCGTCACCCCACAGGTGAGTACTGCAGGGCTGGTGAGCCCGGAAGCTCTGGGACGGACCAAGTGCCAAGGACTGTGTGTAGGGAGGGCACTGCCAGATAAGCCTTAGCTACCCGACAAATGCCAGCCGCGGCCTGAGGGTCATGTGCGAGCTGCTCGAAGCCGAACTTCTGGCTGCACGGCGGATCCTGAGGCAGTACTTCACTGCTCGGTCCCTGAAGCCGGCTCCGTCAGAAACTCCAGCCTCGCTCCCATGTCTTGGCAAAGCTGCCCGGCCCCAGCGGGTCTCCAGGCCGTCCTGCGGGAACAGAGCCGACCCTTACCCGGCGCGAGCAGATCAAGGACGCCATAACACACATGTGTGGGGTCAGGAACAGCTTCAGCCTCATGATCAGGACGGCCAGGGCCGTGAACGCCAGCAGCTGCAGGGTGTGGAAAACCAGCTGTAAAAGAGGAGCGGGACAGGTGATGTTTCCACTTCACGTACCTTAGACTAATAACTGAGTGAAGTAGACCGAGATGCCTCCTGTGCATTAACTTGGGCCTCTCCTAACTTAGTCATGAGTCCACTAACGTCCACTCGGTCAGCGAAGTCAGGTCCCGCCCGGGGGCTTCAGGAACAGCGGAGCGCAGTCCCGACCTCTGGGTCTTCACTTTAGTCGGGTTAGCAAGGACCGACAGTGAGCGGACAGGGCGACGGATATATTCAGCACACGGCCTGCCAGAACACAGCCAGTGCGGCGGGCTGGATGATGGAGTGGGCCGGGGTGGGAAGGCAGGGCGGGGTGCGAGGCACGGGGGGCACGCGTCACCCCCAGTGGGAGCACCCAGCAGGAGGGAAGGTGACACTTGTGCAAGATCTTGTGCAAAGCAAGCGATGAGCCACAGACCGCACATCTACCTACACACACGTATATGTGACACGCTTCGCGAGGCGTGTGCTGCCTGATGAGCCACAGACCGCACATCTACCTACACACACGTATATGTGACACGCTTCGCGAGGCGCGTGCTGCCCGACGAGCCACAGACCGCACACCTACACACACGTATATGTGACACGCTTCGCGAGGGGTGTGCTGCCCGATGAGCCACAGACCGCACACCTACACACACGTATATATGACATGCTTCGCGAGGCGTGTGCTGCCTGATGAGCCACAGAAATCGTGTGCTGCAGAATTAGATGATCTCAGAAGTCGGGAGCTCAGGGAAACATCTTCACGGGCTGGCGGGCTACCCCACGCAGGGTTCTGCTGAGCAAAGGTTTCAAAGAATACTTTTCTAACAGACATATTCATAAGGTAGCAACTTCTCACTAGAAAAATGGACAATGAGTATGAGAAAATAATGGAACAAAAATTCAACAGCACCTATCACTGTTCCAAGTCACTAATACTCAAATGAAATGTTAAAGACAATGTGATACTTTCATCTATTAAATTGACGAATATTGACACTGAAACTGAATGTGAGAGAGGATGCAATTTAAAAAAAGACTAAAATAATACATTTTAAAAAAGACTAAAATAATTACCTTTCTGTAATTTAGAAATATTTCTTGAGGACTTAGGAAAAAACCAGCATCTTTGACTCAATTTCTACCCTAACAATTTATGTAAGAGAACAGCCAACATCCAGAGATGATCTACAAAGAGGACCACATAGGTGTATTTTTAAATAGTAAAGTGGAAAGGGGCCTAAGTGGCCAGTGAGGAGGGACAGGTCAGCCACCGTATGCCCGCAGCTGTGCCGCCATTTGAAACCACACGTTAGGAGAGCTTTTGGTGGCACGGAAAGGTTTTCTGGGCATGAAACTCTGAGTGCACAGACGGTGTTAATTCTGTGAAAACATGTCTGTGTGTGTAAACCTACGGGGAAGGGACAGGGACAGGGGCTGTGAGAAACACAACGGAAAGTTAACGGGGTTCTTTGGTGATTCGTCTGCATTTTCTACACCTTTTGAACGTTGTATTTTCAGTCATAAATATCATCTCTTTTTAAAATAGAAGGGCAAAAAACTGTACTCTGAGCCCGGAGGGGTATTCCAGCTGCCGAGTCTGGTACTTGATCCATGGTGGACCATATGGGAGTCCAGCGCTTTAAACACAAGCCACCTGCTGGCCTCCCTGCAAAGCCGTTTGTAACCCCCTTCCCCAGCTGCCCGAGCCCTTCCGCCCAGATTCCGCACTTCCTTCCCGTCTGGCTCGTGCATGCACCTGTCATCAGCACGGATCTGGGTGCTTTTCCACCTCGCCTCCCTAAATCCTGCATTCCTTCGCGCAGGGACCTGGCATATGCAGGCCGAGTGGAGACCGAGCTGCTAAATTTATAGGATTAGTATTAAAAAGGAAAGAAGGAGAGAAAATATGCAAAGTGAGGACAGATGGAGAAACGGAAAACAGTGAAAAGCAGCAAAACGGCGTGAGGGCCAAGGGCTCTGCGCCCCCTCCCGCCAGGCCTGCTCTCGGCCCGCAGAGCTGCCGTCTGCTGCTGCCGCGTCCTCAGGTCAGCAGCGGCGTCTGCAGGACTCTCTGGCCACAGGCTCCGCACCGACGCTCGGCCGGCCGTGACCTATGCGCAGTTTCTTTGTCTGTAAGACCCAGGTGACAGCACACCTCCCAGGGCTGTGGCAGGGATGAGGTCATTCATTCAGCCGAAGCCACTCAGGCGAATGGCCCTGTGCACGGGGAGCACTGTGGCCGACCACTGCGTTGAGAGCTTCGGAAACGGACTCCTCAGGTTCGAGTCCAAGCTTCCCCACAGGCCAGCTGTGAGACCCAGGTGAGCTCCCCAGTACCCCTGAGCCTCTGCTCCACCACAGGTGCCCCTGAGATCTTCCTCCCGGACACGCAACGGACGTGGTCTCCCACGTGCCCTGCACAGCAGAGGTCACGAGCCTGGGCCCGGGTTCTGGGCAAGCAGTGATGCACACCTCCTCCAGGCTGGCCCCTACGGAGCCTCCAGCTACAAGCGCCCCCGTGCGGCCCGCGCCAGCCTGGAAGCCACACGGCAGAAGTGGCAGAGCCCCGAGGGTAGGAGTCTGGGTCCCTCCACTGTGGCTGGCAAAGGAAGGAGCTGCCCTGGGGAAGTCGCCAAGATGCTGGCTTCCTCTCTTGCCGGCCAGTACTGCCTAGTTCACACACCCCCTCTCTGTGAGCAGGAGAAACAGCATTCTGAGCAAGCTCAGCACGCGGCCAGTGGCCATTCAAAGAGGACCCAATCTCGAGCTATCCCTGTTCAGTTCAAACTCACTTTTCCTCTTAGGAAATTGACCTCCCCTTCAAGACGCCACTTAAAAAGTCTACCGCTCAGGAAGTTGTATTTTTAACCCAACTGAACTTTTTTTTTTTGGAGAGATTTTCACTATAGGGCGCGTGCGCTCGCCAGACAGACAGACAGAGACAGAGAGACGGAAAGGGGGGAATGCCATGCCACAATCCCTTCTCCTCCATTCTCCTCTCGGGATCTTGGGCATGCACGCACATGCGCCTGGCATGAGTTTTAAGTCACCGGGTCCCGGACGCGAACCGCGGTCGACTCCGTGGGAATCCAGCGATATAGCCATTACGCTAACTGCCGGTTCCCCGCCCAACTGAACTTTGATGCCACAAAACAATTTAGCACCACGTAGAATGTGGCCTAGCGGCTCAGTGTCGTCTTCGTCCGGCCTCGGCTGGAGGGCAGGACGTCGCTGGGCCACCTCTGGTGCTCAGCAGCACAGCGGAGCTACTGCAGACGCCTGGCCCTTGGGCTGTTGTGCTGGGGAGGCCCCTGGTCACAGGGCCACCAGTGCCCATTCCTGTGGCCGTGCCTCGTTAATGCCGCAGGCCGGAAACCCAGGGCTTGGTACTGCTGACGAATGAAGGCGACTGAACCTCACCATACCGTGGTCGGCAAGCAGCCTCTGGCTCCTGAGTCCTGGTTACTACTCAAAAGTGAGAGTGGACTAGAGTGAGAAGGACCAGCAGAAATCTGCCACCAGTGCTGGGTCACGCAGCTCCGATGGTGGGAACCGTGGCTGGATGTTCTTGAACCAGAACTTAATGCACAGTGTACCAGAGACGGGAACGGAAGCTTTACCTCACCATGTTCAAGGAGCTGTTTTCTGGAATAAAACAAAAATATTACCTGTTCAATGAATGTCCAGTATTCTCTGACTTCTTAAAAATACACTTAATCTATTTCTTCTTAGAATTTAAAAATTAGATCCTCTCTAAACTGCTCAGGAACATAAATAAAAATAAAAATAATTAATACTAGTAACAATTACAGCAATTTAAAAGTCAAGACATAGACAACTCCTACATAAAGTATGTCAAAGAGCCATCCTGTGGTCAAGGTAAAATGAGGCCCTCTGTTAAATTCACTCGAGTGCAGAAGAGGCGGCACTTTAGACAGCACTGCTGGGCTTCGAGCTGTCTTTATTTTCCACAATGACAAGCAATGTGGGCACCTGCTACATAAAACTGTGAGCATCTCCGATTACGCCCCTACAGTAACTGCCTACAAGAGAAGTTGTTGGTGAAGCAGATACAGATTTTTAGTTCCAGAGAAGACCCAGATTACTAAGTATTCCCAGGACCCCACTGTGTTCCAGGCCGTGAGCAGCGAACACAGCATGAACAGCATAGAGGTGATTTGAACCCTTTTTTCCCTTTGGATTTTTTCAGATTTTTGCTATAGGGTGTGCGCACTCACTGAAGAGAACGGACAGATGGAGAGAATGTAAGAAAGCATCGCTCGTGGGGGGTGGCCATGCTGCAGTCTTCTCTCCTCCACTCCCCTCCTGGAATCTGGGGCACGCAGGTACGCACGCCCAGCATGGTTTTCAAGGCGCAGGGTCTGGGACTCAGACAGTGGAGTCAGTCATGTGGGACCTAGCACCTTACCGTCGACACCACCTGCTGGCCTGATGACTCCTATTCCTCAAGAGTTTACATCAGAGTCGCACTAAAGGGGAAGACGGTGTGAATTTTCTCTAGAAAGACTGAGCATTTTACTCTCAGAGAAGGCCTTACACGATGCTTAGACTTTGCCTGTGAATTCTGAGGCTGAGGAGAAAAACAAGTCTCCAGAGGAAGCTCAGGGGCATGGAAGCCACGGATTTAAACAGAGGTTGGGGCAGCCCGTCGGGTGATGGCACCTGCAGGTGCAGCCACAGGAGGGGCCCCCCACGTCGGAAGCCCACGCTCACAGCAGAGCATAGCCACACAGTAAAGACCACGTGCTCTTGTCCACGGCACCCTTCCCGGCAATGAGAACTGAGAGGTCTTTCTCTCAGATCAGGAATAAGATAAGAACACCCCTTTACCTCTTCTGATCAACACAGACTGGGGAGTCTTAACCGAAGTAACGGGGGGAAGTAGTCCAAATGAAACAGGAAGAAATAAAATGGTTCTACTTTGCAGACATGATCTTATCTGCAGAAAACCCTGAAGGTTCCACCAAAGGACTGGGAGAGCAGTAAATGGATTCGGTTGAGTTGCAGGATGTGAAGCCCACACAGAAAGGTCGGATGCTTTTACATACGCTAATAATGACCTATCTGAAAAGGAAATCAGAAAAACAGCGCCTTTCATAATGTCACGAAAAGGAGGTAACCCATGAAAAAACTCTAAAAATGGGGAAGACGTCTTCTGAAAACTGGTAAAAGAAATTTAAAAGCGCCTAAACAGGGCCAGCCAGTGGTACGATGGCCAAGGCAGGTGGGTCCAACACGGCCGACTGTATGGTTTGAGACCCAGACCCAGCGGCTTGAGGCACTCGCTCTGTGTGTGTGTGTGTGCACGTGCGCCCACGCGTGCTCCGAATCGCAGATGCCCCCTCAGGGTGTTCTCATCTTTCGCTCTTAGTCTCTCTGTCCATCTCTGGTGAGTACACCCACCCTTCAGAAAGAAATAGAATTGAAAAAATAAATGAAAAGACATCCTATTTTCATGGGTTGAAAGATGTGTTAGGTCATCAGGAAAGTCATGGTGTATTTTTCTATGTCTTTCTATGCAAAACATGCGTCGTGACTTTCCAGACAACGCAAGAATATTGTTAAAATGTCCACGTTACCCAATATGATGGCAGATCCAATGAGGTCTCTGTCAAAATCCCAATGGCATTTTATGCAGAGGTAGAACAAATAATTCTATATTTCATATGGAGCCACAAAAGACCCTGAATAGCCACGTTCGGACAGAAAAGAACAAAGTGGGAGGCCTCTCGCTGCTGGTGGTCACAGGGTGGACTGGCACCACGGTGGAAGCAGACCGACAGGGACTGTGCGCCAGCCCAACCGCTTACGCCTTCTAGAACGTCACATATGAAGTTTACAATCAGCACGTTTAGGCGCGATCTCAGAGTGGAAATTCTTTTCTTGACACAGCTGTTTTCCATATGTACTGCTATCAGCCTGGATTACATGTAACTTACAGGGTCCCTGAGCCCATGTGTATGCACACACGCAGGGACGCATGCGCACAGCACACACAAAGTGCATACACACAGCACACACACACACACACACACACACACTGCATGTACGTATGCACATAGCACACACAAAGTACACACACACAAGGTGCACACACACAGCACACACACACATAGCACACACAATGCATGCATGTATGCACACAACACACACAAAGTGCACACACAGCATGCACACACACAGCACACACATAGCACACACAATGCATGTGCGTATGCACACAGTACACACAGCATGCACACACACACATAGCACACACAATGCATGTACATATGCACACAGCACACACAAGGTGCACACACACATAGCATGCACACACAGCACACACACATAGCACACACAATGCATGCATGTATGCACACAGCACATACAAAGTACACACACAGCACACACATAGCACACACAATGCATGTGCGTATGCACACAGTACACACAAGGTGCACACACACAGCATGCACACACACATAGCACACACAATGTATGTACGTATGCACACAGCACACACAAGGTGCGTGTACACACACAGCACACACACACATAGCACACACAATGTATGTACGTATGCACACAGCACACACAAGGTGCGTGTACACACACAGCACACACACACATAGCACACACAATGTATGTACGTATGCACACAGCACACACAAGGTGCGTGTACACACACAGCACACACACACATAGCACACACAATGCATGTATGTGTACACACAAAGTGCACACAGCACACACACAGCACACACATACACATAGCACACACGATGCATGTACGTATGCACACAGCACATACGCAGAACACACATATATATATATACATGCAGAGCACACAGCACACACACACAGAGTGCACTCACACAACACATTCATGTACATATACCCACACACAGCACACACAACACATGTATGTATGCACACAGCACACAGAGAGAGCACACTCACACATATGTACACATACCCATACCATACACACATGCACACATGTGTGTACACATGGAACACACTCACACAGCACATTCATGTACATATGCACACACAGCACAAACATAGCATGCACACACACACACACACACACATGCCTGCCACTCTCAGGCGCTATCAGTAAGAAACACCCCCTACTTGGAGTTCAGCATCTTCCACCCAGGGGCCCCTCAGGCCAGGCTCCCTCCCCCACACTCACACACATCTGAGCCCCGTTGCCAGGTCCCGCTCGGCCCTGTTCCCCAGCCTTCATGCACTCCTTTCATGAGTTCTCGATACTGCCTGTCTCTGGAGGTTGAGGCACATCCCCGGGCTCCATCTAACTAGCACTCGGTAGGGTGGGTCTCTCATGCCTTTATCTTGAAGTGAGTTCTGCAAATGACCCGGGACTCTAAACTCCTTCTCTGAAGACCACACAAAACTACTGGGTGCACAAACACAGGGTCTGGATTCACGGAAGCTCTGAACTATCTTCACAACTTTTCTAAAACTGTTCTGAAAAATGGTCATGAAGTAAAATCTAATTACACACCACCAAGTGTAAAATGCAGCTTGAGGTGTGATGTCGCTCACAAGGGAGTCTTCTCCGGAGCTCACTTCCCGGGCCCTACGGTGACGGACGTGACCTACGGATCACGGGGTACTCTGATGGTCTCTGTTCACATTTTGTTTATGCCTTAATTCTAGAGAGTTCATTAAAACTACCAGAAAAGGTGATTTAGCAAATAACTGTAAATATAAATGTAGAAAAATTTTCATAAACATTCAGAAAAACAATTGTACCTTTTCTGAAGTTTTTTTTTTTTTTGGAGAGGTTTTTGCTATAGGGCGCGTGCGCTCGCCAGACAGACAGAGAGAGACAGAGAGATAGAAAGCAGGAAATCACCCCCCAGGGGGGATGGCCACGCCACAATCCCTTCTCCTCCATTCTCCTCTCGGGATCTTGGGCACGCACGCACACGCGCCCGGCGTGAGTTTAAGCCACCGGGTCCGGGACTCGAACCGCGGTCGACTACGTGGGAGTCCAGCGACATAGCCATTATGCTAACTGCTGGTCCCTTCTGAGGTATTTTTTAAAAGGCCAAAATAAAACTTAGCTTGCTTCTGTTGACTGAATTTTAATTTTAGTGATCTGTTCAAATTAAGCTCGATCAATTTAAACTCTGATAGGTATAAATATCACCAAAGGAAATCCAACGACATAAAAGAAACCCCTAAGGATGACAGCCATTTAGAGTTTGGTCCATGTCTCCTTCCTCGACCATAATGCTGAGCTTAATATATATTCACTTGACAAACTGGTACTATAGTAAGTTATTTAATAATTGAGTATAGCGGGCCAGCAGGTGGCGTGGTGGTTAAGGTGCTGGATTCCCACATGGCCGACCATGGTGCAAGGCCTGGACCCAGTGACTTGAAAATGGCAGCAAATAAACAAACAAACATTTTTAATAAAAACAATTGAGTCTAGAATGCTTTAAAAACACCCTCATATAATTACCTCAGATTAGTGTTTGTAGATAAGACACACAAAATATCACGAGCAGTCTGTGAATGGAAACAAATCAATGAATTCTCCTAAGGAATGTTGCGACAACTAAAATGCTCTTATTCCTTAGTAAAAATACCCCCCCTTCCAAAGTGAAAGTGAGTCCTCGGCTCTGCTCCAGGCACAGAACTCGCTGCTGTGACCAGAGCCGGGGTAGGTCTGGAAGGCCCACGGTTTCCAGTCCGAGCACTCTCAGTCCTCCCATCTGCATAGCTCCTTCCTGCCCCGAGGCCAGAGCTCCCGGAGGATCAGGGGAAGGGTCTACAGAGGGGGTCCCTCCTGAGCTTTCAGAGACTGCTTTACTTCAGTGGTCCAAGCAGGTTGGGAAGCCCTCCGTGTGCATGTGAGTACACACCACCCGCGCACACACGCCTGCATCCCTGACCTCCTTACAGAAGATGGCGAGGCCGGGGGACGGAGCGAGGGAGGGCCCGGGCGCCTGAATTTGCTCAGAGGGTCCAAGGCCGTTGTGTGCAACTTAAATAGTGACATAAAGCTTACGGCGACTTGAAATTCTACTCCACCAGATATGTGGTTTATAAAGCACAGATAACTGTGGAAAACATGCATGGCTAAATTTGGATTCCAATTTAAAATGAAATCTAAGTTTTGAATTTGAAATTTCTCTCGTCTGTTCAAGAGCCCTGGTGCGCCATCAGTGTCACAGTTCCTTAGCAGCAGCGACGTGAAGGGCTCCAGCGCCACACGTAAGCATGCGTGAGCGCAGGGCAGAGACCCACGCTCACAGGGAAGCCCGCTTACACACCCTGCCTTCATGCCTGCCGCCTTCCCTTCCCAGCAGTGACCGTGCGGGCGAGTGCTCACCCAGCACCAGAAGTGTCCGTGGGTGGAAAACCCGCCCCGGCAGGACAGACAGGAGAGGCTCCCCGGGGAGCGGAAAGAAAGGAGGTCCCAGGGGCTCCCGGGTTGCTGTGGGTGTGGGTGTGTATGTGCGTGCGTGGTGCGTGCACCTGCTGTGTGGTCTGCTGGGCGTGCTGAGGCCTATGTCTGGACTCCGAGCTTCCAAGCGCACAGCAGTAGTGGCCGAGCCAGCCCACTGTGCCGGCCGCGCCTCGCGGAGTGTGGACTCAAGGACCACCGCAGGTGACGGTCACGGGGCACAGACAGGACGGAGGGGACGCTTCAGCTCCAGCTAGGGGGGACCAGGGAAGTGTGGCGGCACATCTGGGCTCATGAGCCGTTTCCTCTCTTTCTCTGCCCTCACTGAGACCGCAGAGACGGGGAGAGCGGCCTGGACTTGGGGCAGAGCACACTCCCGGCCAGATGGCAGCCGCGGGCGGGCGGGCGGCCG
>NW_006159550.1:7894088-7898417 GCF_000334495.1 Tupaia belangeri chinensis | reverse complement strand
TGGCATGGGTTTTAAGCCCCCGGGTCCGGGACACGAACCGCGGTCGACTATGTGGGAGTCCAGCAACATAGCCATTATGCTAACTGCTGGTCCCCGGACCCACCAGCTTTAACCAGGCCTGCAGATAACCATTTCCAGACCAAGAAAACCTGCCAGTAGTATTTTGGAGACTTCGTGTGTGTGTGTGTGTGTGTGTGTGTGTGTGTGTGTGTGTGTGTGTGTGTGTTTTCCTGTTGTGAAAACAGTGAACACAGAAGGAAGACGTTCTGAACGGCAGCGCAGATTTCTCCCGGGCACGTCTGCTCCGAATAAAGCCATCTTCCCGGTCCTTGTATGTGAAGGGCACCGGCGTGTCACTGCGCTCTCCCTCAGGGCGGCTGTGACAGCGGCAATCCTCTGGCCCCCGTGACATTGCGAACCGAGGGCGCCCCGTCTCAGCTGCCCGTCCCCGCCCACAGAGCAGAGCAGGCCGCCGCACGCACCGTCTGAGACAGGCAAGAGTGCCTTGTGCACGTGGCTTTCTCCACAAATGCGTGCGGCTCTAGATAAGGGAAGGCCTAGGAAACAGATTTTTAGAGAAATGAAGGGTTTACCTAAAAATAGGATGAAATTCTGAGCACTTAGCATTACTCTATTCTAGCCCTTATCCTGAACCCAAGAGCATGAGAGAAAATTTTTAAAAAATACCTTTTTAAAGATAAAGTAAGTGATCACCATGACAACCGGAAGCAGCAAGGTCTTCGTATACCTCAGGGGGGTCTGAAATACAGCACGTCATGCAAACAGTTATTCTGGGCTGTCCATCCGACGAGCGCAACCCTGTGCCGGACGGGATGCTGCAGTGAAGCGTGCTGGGAGAGACGAGTGTGTGGGTGACGGGACACGCCACCGCACGCTCACAGGCGTCCACGTGTGGGTGACGGGACACGCCACCACACACTCACAGGTGTCCACGTGTGGGTGACGGGACACGTGTTGCCATTTACTCACCGACATCCACATTCTAATACGAGAATCAAGATCATAAGCAGCTACACCACGTATTCAAGATTTAACCTAAAATCTTTATTAAACAAGAATTAGCTGCACCTGTTCCTCGTTCCCTTTCAGTTTCACTTTTCCTGTATTATGTTTTAGAACGAGTGTTTGCTGACCCCCGGGCCCTAGCTTATCATTTCCTATGCTGCAAATCTGCAGTTTCCCTGGTGACGCGAGAGCCCAGGAAGCAAGCTGCATGGTCACACCGCAGGACGGACAGGGGACACCGTGCGCGCGAGCGTGAGCGGGCTGCTCCCGACCTCGCACTGTGACGGGGAGTGCTTTACTGTGCAGCGACACTGCACGATTCTCCAAAGCAGGAGCCGGGGTGGTCTCCAAACGGCCTTGCAGAAGTCAGAGGTCAACAACCGCGTCGGAGCGAACGGCTGACGTGGCGCGTGGGAAAGGGGCACGCACACGGCCGATCCGGAACGCGTAATTAGTGGGAGGGTGGCACAAGGGCAGCTCTGTCATGTTCTGTGAAGGGAAAACCGGGCAGACACACGAAGGAGCTGTGGGTTAGCAGTTCTCGGATCCCTGAGTCCTCCTTCTAATTCCTGCTCTCGTATGTACCTCAGGCGAATCCCCTGCGTGGGCACCTTTCCTGCAAATGCAGGAACCGTACGACCGGCCTGAGACCCCGTCCTGCTCTGCTGTTCCTGACTCCAGAGACGCGTTTTAGAGCTTTTCCTTTAAGGGTAACGTCACGCGTTTCCACAGCTCGGAACAAATTTACTATTTTCACTACAGAGCATCAGTAGTGCACCTTTCTGGGCAATACCTTGTTAAATGTTTTTATAATATTTAGGTTATTAAATGTGATAACACTGAATTTCTTCAAAGCAAAGCCAGAAATTTGGCTTTTTCCCCTGAATGACCCCATACCGCCAAGAGGGCTGGATTATGAAGGGGAGCCGAGCTTACTGCCGTAGCCGCTCTGGGGCACGCATCGAGCCATGCGCACTCTTCGGGGGGCTCAGCCGTCATCAGCAACTCCTTAAGACAAGCGCACTTACACTCACTCGACAGATACGGGAACAGGTGAGGATGGCCGTGGCATTGGGAAGCGTTCTCATAAAAGAACGATGTATCAGCTAAATACTTAGAGTAAAAATGTTGAGTTTCAGATTAGGAGACAGAGAAAACTCATCCTCCGTGTAGAGAGGGACAAAGCTGGGCAGTGGTCATACCGCTTTCTCCATGAAGTCAAACTCGGGCGCACAGGTGTAGACCAAGGTGTCGAAGTCGGTGTACCCGAGGATCCTAGCTGCTATGAGGTCACTCAGGCGGATCTGGAAGGAGGCGAAGTACAAGGCGTTGAGATTACACCGGCTCAACGTAAAAGCAGGAACGTCTGAGGAACAGGGGCTAAGACGCCCAGGCGTCCCCGAGGATACCCCCAAGGAATGCGCGGACGAGAAGCTGCGAACCAAATGCACCGTGCACTGGCTTCTTAGGAGAGCCGAGAGCAAGAGACCGGGAGCAGAAAGAGGCCAGACAGAAATCAGCAGGTAAGAGGGTAAAGGTCAGGCAAGATCAACATTTTCTGGGAAGGAACCACAGGTAATCATGCTCTTGTATATACCATCTCTCGCTGAAGAGGCTACTGCATTTCACCCCTTCCGTCACACGTTGGAAATGGCCATCAGATTTTCAGTATGTCGTCATTGCACAAAACCGACGACAATGTCTGCTACCTCCTGACAGTTCCCAGACATACACTGAAACCAGTAAATACGGCAGTGATTCCGCCCGAGAATCGGATGGCGTGGAGGTGAGGGTGGGTGCGGACCCCCCATGGCTGACTTTGCAGTTCCAGGCTTGGGCCAGTAGGCTTGAGAAACACGCCTGGCGTGTGTGCGTGTGTCCCCGAAATCCCAGGAAGAGAATGGAAGATAAGGGACTGAGGCGTGGCCATCCACGTGGGGGTGAGTTCTCACTTTCCCGCTCTCTTGTGGTCTCCGTCTCTGACAAGTGCACACACCGTAAAGAAAAAAATGAAGAAAAAATCTTAAAAAAGCATTACACAATGAAGCGTACTACTCTGAGTCAGTTACTTGTCCGTGAGGCTTTAAAAGTAAACACTACCAACCAAAAGCGACACCAAACTCCTATTTTCTTTTGAGTCTATACTATCTACTATGGGTGAGGCAATTATTTGACCAGAGAGGAACAGAGCAAGAGAGAGAGAGCGAGAGAGAGCGAGCGAGCTGCCTGGTCTGGGACTCGAACCGTCGTTGGTCATGTGGGAGTCCAGCGCCCTTTAATCACCACACCACTTGCCGGCCCTGGCAATTATTTTTCCACTGCATTCTCAGAAGGCCAGAAAAAGAAACATACTTGGCATGTGAAACCTTAATTCAAACGGCTTTATAGGACAGAAATGATTTTTATAACAAGGTGGATGCTTATCAGTGATCTCATTCACCCATGGCTCCTCTTCTCTACCGGCACCAAGGACGAATCAGAGGTGCGCTTTCTTTTTCTAACTCAGAGTGTGCCTGGTGATGACGCCACCACCATCGTCCGTCCCGCGGCAGTCCCTCAGGGCCCCAAGGCGTGCTCGTGTTCCTCTGCGGATTGGTCAGGCCGGGTGATGATGAGCAAGGGCAGGAAGCCCAGCACAGGCCGGCTTGGCACACAAGGCCTTCGTGAAGGTGGCCATCAAGGGCGGACTCTTACCAAACTGGACGCTAAGGACAGGACGGGGAAAATATGTCAGAAAATCTGCCAGGCCAGAGAAAGGCAGCAACGTGAACCTCGTAAGCCTCGTGCAAACCAGCCGGAAATGACACACCCACTCACACTTGGAAAGCTTAACGTGCGCGCCCACGCGTGTTAAATCCCACAGCAGGTTATTACGTCACATTGCTAAACAGACAGTGCTAGAGGTGGGAAGCAGGTCCCCGCGTCTTGTCCCACCCCTCGGTTCCGGGGGCTCCTCCTGGGAAGGGCCGTGACTCCGACAGCGACCGGAGACACCACCGTACAGGACAGAGCTGCCCGGCCTTCCAGAGCGGGGACAGAACTTCTAAGGTTCTCTTTTAACATAACAAGAAAAGCCCTAAACATACCAAATTACCGCTTAACTTTCTAGTTATAGTGAAGCTAAATAGAGATTTCAAGAATTCCATCTTTCAAAACCAAGTACAGACTGCTCATATGTAACTGTTGCAAGAAATGGATAACATTTTTAAAACATGATTATTTATATTTTAACTGAAATGTGAGCAAATAACTAAAAAAGACCAGCTTTTCCCCTTAGAAACATCAGCACTTGCCACCAATCTT
>NW_006159550.1:7892855-7894074 GCF_000334495.1 Tupaia belangeri chinensis | reverse complement strand
ACTCTTTCTCTTAGTGGGTCAAAAGGTCGCTTTGCCTCATCTATTCATCGATTTAAACTCGCCAGAGGGTGCCCGTGCTCCCTGGGGTGGAGAAAGCACTTCCTGGGGAGTGGCCACACGGCCCCTTCGTTTCTCCTTTGGGATTTGGGAACACATGTACGCACACACACCCGGCATGTTTTCCAAACCAGCGGGTCCAGGCCTTGACCCTCACAATCAGCCGTGCAGGAACCAGACACCTTCGCCGCTGACCCGAACTGCAGCCTTTTACTAATCTGTAGATGACTGGCTTGAGGACTTTGGAAAAGGAGCTTCACCTTTGCAAAACAGAGAACAGGCGACTTCGAAGTTCTCACCCAGCTAGTCTGTGTAGGAGCTCCCACGTTCTAACTGCAAACTACTTACGTGGTCTGAAACACCCAATATTTTAGATGTCAGGAATTTCAAGATAATTGTTCCACACCACCACGCACAGCCTTGGATTAGCTAGAAGATAAAGCAGACAGACGTTACTGCAAACTGCGAGCTACACTCACACCTACGATGGTCATCGGGGATTTCAATCCTGCGAAGTTACAAGGTGAGAAATGTTTAAGAAGAGTTTATTTCCGGTCAGAGGATTGAAGCTAATGGTTCTGCCATAATGATGCGGGCAGTCTGCATATCTTAATCTAAGGAAAGTTTTACAAACGAAAAAGGAGACTAATTCTGTGTTCGTTTCCAAATAATATTTCTCAGTTGAAAATCCATTCTTCAGGGGCCAGTGGGTGGTGTGGTGGTTGAGGTGCTGGACTCCCACGTGGCTGACCGTGGTCCGAGTCCCTGAACCGGTGGCTTGCTTTCTCACTTGCCCTCTCTCTGTCTCTCTCTGATCGAACTGGAAAATAATAAAAATAAACAAAGTTTAAAAAAGAAAATCTGTTCTTCAAAATGCTACATTACAGTTTTTCCATCACTCTTGTGGAAATCCATGGGTCCTTCTTCAAGAAAGAAAAATTAGGAAGTTGAAAACAACCTTTCCTGTTAAAAAGAGAAATGTGAACTAAAGCTGACAAAGGCCTTCCAAGTGTGGTTCCTTTATGTTCTGACTAGCCATGATTAGGAAGGGGGTGGACGTGAGCTCGGGGAGCCTGAGGAGGGTGAGGCCACCTCAATCGGGTCTTCCCACAGAGCACCCAGCAGGCAGCACAGTGCAGCCACAGGTCTGCAGGCCGGCCCG
>NW_006159550.1:7876385-7884898 GCF_000334495.1 Tupaia belangeri chinensis | reverse complement strand
CACATGGCTGACCATGGTTCAAGTCCCGGACCTGGTGGCTTGAGAATCACACCAGGCACGTGTGCATGCATGCCCACAATCCTGAGAGGAGCATGGAGGAGAGGGATTGCAGCATAGCATCCCTCTGGGGGGTGATTTCTCACTTTCCCTCTTACTGTCTCTGTTTCTCTCTCTCTCTCCAGCAAGCACACACACCCTAAGGCAAAAACCTCTAAAATAAGTAAATAACTAAATAAAACAAAGTAATAAAGATGTTGGCTATTTCCACTTTTCTCTCCTTAGATTCTTTCCTTGAATTGATATTCTTTAATAGAAATATTAACTAATTCTTTGCAGTCTACTGCTGAAAATATAATACAAAATAGAGTTTAAGACAATAGATTTTCCTCTGAGTATAACTCTGGCAGAATTCCCTACCTGCCCATAGGCACTGTTTGATCTACCATCATTTTTCTTTTCTTTTTCTTTTTTTTGGAGAGGTTTTTGCTATAAGGCGTGTGTGCTCGCCAGAAAGACAGAGAGAGACAAAGAGACAGAAAGCGAGAAATCACCCCCCAGGGGGGATGGCCACACCACAATCCCTTCTCCTCCCATCGCACCTCCAGCGTCACCCTCCCGTGTGTGACCCCTAGACACATAGGTCTTCAATGGGACTGATCTCATTCTATGGTGAGGTTACATGGGAGACCCAGGGCAAAAGAATGCCATTCCCTGCTCTGATGTCAGGGCTCCACAGTTACAGAGCGGACTCAACAATACACAAAGGCAGAGGTCAGGTGCGAGCAGTCTGCATATTCGGGACGAAGCCCCGCAGGAACTAGGTGGGGCAGGAGGAAGTGAGGAGTGCTGGGGAAATGCTGAAAGTCAGACGCAGAGTGAGGAGGCCAACCACAGTGGTGCGGAGGACAGGATGAGAGCTGGGGGGACGACAGAATGAGCTATTTTGAAGAGAAAGCTAATGAAACTGAAGAGAAAAACTGAACAGAACTCTAAAGACATTTAAGAAGCAAGGTTGTATGGATACACAGAATGAAAAATAAAGCATGGAATGGTCTCAGAACAGTGCCAAAACAAACGAGCTAATTTCCTGAAAATAATTTTCAGTCTTTGCTAAGGGCTGTTTCCTACCTCAGTAGCTATTTATAAATTTCATTAAATATAAATCATTAGAGTTTTAAACTATATTATCTGTATTCCATTTATATAAATAAAAAGTAGACTATAAAGAAGCTGTATTAAAAACATTGAATCTTACCCAAAAGTTGAGTTCAGATGTTCCCAATCTTTGAATTTTATTTCTCTTTAAAATTATTGCCTAAAATGCATATAATAAAAAATGAGACAATTATGTAAAATTAACATTATATTTTAAATAAAAGGTACATTTCAAGAACTGCACAGACTCCCTCCCACCTTTGTTTTGTTATTCAGGTTTTTGCCATAGGGCGTGTGCACTCGCCAGAGAGAGGAAAGTGAGAAATTGCCTCCGGGGGGTGGCCATACTGCAACCCCGTCTCCTCTCTCCTCTCGGGATTTTGGGTACACATTCACACACACCTGGTATGATTTTTTAAGCCACTAAATCCGGAACTCGGCTGGGGGCTGGCCATGGGGGGGGGGGCTAGCACTTTAACCACCAAACCACCTGCTGGCCCCCATTTTCTTTCTTAAATTGGTGATTTTTCAAATTTTGGATATGGAAAGTTTCTTTGAGGTGAGAACTAAATGCTCCATGTGCCAAAGCTGCCCTGAATCAGGCGAAGCACTTGCGGGTCGCTCCGGGCGTTCTCTGCAGCTAACCCCCTGCAGAGGTCGGCGGGGAGCATCTCTAGCAGTGGGTATGTACATGATCTTGCAGGTCATTAGCTTCATTAACAGGGAAATCCTGCCTCTCCACACAACCAAGTCAAATCTGTAGAAATATTTTTAAATGTATGACTGAACTTACGATAAAAAGAAGAAACGTCCCTGCTGTCAGAAAAAAGGTGGTGATTTTTTCAAAAAGAAGAATTAATTTGGAAAGCACCCATGGCAGTCTTTAAGAAGGTCTGCAGGTAAGTGTTACAACTGTGGATTTGTGCTAACAGGGAAGAGGTCTTGGTATATACAAAGTAAGAGACAGGAATTGAGACCCATGCATAAAACTGGAATCCTTGAAAACAACCCTCAGTGCCATGGGCTAAATGTTTGTGTTCCCCAAAATTCAGGTTTTAAAGCCTTAATCCCCAAGGTGATGCTATTGGTGGCGAGACCTCTGGGAGGTAATTAGGTCATCAGGGCAGAACCGACAGGAATGGGATCAGCGGCCTTACAGAAAGAGGCAGAGTGCTGAGGCCTTGCGCCTCTGTGTTAGTGACACTTGGAGCAGACTTCTGCGTTATCTAGTTGGGACGGGAATTCTCCAGCTGAGCCAGGATTTCTGAACTTCCAACAAGTATATAGATGTATGGGGTTGTTCACTCAACACTGTTAGTAAATGCAAAACAGAGGACACAGTCTAAACACCCAGCGATAGGAGAGTGCTGGAGCACCGCATACACCCCAGTGGACAACCGTGAACTGCAGAAACCCTGTGAGTGTTAAGGAGCAAGATCTAAGACTCAGTCAGGATGGGACTTCTGTGCCTGGTCATTTGTGTAACAAAACCCACACTTACTCCCCCTCTCACTCACACACACACACACACACACACACACACCACCTTAAGAACAAAATATAAAGGACTATTATGAAAAGTCACAAGCCAACAAATAGATAACCAAGAAGTGGATAAATTCTTAGAAACTTACAGCTTATCAAGACTGAATTGACCTAGGTCACATTTTGTTGACGCTGAGTAGAAGCAGCAGCATTCTTCTTTGGTGGCTGCTGGACATTGTGGCAGCTCCAGAGGCTATGACCACAGTGGAAGTGACAGTTGGGCCCAGCTGGTCTCTTATGCAGATGAAGACTCTGAGACTTGTGGGGTCTAAATATCTTGCCAAGGACACATAGCTGCCCAACACCTAGTGAGAATTCATCTATCTCTGAGGTGGGTCTGGCCCTGCTCCTTTAACTGAAGAGCCTCGGCTCCAACCTCTCCTTCCAGCCCAACACCTAGTGAGGGTCATAGAAAACCTCAGCCCCCACTCAATTGCTATAGAAAGGAGAAACTCATCTTCATAAATGTAAACTCAAATCTCTTTCTGTGGGTACCATGTTGCAAAGCATAGTAGTAGAAGAGAAATGGGCATAGAAGTACCTCACAGTAAAGTGAAGCATATGAGCTTACAGTTGCCAAAAAAAGTTCCATGGACAAAAGTGCAGTTTGCTTGGTGAGCATCGGGGAAATGGAACTGCAGAGATAATGCAGGTCACCTCCTCCTGCACACCTCTAACACCCAGAATTAACTCCAAGAAAGTAGGAAGAACTGTATAAGCCATCAGGTGACCAGAAACCACTGCAGAGGCACAAGAAATATGAGAAACCAAGAAAGTATCTCTCCCCCATGGGAAAAAACAGCCCTACATCAGCCACAGACAGTACAAAGGAATGTGTGGAAATGTCAGGTAAAGAGTTTAGAATATTCAGTGACAAAGCTAACAGAGATGCAAGAGGAGAGAGACAATTAACTCCAGAAGACACAGTGGAAAAGAGCCTACGATTTCTAAGCAGTGAGAAAGTTCTTGCTTGAACTGAAAGAGGAAATACACACCATAAATAAGAATCAAACAGAACTGTTAGAGATGAAGGCTGTAACATGAATATAGGTCATCAAAACCGCCCTTGGAAGTATTAAAGCAGATTAGGTCATGAAGAAGATAGAATTCAGATGTAGAAAACAGAACCTCTGACCTAGAAAAATTCACCAAAAATAACCCCCCAAATGAGAATAATATATAAGTAATACTAGATACTATTAGACCCCCAAACATCCAGATAATTAGTATTCCAGAAGGTGAAGAAACTAATAAGGGCACTGATAATCTATTCCACAAAATGCTAGAAGAAAACTTACCAAACCTAGAGAGGCATTCAAATATCCAGACCCAAGAACTACAAAGGACCCCACATAAAATCAACCCAAGAAGGTCTTCTCCAAGGCACATCACAGCCAGATTGACCAAAACCACAGACAGAGACAAGATACTAAAATTGGTAAGACAGAAAAGTCAAGTTACTTTCAAAGGATATCCCATCAGGTTAACATCCGATCTTTCATCAGAAACAATGCGAGCAAGGAAAGAATGGGAAAATAGATTCAAAGTGTTAACTGAAAAACAATTTTAACCAAGAATACTATGTCCAGCAAGATTATCTTTCATATGGGAAGAAAAGCCCAAAACATTCTCAGATAAACAAAACCTGAAAGAACTTACCAACACCAGACCAGCTAGCTCTTTAAGAAGTTCTGAAGGGAGTGTTTTACCAGGGAAACTAAAGACAGGCAGACAGAAATAACAGAGCAAAAAATGACCAATAAAGTGGCCAAATTAATGGCAAGGACGAGTCCAGAAATACCAGTAACAACGTTGAATGTTAACATCCAGAATTTAAATGGGCAGATCAGACCACAGTAACACAGAGAGATTAACTACATGAGACGGAACTGGGGAAATAGAATTCCATGACTTTTGACTAAAACATTACTGATTTTCTTCTATGATTTGTCTTCCAGATTTAAGGATTTTTATTTTCTTCTGAGTTGTTATAGGTTCAGCAACTTGTCAATTATTTTATAACTGAAACATAAGCTTTCTTCCCTTCCTGACCCCTCTGCAAATGGAAAATATCTGTGAGCATTCTCATTTGATGGCAGAATGGCTGCCTGCATAAGGTCAATAATACAATAATATCTATTGCCTTGCATCAGAAATTGAATTCTTACGGGGCTTGGTGCAAATAACGAACCAAATTGAGACTAAACTTATGGTTTTTTGCAAATCAGTGAGTTTATACCTCTCTAGTAAAAGGGGAAATGGAGAGAGAGAAATGTTTCAGAAGAAAGTTACAGTGCCTGTGTCACTAGAGTTTAGCTTTGTACATATTTCTAGTTTAATTAAGATCTTTTTTGAATCAGTAAAAGATGAAAAAAAGTTTAGTATGGGAAGGAGGGAGGGGAGAGGGGAAGAAAAAAAGTAAAAGTACATTTAATTGACAAAAAAATGAGAAGTTATTTGCTGCTGATAATGTATATAGTAGTATCTTTGTCTTGACTAATATGCTTGGTACTTGTGCTGGAAAAAGAAACATACACTGTAAAGAGATACGTGATTAAGTGTAAATAAATACATAAAGAAGACTGGATCCTGGGGGCCAGCAGGTGCCATAGTGGCTAAGGTACTGGATTCCAACATGGCCAACCACAGTTCAAGTCTCACACCTGGTGACTTGAAAATGATCCCAGGGGACCAGCAGTTAGCATAATGGCTATGTTGCTGGACTACCACGTAGTCGACCGTGATTCGAGTCCCGGACCTGGTGGCTTAAACTCATGCCAGGTGCGTGTGCGTGCGTGCCCAAGATCCCAAGAGGAGAATGGAGGAGAAGGGATTGTGGCGTGGCCATCCTCCCAGTGGGCAATTTCTGGCTTTCTGTCTCTCTGTCTGTCTGTCTGGCGAGCGCACATGCCCTATAGCAAAAACCTCTCCAAAAAAGAAAGAAAGAAAGAAAATGACCCCAGGTACATGTGTGCGCACCTGAGACCCCAGGAGGAGAATGGAGGAGAAGGAGCTGCAGCCTGGCCATTCCCCCAGGGGGTGACTTCTCTCATTGTCTGTCTCCTCTCCAATGGACACACGTACCTTATGGCAAAAACCGGAACGAAGAAGGCCGAACCATGAGTAAATAGAAAATCTGAACAGACCAGTAACTAGCAAGGAGAGCAAATCAGGAATCAAAACCTCCCAACGAAGAAAAGCTCAATACCAGATGGCTCCACTGGAGAACTTTACCAGGCATTTCAAGAACTAATGTTAATCCTTCCCGATCTCTTCTAAAAATCTAAAGAGGAAAAGACACTTTCAAATACATCTTATGAGGCCAGTATTACCCTGGTCCAAAATACAGAAACAGAAACTGTAAGACGACAGGCCAATACCGCTGGCGAACACAGAGCAAGACAGTGACAACGATCCCCATTTAAAAGTGGACCAAAGACTCGAGTAGCATTTTTTCAAAGAAGACCTACATATGGCCAAAGGTATTGAAACGGTGGTCACATAACTGATCTGTGGGGAAATGTGAAGCAAAACCACAATGAACTATCACCCAACATCTGTTAGGGTGGCGTGTGTGTGTGTGTGTGTGTGTGTGTAAGAAGTATTGGCGAGGATGTAGAAAAATTGGAACCCTTATGTATTGGTGGGAGTGTAAAATGGCACAAGCTGTATTAAAAACAGAATGGAGGGTCATCAAAGATTAGAAATTGAACTGGAGCCAGCAGGTGGCATGGTGGTTAAGGCACTGGGTTCTCACATGGCTGAAGACCCAGGCCTGGGAGCTTGAAAATCACATTGGGTGCGCGTGCGCGTGTGCCCAAACTCCGGAGGGGAGAATGGAGAAGGGACTGCAGCACAGCTGTCCCCTCTGGGGGGTCCGGGGTGTGATTTCTCACTTCCCCTCTCTGTCTCTCCTTGGCAAGCACATCTGCCCCATGGCAAAAACGTGAGAAACAAAAATTAAAGTGTCAAGAGGGTAGATTTCATGTTTGCAGCTTTTACCATATGGTAACTGTTGTTTTTAAAGAACCTCAAACTTAAAAAAAAAAAAAAGTAAAAAAGCAAAATACACGATTTTCAAGATCCTGGAGAACACTGCGGAGAGACAGGGGGCGAAGTGAGCCCTGTGACGGCCCAGCTCCCTGCCTGGAGAGGTCCGGGCCAGCACGGGGCGTCAGGAAGGGCCCTGCGGTCCCGGAGCTGGGAGTCCGGAGCTGAGTAGGCTGCGGCAGCCAGAGCAGAGCGCAGAGCCGGGCCCCTGTGGTCGCGGAGACGCCCGGTCTTCAGCTCCCACTGGGCAGGACAGCCCACGGCAGGGCCCGAGCACCGACGGCCGGCCAGGATCGGAAGGCGCAGCTCCCAGAGCCCGGCGCACGAGGACCGAGGTCCCGGGCCTCGGGAGCCCGCAGGGGTCGACCCGGAGCACAAGCCCTGGACCAGCCACTGCTTTGGTTCCATCCCATGAGACCTAAACAGGAGACGCTCCAAATCGAGCTGGTTCGGAGGAGCGGAAGTGCGCGCGGAGGAAGCTGCGGGCGTGTGCTGGCAGCTGAGATCATCTAGCCGCGGACACGCGGAGAGCGCCCGGTCCTGAACCAAACGGAAGAGCCCTCCAGGGCACACCCCAATTTGCTCAAGAAGAAAAAGAGCCCAAGTGTGCCAGATCTACAAGCGCAATGAGACTACCACGGGGCCAGCTCGGTGCAGCAGGGGGCGCTGGCAACCGCAGCTCACTGGTTCGGATCCCAAGCCCAGCTAGAGCTTGGGGGCGGGGGTCATGCAGAGTGGCTGGGAGCCTAAGATGCTGGGGGTGCTGGGAGAAGAGGGTGTCATGATGGGACCCTGTAATGAAAACAAAGCGCAAAGCGCGCCCACAAAGAAAGGCACAGACTCCACTGGTAAAGTCCTCAGAGTACTTAGGGGAGAAATGGTTCCGGTTCTACACACATCCTTCCAGAAACGCAGAGATGCATTACCCAGCTCAACCACCCACTGGTCCCCGAGATTTGTTGTAATTGCCAGAGGGCACAGTCATTCACCAGAGACAGAGACAGGGTGAGGGCACCTCGAGCGGGGAGAGGTCTGCAGATCCCCTCTTTAGGTCTCCAGCCTGTCCGGGCCTGGGGCGCGTCTGTGAGGCAATGGGCAGGGATTCCGATCCCAGTCCGCCATGTGGGATCTGACTTCCCGACCAGTGGGCTATGAGACTGGCCTCACGAGATCTTTGTAGTTCCCCCAAATAAAATCCGCCTGGAAGAGGAAGATTTGCCACCTCTGAGGATATCGAAAGAACGAGGCATGCATGAAGGCACTTCAGGGGACTCCCGCATGCCCTGGGCAGCGGCACGTCGCTGCAGAACTGAGCCCACCGATGGAACTCGGGAGGAGAGAAGCCGGTTCACCATGCATACGAGGTACTTCCAAGTAAGTCTTTCTGTCTTATGGTCCTTTGGAAATACTTGCTCAGACACCGCCTTCAAAAGTAAAACTTTGTATATCTTATTTTTCCAGGATAAGACAGAGGAAAAAATTTCTTGATAAAAACTTTCTCATGTGAATGAAACACTGGAAAGGCCCTATCTAATTTCTTTTTTTTTTTTTTTTGAGAGGTTTTTGCTATAGGGCACATGTGCTCACTAGACAGAGACAAACAGAAAGCGAGAAATCACCCCCCAGGGGGGATGGCCGTGCTGCAATCCCTTCTCCTCCATTCTCCTCACAGGATCTTGGGCACGTACGCACATGCGCCCGGCATGAGTTTAAGCCACCGGGTCCGGGACTCGAACTGCATCGACTACATGGGAGTCCAGCCA
>NW_006159550.1:7872873-7876169 GCF_000334495.1 Tupaia belangeri chinensis | reverse complement strand
ACAAACAGAAAGCGAGAAATCACCCCCCAGGGGGGATGGCCGTGCTGCAATCCCTTCTCCTCCATTCTCCTCACAGGATCTTGGGCACGTACGCACATGCGCCCGGCATGGTTTTAGGCCACCGGGTCCGGGACTCGAACTGCATCGACTACATGGGAGTCCAGCAACATAGCCATTATGCTAACTGCTGGTCCCCCTATTTAATCTCTTACAGCTGCATTAGCTATTTAAACCTGCTATTTGATTAGAACAAAAGAAGCTCCAAGAGACGGACACTTACCCATGTCACCAGCAACGACGAAGAGTAATACGAGGATAAGTACATGGGGTTCCCGAACATCAACACGAAGCACGAGAGCAGTGAGGCCTGAAAAGGAGCAGAGCGGTGCGTGTCGTAGCTGCCGTGTACGCCTCACGCACCCCGTGCCGAGAGGCAGATGGCCTGCATACATGCCTATATATAATACACGTTAAGGCTTTTGCCATAGGGCACATGTGCTCACTGCAGAGACAGAGAGGGAAAGTGAGGAAGCACCCCTGCCCCAGGGGGACGGCCACACTGCAGTCCCTTCCCAGGCTCCTCTTGGGATTTTGAGCACATATGCACATACACCTGGTGTGATTTTTAAACCACCTGGTCCAGGACTAGAACCATGGTCAGCCATGTGGGAATCCAGTGCCTTAGCTACCAGGCCACCTGTCGGCCCCTGCCATTTCTAATACAAGTTTCATGACCATAAAGAAAATAAGTGAATCTTGGACAAACAATAGAATTTTATCATTACTGAGTTATAATAATAAAATTCAAGACCATAAATTTAATATAGCAGAATTTCATTTTTTCTCTATTACTTGTTACAAGAAAAAATTAAAAATGACTATTATTTCTACTGTTTTAATAAGAGTAAAATAATATTACTTATAAATATAAAATTTTCTAATGTTATTTTTACTGGATTACTTAGGATGTCTATCACATATGAAGCTTTATTATCATTCTATGATTTTCAGGAATATGTGTTTGAGTACTGAGACAACAAAAATACAACAACGTAACAGTTTCATTTCAGGTTCTCAGATTAGACCAAAGCGTTTAAAGTTCTTGGATCTGAGTGAGACAGGACACTTTCAAAAGAAGTGACAATAAAGCATGTGAAAATTTAAAAATAGATGCCTCAGAGCGCACAACGCATCTCTGGGCTAGCTGAGAATAAACCTGCCAGTAGGCCACGTCCGGTCCCCCCAGGGTACCACCTCCACCACGGAGGAGGGGCGGGGGGAGTGACACGCCACGGCCTGGGAGCCCGGCCTAGTGCGGCCGCATGAGGACATGTTACCATGTTCATGTGCAGGATCTTCTGAAACTTGCTTGGCTCAATGTAGCCCACAACGTACATGGGGAATAACGAGGCCATCTGAAACAAAAACACAGAACACGAGGCTGCAGGAGGCAAGGCCGCTTTGCCGGCAGCAGAGTGAAGGAGAGGGAGGCCAGCCGAGCAAGGGAGCGGCCTCCGGCCGAGAGAGGGCAGCAAGGGAGAGGGCAAACGCTGTCCATGCCACGGGGACACAGAGAGCACTCAGGAAGCCATCTACTCCTAATGAGGCACACTGGCCATTGTTTGATGATGAGGCCAGGGACGGATGGAGGTGTGTACAGATGACCACCACAGCTGGGGGCACCTGTCTCCCCAATGCACCGGCCACTTCCACCCGATGCAGGCTGAGAGCCGGTGCAGAGAACACGCCAGGCAGGTGTCTCAGCAGACCACGTGGCGGGGCGCCCCGGCAACCGAGCCTGGTAGACCCCAAGTGGAGCTCCAAAGGGCTGGATGTAAGAGTGAGCCAGAGAACAAGCAGCCCCCAAGAAGAAGCAGCACCACCCCTGAGCCATCCTGACCTGATCCCAAGGAGGCGACTCGAGGGTGTGTATGCTTTTGCTTGCTGCTAGAAACAAATTTAATGTTCTGAATGAAGTCCGCTTTAATTTAGCCACAAATTAACTCTACCCACCTCAGAAGTCCCCAAGCACCCGGAGGAGAGATACACCGTCACTAAGACAGCAGACAGAGCCACAAAGAACCGAGCTCGGGATCCGCGATCTCGCCAGTAAAAAGCGGGCTTCCTGGGCCACCCACAGGCTTCGTCATATTTTCGTCTTTTTCTTTTCTTTTCTTTTTTTTAACACTTTGGAAATGTAAAAATAATTCTTTGCTTGCAGACCACTCAGAAGCAAATCTGGCATCTGAATCGTGCTGGACACGTTTGAAGAAGTAACAGACGGAGCATTCCGGGCTGCACTGGGAGTCCGGGGAACTCCTATGGCATCTTAAAGTGCTAAGACAATCGCCAGCCAGAAGTCAGGCGTGTTTAGACGCAGGTGAAATGGCCTTGCAGAGAGCCAGCAGGGCAGGCATCCCACAGGAGCGCGGAATGACGGGAGTGCAAACACAGGAAGGTAGATGACGGCTTGGCGGCAGGGCGTGCAGAGGCCCGAGGCCAGCCTTCGTGTCCCGGGAAGAGCAGGGGAACCCAGAAAGGCTGAACGTAAAGGCTCAGAGGTAGATGGGGGCTTGGCGGCAGGGCGTGCAGAGCAAAGGCCCGAGGCCAGCCTTCGTGTCCCGGGAAGAGCAGGGGAACCCAGAAAGGCTGAACGTAAAGGCTCAGAGGCCCTCGAAGCAGGCGCAGATTCAGGAAGACTCACACCCCGCGGAGGGATAAACCAGAAAAGCCGGACACAGGCGTGCCACAGTCACAGCCTCTCGTCAGCCGCAGGGCCACAGACTTCAGGCTTACTGCAGTGACAGCGATCAGGACAGTGTGGCGCCGGGGGAAGAAGAGAGAAGCCGACCAGTGGAGCAGGGCAGGGTGCAGAGAGACCCGACAGACAGCACAGAGGGTCGAGCGAGGAGCAGGTGACTCAGGTGAAAGAAGAGTGTGTTCAACAACCACACTGGGAGAGCTGGACATCTGCATGCAAAGTACAGCCAGAGCACACTCAGAGCACGCCCAGGAGGGTACAGTCAGAGCACACTCAGAGCACACCCAGGAGGGTACAGTCAGAGCACACCCTCAGAGTACGCCCAGGAGGGTACAGCCAGAGAACACTTAGAGCACGCCCAGGAGGGTACAGTCAGAGCACACTTAGAGCACGCCCAGGAGGGTACAGTCAGAGCACACTTAGAGCACGCCCAGGAGGGTACAGTCAGAGCACACTTAGAGCACGCCCAGGAGGGTACAGTCAGAGCACACTCAGAGCATGCCCAGGAGGGTACAGTCAGAGCACACTCAGAGCA
>NW_006159550.1:7863355-7867405 GCF_000334495.1 Tupaia belangeri chinensis | reverse complement strand
GGTACAGTCAGAGAACACTCAGAGCACGCCCAGGAGGGTACAGTCAGAGAACACTCAGAGCATGCCCAGGAGGGTACAGTCAGAGCACAATCAGAGCACGCCCAGGAGGGTACAGTCAGAGCACACTCAGAGCACGCCCAGGAAGGTACAGCCAGAGAACACTCTCAGAGCACACCCAGGAGGGTACAGCCAGAGAACACTCTCAGAGCACACCCAGGAGGGTACAGCCAGAGAACAATCTCAGAGCACACCCAGGAAGGTACAGTGAGAGCACACTCAGAGCATGTCCAGAAAAGCGGCCCTGGACTATCCTGTTTAGCGTGGACACTCACACCCCTAGCTCAGGTGAGATAAATAGGTATAAACTCACCTAGAAGACGAAAGGCCCAGAACATCGTTGAATGTCTAGAAAACCATTAAAGCATCGAACTCACTCAAAGAGCTTCCTAAATATTTAGTTTAGTTTTGTTTTGTTTTTGAGACTTTTTTGCTATAGGGTGCATGCACTTGCCAGAAAGACAGAGAGAGACAGAGAGACAGAAAGCAAGAAATCACCCCCCGGGCGGATGGCCATGCCGCAATCCCTTCTCCTCCTTTCTGCTCTCAGGATCTTGGGCACGCACGCACACATGCCCGGCATGAGTTTGAGCCACCGGTCTGGGACTCGAAGCGCATGGGACCACAGGGAAGTCCAGCGACACAGTCATTATGGCAACTGCTGGTTCCAGATACTTGGCTTCATCAGCACCGTGAGATTATTACACTTGGTGGCAATGAAGTAATGAGGCTCGGAACGAGAGCTGCAGACTGGCAGCCGGGTGGCGCCTGGAGAGCCCCTGCTCTAGGGCAGCGGGAGGCCCCTGCAAGTTCTCACTGCCAACCAGACGCTGTCCTTACTGTCAGGCAGTTGGCTGCATTAGAAAGCCCTAGGACCACGAAACTGTCCAAACCGGGCACGCTCAGCTGCCCAGTTCAGCTCCTCGCTACTGCTCAGGTGTTGGGGAGCAGGGGGAACTCGGCTGGGCAGCGGTCCTCGCGATGACAGCTCTCGGTCAGTCCTGGCCAGACTGCGGCGGCAGGCCAGCGGCCAGCCCTCCCACCCAGGGTGGATGGGCCGTATGACCCAGGCTGGGTCTGAAGGCAGAGGGAGCAGCACAGGAGGCTTCCCGACAGCATCTCAGAAGCCAGGACAGTTTATGACCGAACACGGTAGAGAAACGCCAGTATGTGCCAAACTAGCCAAGACACTGGCAGAGTGTGGATCCACGTTATTTTTTATACCACACAAATTGTATTTTTAGTCATGTTTCAGTGTAAACGTTAGATGAATTCCATGCTTGACAACATTCAGGGCCTCGCTGTGGCCACGTGTGAAGCCAACGTTGCTGCGTGTTCGGGCTGGACCGGGCCAGGGCCGTCTCACCTGGGTGAAGAGGATGAACTGCGCGAACTGCCAGGGCAATAGGAAGGCCACGGTGGACAGACACAGCGCTAGGTAGTGCCGCCCGCTGCTGTTCGGCGCCCTGCACGGAGAGAACGGGCCGGTCAGTGCCACCATGGGAAGGACCTGTCACTGAGAGGAAGGTGAGCTGGAAGGAGAGTCCCCGCCACCGCCCTGCCTGTGATACAAGGCTGTTCACTAAAAATGATCGTTCCAAACACTGGGACTATAAAAGTGCCTACTATAAAAATGATCAAGACTGGAGGTTCAAATATATTCTACTTTATCATTAAATCACATGCTTTAAATACAAAACATTTTCCTCTATACATGACATTAGAAATCTACTATTCCACGGGGTCAGCAGGTGGCATGGTGATGAAGGTGCTGGACTCCCACAGGGCCGCGCAGAGTTCAAGTTCCTGACATGGCAGCTTGAGAATCACCCAGGCATGTACGTGTGTGCCCAAAATTCCAAGAGGAGAATGGAGGAGAAGGGACTGCAGTCTGGTCATCCCTCCTGGGGGTGATTTCCAACTTTCCCTCTGTCTGCCTCTCTCCAGCGACTGTATGAACCCTACACATTCTCTCGTCTGTCTCCCTGCGCGTTTCCCAAGCTCATTTCACACGATACTTCTCGCCGGGCTCATGCATTAATGCTCCATGGGAACCACATGCTGGAAAGCGTGAGGCTCACCAGCTCTGAAGACAGAGTCATTACTGCTCAGAAACCTTGGCATCGTCCCAAACTATATGTGGACACATGCATTTTGACTTATTAAAACGTAATGCCTTCACTTAAAATCTGCAGCCCTGACCCTTAAATGGAAAGTGATTTTTACATAGTAATTTTAAATTGTTTTCTTAACTCTATGTTCAATTCATTTAAAAATAACTAAAAAAAAAAAAACAGGGCAAGTCTAACTTTGGTAGTGACAATTTAAAAGGTTGAAGCATAATTAGAAAACATCTATAATTTATTTAACTTTGTTTTATGATCAGAATTACCTGAGAATCAAAGTTAAGATGTACATCTGCAGGACGAGGAACGGGTAGGAGAAGCTCTCGCGGAGGGGTGGCGTCCACATCACGCGGGTGGCCTGCAGCCGGGAAGATGCTCACTCACACAGTGTCCCAGCACACCGGGTGGGCCTGCCGCACCTCACCACGAGCTCACCGGACGCATGCCCGCACACGGAAACCCCAGGTGAGGAGGGGCTGTGGGGACTGCAGAGTGGACAGAGCGGACCCACGCTCTGACCCTGCTGGGTGACCCTGGCAGCCCAGTCTGACATGCATGTGCCCGGAAACACGCGTAAACACATGCCACCCAGGATGCTGACAAATGCCCTGAGGGCTGTAGTGAGCAGCTCGAGTTCGAGTGAGGACAGCCACACGGTGTGGAGTGAAGGCTGACTCTGAGTGTGTAACACGGAACTGTACGGGTTCACTGTACATTTCAGAAACAGCTACGTGGGAGGCACGACCGTGAGCCAGGAGCGAAGCAGTCACTACACTTCTACACGGAGGCTGGGTGGGGGCGCCGGGGCACCGCGTGGCCGGTCTTGGGGGTCATGGCCACGGCTCCCTGTGCACACCGGGCGTGCATGTGTGTGTCAGGGCCCAGGCTAGCTGGGCTGTGGTGAACTGTGCCGCGAAGACCTTTCCCTTGGCGGGTGTGGTGGAGGCAGGGGCGGTGTGGAAGAAATGAATGCCCTGGGCCGGTAGGTGGGAGGGAGTTACGGCTCTGGATCCCAGAGGGCTGACTAGGTGGCTCGACCCCGGCCAGCACCCGTGCGTGTGTGCACAAAATCCCGGGAGGAGAATGGAGGACAAGGGACTGCAGCGAGGCCATCCCCAGTAGGGGGTGACTTCTCACCTGCCCTCTCTTTTTCTCTCTCTTTCTCTAGCAAGCGCACATGCCCGATAGCAAAAGAGAACAGTAGCTATTCCGTGTCTTTCCAAATTCAGACGGCCTATTAGCGTGTCAGCTGGCAGCACCAGGGTGCGTCAAACCGTGCACGTCGAAGTGCAGCCGCCCACGGCACTGTCCCGACAGGCACCCGCCCTCCCACGCGGCCCTTCTAGATCTTAAGGGGTACTTTGTAGAAAACAAACCTCTCCGTGGTTGAAAAAGTAGCACAGTACTGTAATTAGACCTCCTAGTTGAGTCCCGCTGTGGAAAAAAAAGAAAAACGAAAAGCGTACGATCACAGTTCATGTAAAATACAGCTGAGTTTTCACACGGTTTCTCATTCTTACATTAAAGATTCCCCCCTATTTAAGTAGAAAACTTCAGACGCACCCTGCAGGCGACGTTTTAATCTTGACCGTACAAGCACATGAAGTGTAAACACAACCTGACTTGTGTAACTTATTACATTCAGAATAAATTCTAGATAAACTATCTCAGGTACAAGCACCAGGTAACGGCCAGCATCGGGCCCGGATGTCAGAGCCGTGTGTGTTCCCTGAGCACCTGAGGGGGCCAGCTCCACCTTCTGAGGCTGGACTTGGCGGTCAGGAGACGAAGGACACGAGCCTGCAGCTTCCCGACATGGCAGCCCAGGGCCGTCTGGAGGGGAGCCACACACCCCCCCCGAGCACCC
>NW_006159550.1:7861311-7862356 GCF_000334495.1 Tupaia belangeri chinensis | reverse complement strand
ATGGCCACGGCTCCCTGTGCAGACCGGGCGTGCATGTGTGTGTCAGGGCCCAGGCTAGCTGGGCTGTGGTGAACTGTGCCGCGAAGACCTTTCCCTTGGCGTGTGTGGTGGAGGCAGGGGCGGTGTGGAAGAAATGAATGCCCTGGGCCGGTAGGTGGGAGGGAGTTACGGCTCTGGATCCCAGAGGGCTGACTAGGTGGCTCGACCCCGGCCAGCACCCGTGCGTGTGTGCACAAAATCCCGGGAGGAGAATGGAGGACAAGGGACTGCAGCGAGGCCATCCCCAGTAGGGGGTGACTTCTCACCTGCCCTCTCTTTTTCTCTCTCTTTCTCTAGCAAGCGCACATGCCCGATAGCAAAAGAGAACAGTAGCTATTCCGTGTCTTTCCAAATTCAGACGGCCTATTAGCGTGTCAGCTGGCAGCACCAGGGTGCGTCAAACCCTGCACCTCTAAGTGCATCGAAGTGCAGCCGCCCACGGCACTGTCCCGACAGGCACCCGCCCTCCCACGCGGCCCTTCTAGATCTTAAGGGGTACTTTGTAGAAAACAAACCTCTCCGTGGTTGAAAAAGTAGCACAGTACTGTAATTAGACCTCCTAGTTGAGTCCCGCTGGTGAAAAAAAAGAAAAACGAAAAGCGTACGATCACAGTTCATGTAAAATACAGCTGAGTTTTCACACGGTTTCTCATTCTTACATTAAAGATTCCCCCCTATTTAAGTAGAAAACTTCAGACGCACCCTGCAGGCGACGTTTTAATCTTGACCGTACAAGCACATGAAGTGTAAACACAACCTGACTTGTGTAACTTATTACATTCAGAATAAATTCTAGATAAACTATCTCAGGTACAAGCACCAGGTAACGGCCGGCATCGGGCCCGGATGTCAGAGCCGTGTGTGTTCCCTGAGCACCTGAGGGGGCCAGCTCCACCTTCTGAGGCTGGACTTGGCGGTCAGGAGACGAAGGACACGAGCCTGCAGCTTCCCGACATGGCAGCCTAGGGCCGTCTGGAGGGGAGCCACACACCCCCCCCGAGCACCC
>NW_006159550.1:7859063-7860787 GCF_000334495.1 Tupaia belangeri chinensis | reverse complement strand
TGCCTGCTCCCCGACAGGGCAGCCTAGGACCGTCTGGAGGGTCGCACACAGCCCTCCCGAGCCTCCACGGGATAATGGGCCCAGCTGCCAGGACCTGCAGTGAAGACGCTGTGCTCCTCGGGTTGGGACCACGTGGGAGACCCGGGCTTGACTCCTGGTCCGACCTAAGGGCTGGGTGTCAGTGTGCACCTGCAGTCCCAGCTGCTGGGGGCCGAGGCCAGCGTGGGCAACAATGAAAACCCGGCTAAGAAGAGCTGGGTGTGGCATGCGCCCAGGCCAGCGGGGGCTGCGTCGGGAGGATCAGGACAGTGCATGCTGTCCACGGAAAAGCCGTGGCAACACAGAACGCAAAGCTCGGGCCAAGGCAGCCAGCCACCATCCAGAGGAGGAACCGTGTTCTCCCGGAGCCTGGCCGACTCTGCGTGTGCGAGTACAGGTGCCCAAACCTGCATGTGTGCGGGCTTCCTCTTCCCCGGCCCGCCCCTAGCCTGGCTGGTTCTAAGCACCGGCGGGCAGGTGCCTGCCTGTTCTCACCGCAGCCCCGACCTCGTGTGTGGAAGGCAGTAAATGCTGGGTAAGGAATGAGTTCAAAGACGCCGGCAGGGGAAGCCAGTGAGACGTGATTTTCACTGAGGGAAGCTCAAAGGGTGCACGTCGAAAAGGAATCTAAAGAAGGGGTGAGAGAAGGAAGGACAGACGGGACACGCAGGACGGACACGCGGCTCTGTCCGGACAGGAGCTGACAACAGATCCAGAGCACTGAGGGACGTCCTCAGACATTGCTGTGTCCACGAGGTCCCAGCACGCTAGCTTGAGCAGGTTACTCCTACGTCAGACCTGCAGCCAACTGTGGATGGAGCAGAGACAGAACCGCCGCTTCCCAGCCGGTGCCACCAGGGACCATGGCCAGGCGGAGACCAAAATCCCCACACCCCTGGTTCCGTTTCTCATATGCCAGCTTCCTGTCTTCTCACAGTCCTGGTGACACTTTCATAGCCAATAGTGGTTATATCTACACACACCTTTACAAAAAAATCGCCAGGGTGCACTCCCTGAGTGAAACAGAGAGGAAGAGACCACGCCTGACTGTCTGTGGCCATGCTGCGATCCCTCTCCTCACTCTCCTTTCAGGATGTCGGGCACGTGTGCAGACACCCAGCACGGTTTTCCAGTCCAGGACCCAAAGCACGCGGTCAGCCACGTGGGTTCTAGCTCCCTTATCACAAAGTCACGGGCTGGCCCTACCTGCTCTTTTAATGCCTTTTCCCTCCTGATCACAATATGGCTGCTGCTGCTCCAGGCAGCACACATCCGAGTAAAAGCAGGGAGAAATCAGGAAGGGGCAGCGAATCTGTCCTTGGGTGAGAAAGGTGAATGCTGTCGTAGGTGAGGGCCAGGCAGGCTTCACCATAATTCCCCCCGAAAAACCAGCTCATAAGTCCATCCTCAAAAACAAGAATGGGAGCAAAATCCGTGACTGTCATAACTAAGTTCAGCCTGCCTCCCGGCCTGGGCACAGGGCGACACCAGCCACGGTGACGGCCCCGCGCTCACAGGCGGGCCCCAGAGGCCGCGTGGCAGGTAGTTAGCACCTTCCTCGTTTCGCATTTCCAGGGAATGTGGGCAGAGGCAGCGTGCCCTGGCTGCCCCACGGGCCCCTCCACACGACAGCGCGTCCACACGTCGGCTAATTCCACGCCAGAGGCGCGGGGAGCCGCCAGCGA
>NW_006159550.1:7850778-7858116 GCF_000334495.1 Tupaia belangeri chinensis | reverse complement strand
CCCTTAGCCTGCCTGGTTCTAAGCACCGGCGGGCAGGTGCCTGCCTGTTCTCACCGCAGCCCCGACCTCGTGTGTGGAAGGCAGTAAATGCTGGGTAAGGAATGAGTTCAAAGACGCCGGCAGGGGAAGCCAGTGAGACGTGATTTTCACTGAGGGAAGCTCAAAGGGTGCACGTCGAAAAGGAATCTAAAGAAGGGGTGAGAGAAGGAAGGACAGACGGGACACGCAGGACGGACACGCGGCTCTGTCCGGACAGGAGCTGACAACAGATCCAGAGCACTGAGGGACGTCCTCAGACATTGCTGTGTCCACGAGGTCCCAGCACGCTAGCCTGAGCAGGGTACTCCTACGTCAGACCTGCAGCCAACTGTGGATGGAGCAGAGACAGAACCGCCGCTTCCCAGCCGGGGCCACCAAGGACCGTGGCCAGGCGGAGATTCCGTTTCTCATATGCCAGCTTCCTGTCTTCTCACAGTCCTGGTGACACTTTCATAGCCAATAGTGGTTATATCTACACACACCTTTACAAAAAAATCGCCAGGGTGCACTCCCTGAGTGAAACAGAGAGGAAGAGACCACGCCTGACTGTCTGTGGCCATGCTGCGATCCCTCTCCTCACTCTCCTTTCAGGATGTCGGGCACGTGTGCAGACACCCAGCACGGTTTTCCAGTCCAGGACCCAAAGCACGCGGTCAGCCACGTGGGTTCTAGCTCCCTTATCACAAAGTCACGGGCTGGCCCTACCTGCTCTTTTAATGCCTTTTCCCTCCTGATCACAATATGGCTGCTGCTGCTCCAGGCAGCACACATCCGAGTAAAAGCAGGGAGAAATCAGGAAGGGGCAGCGAATTGTCCTTGGGTGAGAAAGGTGAATGCTGTCGTAGGTGAGGGCCAGGCAGGCTTCACCATAATTCCCCCCGAAAAACCAGCTCATAAGTCCATCCTCAAAAACAAGAATGGGAGCAAAATCCGTGACTGTCATAACTAAGTTCAGCCTGCCTCCCGGCCTGGGCACAGGGCGACACCAGCCACGGTGACGGCCCCGCGCTCACAGGCGGGCCCCAGAGGCCGCGTGGCAGGTAGTTAGCACCTTCCTCGTTTCGCATTTCCAGGGAATGTGGGCAGAGGCAGCGTGCCCTGGCTGCCCCACGGGCCCCTCCACACGACAGCGCGTCCACACGTCGGCTAATTCCACGCCAGAGGCGCGGGGAGCCGCAAGCGCCCCACAGTGAGGGGGCCTTCCATGCTGCCCCAGTGGCACCTCCAGTTCTCGGCCTCGTGATGCTGGTGAGGCTCCCGGAAGGCCAGTGAATCTACGGACGGTGCCCGGAGCACCATGGCCTGGCCCCCTCAGCAGCCCCCGGCCGCCGGCTCACCTCAGGTACGCGCCGTACATGAAGAACAGCCCCATCATTAGCCCGTTCAGGATGAAGATCACTCCGACGTAGAAGCAGGCGGGCTCTCCGGGTCCTTGGGGAGACAAGGCTGTCAGGCGGCCCCGCCGGTCCAGAGCTGGGGCCTGCGGGGCACCTGCTTTCCCACTGCGGACGGGGACAGTTCCACTCCGCCGAGAGGCACCAGGACACTGTGGTGCCCTGCTGGGCTCCCCATCCCAGAGGTGCCACGCACCGTGGGTCTAGAACCAGGCAGGGCCCCGATGACCTGTCGCCTGGAGCCGGCACCGGGAGTGACACGCAATCCTGCCTGGAGGGCAGCGAGGCCCTGGGAGCCCACCTGTCTGAGCCAGTACCACATGTGGCTAGAACCCTGCATGCCGCATGTGTAGGGGGTGCATGCGTGCTGCATGTGCAAAGGCGCCCACCTCACACTTCGGTCACCCCTCACATAATTCTCAACACGGTGACGTTCATGGATGTGAAAATACTTCCATGGTGGAGAACACAGGACACAGGAAACTTAAGCAACCTGCCAAAAGTTATGCAGCTCTGACTGGTCGGAGCCAGGGGCTGAAGGAACTTTCCAGTCCCGTCCATGGCTCTGACCATGCCTTTCTGTCCCTTCTAGAGACTCGTCACTCCACACCCTCTTCCAGCACGGGTCACCGTGGACTGGCCTGGCCTCCTCTGGTCTGCGTGTTCTGCACGCTTCCTCCACGCTGTGGTCCTGACAACGTCCGCACACACGTGCTTCCCGTCCACACCCACCCACTCCTGCTCCCCTCGCACCGCGGGCAGCCACTGCGGGCCCTGCCGAACCCTCAGAACTGCCGTGTTCCTCTCCCAGCACCCCAGACTCGGGTGGGAAGGGCGTCAGGGCTGCGAGATTCTGACACCGCCCCCAAACAGGTACCAAGTCCTGCTCATTCTGCTTCGGGATCCCGAGTCCAGGACTTGCCAGGGGCCTTTCCTGCCAGTGCTTGCCGAGACGTGGCCGCGTGGCCCGGCCTCACTAACCCACGTGGGCCCTACGAGAACCTTTCCCTGCAACCACATGGGGCTTCACAGCTGCCCATCCGGGGCCCAGCAGGGCTGTGGGTTTGGCAGGCTGGATCCTCCATGGCTGACTCGATCCATTCCAGACCTGCCAGCTCGGAAACACGGCAGGCGTGTGCGTGTGTCCTGAATCCCTAGGGACAGTGCAGGAGAAGGGACCGCAGCACGGCCGTGCCCCAGGCCGCGATTTCTCACTTCCCCTCTCTGTCTCTCAGCTGGGAATGCACGTGGCCTATGGCAAAAACCTACGCGAAAAGCCAATCTGGGCAGCTGTGGCAAGACCCCACCTGGCCAGTTGTGGGGTTTGAGTCCTGGCCTTGGAGGCTTGACAGAACATGTTGGGCACATGTGAATGCATGTGCACAGTGCCAGGAGGGAGGACAGATGAGAAGGGATGGGCCCACAGGTGTGTGAGTGAGTGTGCTTTCTCCTTTTCTTTCTCTCGCTGGAAAGTACATAATCTCTGACAATATCTTTAAAAAATTTTTTAAAAAATGCTTATCTGTTGAAATTATTCAATGCAGGGACCAGAAGTTAGCATAATGGCTATGTCACTGGACTCCCATGTAGTCGACCGCGGTTCGCATCCTGGACCCGGTGGCTTAAAGCTCATGTCAGGCGCGTGTGCGTGCGTGCCCAAGATCCCGAGAGGAGAATGGAGAAGGGACTGCAGCGTGACCATCCCCCCTGGGGGGTGATTTCTCGCTTTCTGTCTCTCTGTCTCTCTCTGTCTGTCTGGCGAGCACACGCGCCCTATAGCGAAAACCTCTCCAAAAAAAAAAAAAAGAAATTATTCAATGCACATGGTGCGAAATCCTTAACCAATGGAGCCGGCAGAAGGCACAGTGGTTATGTGACTAGGCTCCCATGTGGCTGACTGCAGTTCAAGTCCTGGACCCAGTGGTTTAAAACTCAAATTCACGCCAGGTGCACGTGTACGTGTGCCCGGGATCCCGGAAGGAGCATGGAGAAGGGAATGCCATGTGGCCATCCCTGCAGGGGGGATTTCTCACTGTCCCTATCACTATCTCTATCTCTGACAAGTGCATGTGCCCTAAGACAAAAATTTCTAAAACACGTCCCTGACCAGGGCAGGGCCTTTACGATCTGGCCCTGAGCCCAGCCCGGCTGCACCTCCGCTGCTCTCTCTTCCAGGAATGCTGCTCTCGCCAGTCCTGACCCTGACCTCGGCGACCTTGTTCTCTGTGGGTGACACGCACTGCGGTGGTGGCTGCCCCCCACCCCCAGACCCACCAGCAGCACAAAGGCTGGAAGGTAAAACCCACCTCCTCCTGGCTCAGCTGCGTCCCAGGGCCACCCGCTTGCCTACCAGTAGGGACCTAAGACAGGCCAGCTGTGTCCAGGGCCAGGGGTGTTTAACACCCTCAGCAGAGCTCCGCTCTGGGCTGTCTCTTCACAGCTCACTTCAGAGCACCTCTACACTCACGAAACCGCAGGAGAAAAGGCAACGCCATCCCTCGTGCTCCCAGCAGCGCTGTCTCAGAGGCAGACCACCGAGGGGTCAGCACAGTGCAGGAGAAACGCGGATTTCGTGTATATTCGGAAAGCTGAGTGTTGTTATTAACAGGTCTACCCAGACGCAGGAGTAAAACACAGTGGGCGTGCTGTGGAAGCAGGGGACCGAGAACCGTGCAGAGGCTTCGCAACGAGACACACAGACAGCAACGTCCTCGGGCTCTAAAGCGCTGAATTACACGCTCCTCACACAGAAGGGACTACGAGATGATCCCGAAAGAAGGTCTTCGACAAAGACACCAACCGAGCAGACGTGTGGGCAAAGTCTGGTTAAAGCCATCTGGTCTGCCAGTGTAGAAAAGCAGTGTTTCTCGACAACCTCTTATGGCATATCTGATCTGAAATATGTACACCAAACTGAATTAAGCCATTAACTATTATAATCAGATATCTGCTTAATGGAGCCCCAAAAAACTTCTTGGTGTTTTCTCATTCTGAAAGGAAAGATGACCTCCTACTTCAGACCGCCCTACATCTGGGATTTACTAATACTCACAGTAAATTCCAAATTTATACTTAGATTAGTAAGGCCATGACCATCGCAGGAAACTGCTTAAAGTGTAGACCAGTCATTGAGGAGTTCATAGGGAAAGTAAAAAGAGTAAGTACATGAATTCTCCCAGCGAGCCGTCAGGAGAGCCTTGACATACAGAAGAACATGCCGGGACTTTTCCAACCACCCAGCAGGAAGTTTATGGAGACACTGGGGACAAGCAGCAGTTTCGGGAAACATGCCTTCGCAGCTCTGCACTTGGCTCAGAGGCTCTATCCGGGTGACGTTCCAGCAGGTCTTGGCTTCGACCCCGAGCACGTTCATCATGCCCATGAACACGCGGTACCAGCAGGCTATGACCACCTGCAGAGAAGACACAGGGGCACAGCGGAGGACACACACCTTCACAGCAATACTCGTTCCCAAACGTGAGGGTTTCCAAAGGTTCACAGAGCTCATGCAGAAGTTTATTTTGCCGCAAAAAAAAAAAAAAAAGATTTTGAAACCCAGTCGTAGTCTCCATAACATGCATTTTCTGTGAACTTTTCGGAGACCCCTCTGTACTGTTTGATGATGGCTGCATTTGACACGACAAACTTAGCCAAATATATTTAAGTCATTCCACTTAGAAGTGGTCACTGTGCAATGTTACAGACACGTCACAGACACAGTACACACGAGTGCAGTGTACGTGCAGTAAGCAACTGTAATACAAGTAGTAGCAACTGGGGGAGAGTGGAAGTGTGTCACTAAAATACGACTGACAGAGAAATGCAGCTGTTCACAGAAATATGCATTTCACTTTAATCCTTGCATTTATTTTCTTCATAAAATACGTATTTTCAAAACCGGGGATGACGTGGAATGAATGATCCCTGTGCCCACTAAACCCTGGACTGATCAGAAAGCACAGTCAGCAAGTCTGGGAGAATGCTCAGGACCGCTCAGGAAGAAATGCAATGTGATCACAATCCACACCATGTTGCCACCATCTGAAGGCCGTCACCAACGCCAGCGAGTAGCCATGTGGCAAAGGGCCTGGCGGTGGCACTGGGGCTGGGAACTCGTGGGCCATACGGAAAACGGGGCGGCAGCCCTTCAAAACACCAAAATACAGACACCTGCTTTCCTTCGTTAAGAATTGTTTTTTAATTTAACTTTATGTATTTATTTATTTTTATTTTGACCTGAGAGGGACAGAGTGAGAGTGAGGGAGGGAGAGGGGAAGCGAGAAAGCAAGACACCAGGTCTGGGACTGGAACCCAGTCTGCCGGCCCCAACCACCTTCTAACCCACTAACCCCATGACCGGGCGTGTGCCCAGAGGAAAGGGAACACACCCAGGCTCCCGCGCTGACTGCAGCACTAAGAATTTTAAAAGATAGTAATTTCTAAGTGTTATGAAAATATGAAGAACTAAAAGCAGTGCCTTTCATTAGCGTGCTTGTCTCTGAGGTGCCTTGGAACTCAGAACTAGTGTCCCCACGGTATCTTGGGAACTGAGCGGTCTTACTAGCTTTTCCCGCCTGTCTCTGGAATGTGCAGGGTAGGCCGAGCACTGGAGGACAAGCAGAGCTGCTGGCTGTGAGGCTAACTCAGCCCTCCTTACTAGCGTGACTCCAAGTCAGGGGTGTCCTTGTCTCCATCGCCACCCCTTCAGGTGGTCCCCGTGCCCGCCCACATCGTCTGCTTATTTATTTCCTCAATGAGGGAGAAAAGGAGACAGAGACAGAGAGATGGAGAAGGGCACGCCTCCCGCGGGGGTCCTGCACTGCCATCCGCCCGGTCCTGCCAGCCTGACCACAGGCACGTGTGTGTCCAGCGTGTTCAGAGGGCGGGGACGTGGACCCAGGGCCTTCGCCACGTGAGTCCAGGTGCAGTGCCACAGCGCCCCCACCTGGCCCGAGAGAGGACGGCCTGCCTGAGCACCACTCACCTCCGGGTACAGGTGGAAGCGCTTCACCGTGTTGATGACGAGGGGGTACTCGGTGAGTCTGTCATTCATGATCATCCACAGCCCTTCCAGGAACGAGGGGGCTTCGATGATGGTCTTGAAGTAGGAATAGTAAAGACCCTGTTTTAAAAAGGCACCTGTCGATTTACGCAGAACTTGAAACTGGGTTTTTGTAACTTAGAATACTGCTTTCCGAAGGAAAGGGGAAGTCAGTATTAGATTTCTCGTGACTCCTCGCTCCCACCTGGCGGGACTCCAGAACTGACGTCTGTTCGGGTCTCCGACTTCTCTGAACAAGTGAACGCTTTCTAATGGATGAGTTAGAGGACCGGCAAATGCTTTTTAAAGAGTGTTTCTAACAGTGCCCCGAGGTACGTGTGAGTACACCTGTGATTTCGCCATCTGGTGTCATCCCACCACATGCGGTACTAGCAGGTTGGCACGATTAATCTACTGTAACCAGGAGGCTTCACGGCGCTGCGTGTCGCAGAAAACAGCCTCTCCCCCGGGCTGTCAGGGATGACAGTGACCGGAGCGTCATAGCAATGGGACCTCATGCCTCCAGCTGCCCCCACAGCAGGTCCTGCAGCACGGCATGAGGTGGGCGTGAAGCATCAGGTGACACTGCTGCTCACGGGCCTGCACCGTCCCAGCCTGTGACACAGTGGCTCCCGGACGGCAGGAGGGCCATCTGTGGGAACGGAAGAACTGATGGCGGCCGTCTGTCTCCTACTGCGTCCCTCAGGACAGCCCTGAGCAGACGGGCCACGTGCTCGCCAGGCACCACCCCGAGCACCACGTGAGGCACCCCCGGTCCCTGCTCTCACCCGTGCCTTGTCCAGCTACCTCTTGGGGACAGACCCAGGGACACTCGGCCTCTAAACTGAGGTCTGTTTCTGCTGA
>NW_006159550.1:7847156-7850747 GCF_000334495.1 Tupaia belangeri chinensis | reverse complement strand
ACCAGACGGGCTGGAACCCGCAGTTTGGACTGGCAAAATACGGGCTTATATAAAGGTTTTCCTCTCTGTTTAAAAGTGCACGACCAGCAGCTGGCATAGTGCCTATGTGGGTGGACTCCCACGTAGTCGACCATGGTTCCAGTCCTGGACCTGGTGGTTTAAAACTCATGCCAGGTGCGTGTGCGTGAGTGCCCGAGATCCCGAGAGGAGAATGGAGGAGAAGGGATTGCGGTGTGGCCATCTCCCCTGGAGGGTGATTTCCCACTTTCTGTCTCTCTGTCTCTCTCTGTCTTTCTGGCAAGCACACACGCCCTATAGCAAAAACCTCTCTCAAATAAAAAGTGCACAAGGCAAGGGGCAGTATTTGGCACAGTGGTCATGGAGCTGGACTCCCGTGTGGCCAAATGTGGTTCAAGCCCCCAACTCGGCTGCTTAAAAACCACACCGGGTGCGTGTGCGTCACCCAAAATCCTGAGAGGAGACTGGAGGAGAAGGGGTTGCACCTCACTTTTCCTCTCTCCATCTCTCAGGTAAGTGCACACACACACACACACACACACACACACACACAGCAAGGCAGTATAATGAATGAACACCTAACACGTGACGTCTATGTTGAGGGAAGTATTAAATATGTGAATAAAGTTTCATTAGTAAACAGCTATCTTTTTTCTTTCCTGAGACATTTTTGCTATAGGGCATGTGTGCTCACCAGAGAGACAGAGAGACAGGAAGTGAGAAATCCCCCCCCCACCCTGGGGGAATGGTCACACCGCAATCCCTTTTCCTCCATTCTCTTCTTGGAATTTTGGGTACACACACAGACGTGCATGGTGTGTTTTAAGCCACCGGGTCTAGGACTCAAACCGTGGTCGACTACGTGGGAGTCCAGTGACGTGGCCATTGCGCCACCTGCTGGCCCCGACAGCTAGTACTTTTACAGAGGTCTGTGCTGGGCCCGTCTGCTTTTGGGTTTTGCTTGTTTTTAGGTTTTTGCCATAGAGCACCTGCAACTGCTGGAGAGGGACAGCGAGGGGACAGTGAGGGGGCAGCGAGGGGACAGCGAGGGGGACAGCGAGGAGGACAGCGAGAGGGACAGCGAGGGGACAGTGAGGGGGACAGCGAGAGGGACAGCGAGGGGACAGCGAGGGGGACAGCGAGGGGACAGCGAGGGGACAGCGAGAGGGACAGCGAGGGGACAGCAAGGGGGACAGCAAGGGGGACAGTGAGACATCACCCGAGGGAAGGCCACCCTGCCATCCTTTCTCCTCCAGTCTCCTCCTGGGGTTTCGGGCACATGCACACACACACCTGGCATGATTCTCAAGCCACCAGGTCTCAAGGACTTGAACCGCGGCCGGCCACGTGGGAGTCCAGTGCCTTAACTACCACGCCACCTGCTGGCCCCTGTGCTTGATTTCATTGCCCTCCGCTTTCACCAAACCCTGTCAGAGTGGCATTGTTTCCAGTGAGCAGAACAGGTGGCTGAGAACCAGAGAGGTTGACTAACTAACCGGCGCCTCAGGGAGGCCCAGGACTGCCGTCTGAGCCGTGATCTGTCGCAGAGCCCAGGCTGTGCACGGCTTCACTCCTGGGTCTGCTTTTACATTTTATGCAATAATGTTTTAGACCCTGTCTCCAGAAACAATCACTTTGAGACATTCAAACGCCACACAGACATTGCCACACCCCCTTCTTCAGAGCTCGCAGGCTGCGTGGGGTCCAGCCGTGGCTGAGGAGCAGCGTTGGAGGCTCAGGCCCAGGCTCCATACGCAGAGGAGGCATTCCGCTCACGTGGAAGTCTGTGGACGTGCCGAGTGCCACAGAGCTGAACCCTGAGCAGCGGCTAGATGCTAACTTGCACGTTTTTACGATAAATGTACACTTACGCTTTTAAATGGAAGTTTTAAATGTGTTACTGCAATTTTTCAAAAGCAGTGTCTGAGGCATCAGGAGACCCTGCCGCCCACGGGTTCGCCTCATACGTGGACCCAGCTGGCTGCGAGTGGATCCGGAAGACGGTCGTGATCCCTGCCAGAGGGGTGTCCTGCCAGCGGCCATGCCAGTGTCTGGCAGGTGACATCACCCCACTTTATCGATGATCAGGTATCAGAAAATGCAAGTCATTAAGAAGTTATACTTAGGGGGCAACAGGCGGCGTGGTGGCTAAGACACTGCACTCCCATGCCGGCTGCGGTGCGAGCCCCAGACCTGGCGGCTTGCTTTCTCACTGTCCCTCTCTCTCTCGCTCTGTCTCTCTCTGGTGAACATGTGTGCCCTACCACAAATTAGTAATAAATAAAATTAAACAAAGGCAATTGTAAAAAAGGAAAATATATTTAAAACAGTCTCTTGAAAGAGATTACATTGAAGAGAGTTAAAAAATAAAAATCAAAAACCGAAGTCTCCACTTCAGAAGAGGAAAGATCATGAAATAAATTAAATACAGAGGGTCCTAAACATTTCTGCATTTCGAACCTGAGTTATGACACTTAGAAACTTGCGAGGTGGTGCGGTTCACCAAACATTCACTTGGTTTTAATTTAGCTTATGGTCTTACCACTCTTAAGTCACAAATTAATACATTGGAAGAAAGACTAACCATTTCAGTGCGAAAAGTCATCTCCCGCTCCAAAGTTGAGAGGTGAGAAAAGTGGCGATCATTTTCGAAAAGGGTTATTAAATGTACCCTAGAAAACACAGGAAGTATCATGTTATAGAAGAACGAGCCCCACGTCCAACACAAAAACAGCTAATTACAGAGAAGCCATAAGAAGAAGACAGCTTTGATAAGAAAGGCTGAGACGCCTTTACACGCTGTTCCTCGCCTTGCACACGTTCGGGCATTTCTTTTTTTTTCTTAGAGGTTTTTTTTTTTTTTTTTTGTTATAGGGAGGGTGCGCTCTCCCGGGAGCGGGCATTTCTTTTTTTTTCTTAGAGGTTTTTTTTTTTTTTTTTGCTATAGGGAGGGTGCGCTCTCCAGGGAGAGAGAGACAGAGAGACAGAAAGTGGGAAATCACCCCCCCCCAGGGGAAATGGCCACGCCGCAATCCCTTCTCCTCCATTCTCCTCTCGAGATCTTGGGCACGCACGCACACGTGCCCAGCGTGAATTTTAAGCCCCCGGGTCTAGGACGCGAACCGTGGTCAACTACATGGGAGTCCAGCTACACAGCCATTACGCTAACTGCTTTTCCTGAGTTTGGGCATTTCTAACCACACACGTAAAATGGTCGCCTCAGCCACGCGGCAGTCCGTGCCTGAAGCTGTTTGCTTTCTTTGCTTCTCTTTCTAAGTGAGAGTGAGCGCGGGGGAGGGAGACGCAGGCAGTGAGGGAGACATAGGCATTGCTGGCTCATGCTGAGACCCTCCTGCCCCGCACCCACGTTTTTACGATAAATGTACACTTACGCTTTTAAATGGAAGTTTTAAATGTGTTACTGCAATTTTTCAAAAGCAGTGTCTGAGGCATCAGGAGACCCTGCCGCCCACGGGTTCGCCTCATACGTGGACCCAGCTGGCTGCGAGTGGATCCGGAAGACGGTCGTGATCCCTGCCAGAGGGGTGTCCTGCCAGCGGCCATGTCAGTGTC
>NW_006159550.1:7839062-7846861 GCF_000334495.1 Tupaia belangeri chinensis | reverse complement strand
AATAAAAATCAAAAGCGTGAAGAGCCGGGTGAGACGGGCTCTCCCAGCTCGAGCCAAGAGCCTGCCTGCGTCAGCCCCACAGGGCTCTGTGCTGGTCCTCCCGGCCGCCACAACTCACCTTCATGTCTCAGGACGAAGTCTCCACTTCAGAAGAGGAAAGATCATGAAATAAATTAAATACAGAGGGTCCTAAACATTTCTGCATTTCGAACCTGAGTTATGACACTTAGAAACTTGCGAGGTGGTGCGGTTCACCAAACATTCACTTGGTTTTAATTTAGCTTATGGTCTTACCACTCTTAAGTCACAAATTAATACATTGGAAGAAAGACTAACCATTTCAGTGCGAAAAGTCATCTCCCGCTCCAAAGTTGAGAGGTGAGAAAAGTGGCGATCATTTTCGAAAAGGGTTATTAAATGTACCCTAGAAAACACAGGAAGTATCATGTTATAGAAGAACGAGCCCCACGTCCAACACAAAAACAGCTAATTACAGAGGAGCCATAAGAAGAAGACAGCTTTGATAAGAAAGGCTGAGACGCCTTTACACGCTGTTCCTCGCCTTGCACACGTTCGGGCATTTCTTTTTTTTTCTTAGAGGTTTTTTTTTTTTTTTTTGCTATAGGGAGGGTGCGCTCTCCAGGGAGAGAGAGACAGAGAGACAGAAAGTGGGAAATCACCCCCCCCCAGGGGAAATGGCCACGCCGCAATCCCTTCTCCTCCATTCTCCTCTCGAGATCTTGGGCACGCACGCACACGTGCCCAGCGTGAATTTTAAGCCCCCGGTCTGGGACGCGAACCGTGGTCAACTACATGGGAGTCCAGCTACACAGCCATTACGCTAACTGCTTTTCCTGAGTTTGGGCATTTCTAACCACACACGTAAAATGGTCGCCTCAGCCACGCGGCAGTCCGTGCCTGAAGCTGTTTGCTTTCTTTGCTTCTCTTTCTAAGTGAGAGTGAGCGCGGGGGAGGGAGACGCAGGCAGTGAGGGAGACATAGGCATTGCTGGCTCATGCTGAGACCCTCCTGCCCCGCACCCCAGCAGCTAGGACTACTGGCCCCTGCTGAGGCGGGCCTGGGAACTGAAACTGGGGACTCCCACGCAGCCTCTGCCGCTGACCGCGGTGCTCGCCTGCCTGTGCCACCACAGTGGGGCCAAGTCACGGCTTCTTACACTCAGGCTGGGTACATGTGCATGCATGCCTAAAATCCAGATAGAGAATGGAGGAAAAGGGATTAGAGCATGGTCATCTCCCTGGGGGGTGATTTTCATTCTTCCCTGTCTTTCTCTGGCAAGCACACATGCCCTAGGGCAAAAACCTAAAATAAATAAATAAATACAATTACTTTATGTTAAGGCAATTCAAAATATTGGTTGGCTGGGAAACTCCTGACATTTTTCTGTTTTTCTGTGCAAAGAAGTGTCATGGCTTTCCTGATGACCCAGTAAGTAAAATACCACATAACAGATCAATTCTTGTGTGTCAAACGCAGGGCTCCATATAAGGGTCAGCACGCGTGTCAAAGAACGCAGGGTTGCACTTGAAGCTAGTCCCTGTGGAGGTCCAACAGCTATAGGCAGTGGACACAGGAGTCCACGTGGTGGGCACACGGGCCCTCCGTGTCTGCAGCAGGGGCTTTCCGACCAGTCTAAGTAAAGCAGAGCCCCGTCTACCTCGTGCAGATGTGGGCATGAGCCGGGGACCAGCTGCCAGAGGAGCTCCCCCACAGCGGGCCAAGGCCCAGGGCAGCACCGGCCGCCAGAGCGGAGGCAGAGCCCACAGGTCCCATGAGCAGAGACGCCTGAGCTCCAGAAGCAGTGGCCGTGCTCAGAGAGGAAGCGCCTCGCTCTGCCTGAGGTTCAGAGATGAGCAGCGTGTGAGCCCCGGGACGTGTGCTCGCACGGCAGGCTCTGAGCCATTTAATGCCGCGTCTCCCCTTCTCTCCCTGTCGCCCGATGTCCAGCGGGCAGCTGCTCGAACCCGTCTCCAGACCGGCTGCAGTGCAGCACTCAGGCTGTGACAGGGAACCAGATCCCGTATGGCCTCGGCAGCCTGGAAACCACGCCGGGCACGTGTGTGTGCAAGCCGAAACCCTGAAGGGACGGGGAATGAAGGAGAAAGGACCGTGGCACGGTCACACCCCATGGAGGGGAACTTCTCTCGCTCTAGTGAGAAAACACTCCCTCAGGCACAGGAAAAGACTCCCTAAATGTCTGTTACGAACAATACAGTAATATCAGAGAAAGGAGTGTTCTAACTTAAACACACTAGAACAGGCAGGTAAAGAAAAAGAACAGTGAGTTACTTAATAAAGCAAAAATATCCTCACTCATAAATCACCATTTCTGCGCCGCGTGAGGCTCGTAAGAGGGGTGTGTGCGTGTGCGTGTGAACTGACGCACACGCTGTTCTGTAACATAACCAGAAGCTGTTGTTTGACTATGTGCAAACAGTGATGGTGATGTTTAATCCAAACGTTTTTATTTATTTCAAACTGAAACGAAATCTTACCAGTGCAAAACTCCCACCAAGGCAGCTAGAACAAAAAGAAAGAGAGCCATTAGAAGCTGCATTACTGGACAGTCTGAAGTCGTTCGAAGGCACCCCTCATGCCTGTGGGGATGGCACCCGGCCAGGCGGCCACCTCCGGACTGTGCCACAGGCAGCGGCTCAGGGCCTGATGCAGCCCGGACAGGACAGCACTGTCTGCGGACGACGTGCCCAGCAGGGAGCAACTCGGAAGGGCCGTGCGTGTCACTGGGGCTATCTGTAAGGCAGTGATGAAGGTGTAGGTGGTTTTTATTTGGGGTTTCAGGGTTATTCTCTCCAGTCCGTCACACTCTATCCCTCCGTTCACGGCGAGGTAAGAAGCAAAGGCTCACATTGCGTCCAACCACAACCTCGGAAAGGACGCCCCGGGAGCCACTCCTGGCCATGCCCTCGGCCACCGGGTGGTAAATGCCAGAGCACCCCGGAAAGCGGTGTTACGCATTCCCACTCGGGCAAGTGGCAGCCTCTGGGGATTCCTTGGCGGGCCAGGAGACGTGTGTCACCATGCCAAAGCCCAAAGCAGGGGTCTGCACGGGGCCGGGGCCGGCCAGCAGCAACCCCGTCTGTGGGCACTGGGGATATTCGCCTTGCCTGTTGGGGTGGGGGTGGGTGTGCAACATGGCCTGTCCTGCGGTGGCTGGGAAGGCGCTGGTTCTAAGAGTAACCTGGAGCTGGCGGAGGGGAGGGACAGACAAGCTAACGTGCCACGATCTCCGCTGTTCGGCTTTTCCTGAATGAAGGCTCTTTAGATTGCTGTTAGCATTTGGGTAATTTCCAAAGAGTTTAAAACGTTCATTTTGATGGGACCAACATGGTTACGTTGCTGGACTCCCACGTAGTCGACCACAGTTCAAGTCCTGGACCCGGTGACTTAAAACTCACGCTGGGCACGTGCACATGCGTGCCCAAGATCCCGAGAGGAGAATGGAGGAGAAGGGATTGCGGCGTGGCCATCCCCCCGGGGAGTGATTTCTCACTTTCTGTCTCTCTGTCTCTCTCTGTCTCTCAGGTGAGTGCACACACGCTATAGCAAAAAAACTCTCTTCAAAAAATTAAAAAGTTAGTTGTGATAACGTCCCAAGTATTCCTGCTCTTGCTGCGGGAGAGGGACGTGCTCAGCCACCTGGAGTCCTGTCTCCCTCCGTGTCCTTGCAGTGAAACGTACTTGGCAAGTCGTTCACACACCAGGGACCAGCCTCCTGGAAGACGACCCTCCACGGATGGGGTGGGGCAGGATCCCAGGGTACCCAAGCTCCCCACCTCCTTGTGCACCCCGTTTCCACAACCACATGCAGCATGCAGTGCCACGGTCACTCAGCAAGAGGTGAGTGCCCTCCTGAGAGCCTACCATGGGCGGAGCCCACACAGCGTGGGGCCTTGGGGAGCAGCTGCCAACAGAAGCTCCTCTGCTCACCCGCCTCCCGCCCACACTGCCGAGGGCTGGCACTGGTCAATGCCCCAGGAGTTGGGACCCCACTCTTAAAAAATGTTTTAAATTGACAAATTTGATTTACAAAATAAATACCAATTAATTAAATAAATTTTAAAAGTATAATGCAGAAATTCTCAATCGTGCCTGTCTAGCGCTGTTGCCATGTTACTGGCCACCCTGGGCTCACCTTAAATATCTGTCAGCTCTCCGTTTTTACCTGGCTGGGCAAACCATGGCCACAGTTTGCTCTTGGACTATCAATAAACTAAAAAAGGTCTTTCACTTTTTAAAGGCTGCAAAAATAAAGAAGAAAACAGAGACCATATGTAGCCAGCAAAGCTTAAATACTTACTCGCCGGCTCTTCACAGAACGTGGGTTTGCACGTGTTAACGCTTCCCCTTGTGCCCTGACCGACGGAAGCAGCCTTCTCTTCTCCCAGGCTGAAGCCGATGCCCCCCTAAACGGCTTCACTAAGGTACACAGAGCCCGACCCAGTCAACCTGAACGCACCCTCCTCATGCTCCCGGTGTTACATACACCGGCCAAGACCTCCCGAGATGGGATTCGAGGAAAAGTAAAGAAACATGCTACCGAGTGCGGCCAGCCCTCCTCGCCCCTGCCCACCTCTGCACACCACGCTCTGATGTAAGCGGGCCAAAGGCGGTGCTGAGCTGCGACAGAGGTGTGTCCCGGTGCCCTGCCTCCTGTCACGCTCCCCTCTGCAGGCCACGTGGCCTCACGCTCACCACTAGGGCACAGAGACCACGCCGCCCGCGCTGCCGCGATGCTCTCTGGACGTGTCCTGAAAGCAGTCCCTTCAGAGGGAGGGAGTACCTGTCCTTGGTCCCCGGGTTCTCCAGCACTTCCCTCCCAGACAGTCAGTCACTCCGTGTCTGGGAGCCTCAACCTCGCCCCGTCCCTTAGGGCCCCTCCTGGGGCGCACGCACCGCCCGAATCCGAATCCGACAGCTCTTCCACCGAGCTGCCTCTCAACTCTCTCCCTAAGGACAAGATTCGCAGCCAAGTCTCCTGAGTTCCCACCCTAAATAAGCTTTTGCCACCGGAGCCCACAGCCTTTGCTACCTCTGCTTTCGGATCTCTGTCGCATCTGGGACTTGTGCCTTCCGTCTTCCATCACACGAGGCTCCCGGCCTGACCTTTCCTGGCCACCCTGACCTGCACACGTGGGTTACATGTCCCCCGGTTCTCTGTACGCTGGCGTCCCTGGGCAGTCGCACTCCACCCCAGAATTTCACATGCCACCAATTCAGGCCACGTTCCTGCCCGTCCACCTGCCCGTCCGTCCATCTCCGTCAGCTCTCAGCACTGCTCCCGGCTCCCCGTCCCTACTGTCGCTCCTGGGTTCCGCTAAGGGCCCCCAGCTCCTCTGTCACCTTGCTCAGCCCTCTCCGGGCCACAGCATGCCAGTGTGACCACTCCTCCTCTACTCACGCACACGTGGGAGACAGCGCCCTCCCCAGGTCTGCCCGGGTTCCCTCCTCTGCCCTCCAGCCAGCAGTGGCCAGCACATGCACCCTGGCAGGCACTGAGCGGAATGGCTGGGCATCCCCCACCAGGCGGCTTCCAGCTGTGCCACAACAGCTGGGGCTGAGGCTCGCCTTGACCCATCACTCCCTGACTCAGACATTATTCAGTGTGACTGGGGCCACTGAAGATGTTTTCCCAGACTTCGCCTCCAGTCCCCCAGGTCCGGCCGGTTAGAAAGGCCTATTTGTTCTCTCTCTCCATCTTACTCGCTTTCATTTTTTTTTTAACTGCTTAGCTTCCTGGCACTTTTATCTCGCTAACCCTTATCTTCCCCCCACCCACGTAGAACAAGCCAATCACCAGCCATCGGCAGTTCTGAGCAGCGCTTTCTGTGCAGTGTGCTAGCGTGCTGTCCGGCAGAAAAACAAAGCAAAACCAAAAGCTTTTTCTTCTTTTTGTAATTGTTTTTGTCTTTTTTCTCTCCCTCTCTTTTTCACTTGTTTTCTTTTACTTTTCCCTTTCTCACTTTTCTGCTCAGCCTCCACACACTGAGTTTCTAGACAGGTCTAGGAGCACAGCAGTCAAATATCTGAATACTTTCATTAGTCAGAGTAACCCTGTTTCCATGGACTCTGCTGCACAAAGGGAGAAAAACGGTACTGCTTAGAGATTGCAGGTCACCTCCTCCTGCACGCCTCTGAACGCTCAGTTTAACTTCAAAAACTAGGAAAAAAAACTATAATCTACAGAAACCACCACTGAGACACAAGAAATATGAGCAACCCAGAAAATCTCTCTCCCATAAGGGAAAAGAATAACTCCTCCTCCACAGACAGTACCAGAGAACTCCTGGGATTGTCAGATAGAGTTTAGAATATTCATAGTGACAAAGCTAACAGAGATGCACGAGAAGAGAGACCATGAACTCCAGAAGATTCAGGAGAAAAGAGATGAGTTCTAGGAGGTGAGAAGTTCTTGCACCATCTGAAAAAGGAGATACACACCACAAAAAAGAATCAAATAGAATTATTAGAAATGGAGGCTATATTACAGGAAATCAAAATCTCCCTCGAAAATATCAAAAGCAGATTAGATCATACAGAAGATCGAATTTCAGACGTAGGAGATAGAACCCCTGACCCAGAGAAATTCACCAAAAAGACTGAGAAAATAACCCCCAAGATGAGAATAATATACTAGATACCATTAAACGCCCAAACATCTGGATAATCAGTATCCCAGAAGGTGAAGAGACTGATAAGGGCATTGATAATCTATTCCATGAAATCCTGGAAGAAAACTTTCCAAACCTAGAGAGGCACTCAAATATCTAGACCCAAGAAATACAAAGGACCCCACATAGAATCAACCAAGAAGATCTTCTCCAAGGCACATCATAGCCAGATTGACCAAAACCAGAGAGACAAGATACTAAAAATGACATGAGAGAAACATCAAATTACTTTCAAAGGATATCCCATAAGGCTAACGTCGGACTTCTCATCGGAAATAATGTGAGCGAGTTAAGAATGGGAAAATATATTCAAAGTGTTAAGTAAAATAACATTTCAACCAAGAATACTACACCTGGCAAGATTATCCTTTATATGGGAAGAAAAGACAAGAACATTCTCAGATAAACAAAACCTAAAGAATTTACCAGCACCAGAGGATAGGCAAAGGGAACAGGACTTCTTGAAGACACAACTTCATGGCTCCTGCAAACTAGCCATTTTGGGGAAACAGAAATGAAGACTTCCCACTGATAATTCAGCCTCCAGCACACAAAACTCACATGATTGAACTTCTACGTTTGGGAAGAAACTGACCATCCACCAGATGACTAGAAATCGCTGCAGGACCACAAGAAATACGGGGAAGCAGGAAAATACCTCTCCCACAAGGGAAAAGGATAGCTCCTCTTCATCCACACACAGTTCAATGGAAATCATGGAAATGTCTGATAAAGAATTCAGAACATTCATAATGGCAAAGCTAACAGAGATGGAAGAGAAGGGAGACAAGGAACTGCTGAAGAGGAAGGAGAAAGAAGTTGTCGAGTTCCAGGAGGTGAGGAAATTCATGCAAGATCTAAAAGAGGAATTTCACACTTTACAAAAGAATCAGATGGAACTGTTAGAGATGAAGGCTATAATACAAGAAGTCAAAATCTCCCTTGAAAGTATTAAAAGCAGACTAGATCATACAGAAAATAGAATCTCAGATATAGAAGAGAAAAATTAATTGCTAGCCTAGAAATCCACCACAAAGACTGAGAAAATGGCCCCAAAATTTGAGAATAATATGCAAGAAGTACTAGATA
>NW_006159550.1:7835855-7838687 GCF_000334495.1 Tupaia belangeri chinensis | reverse complement strand
AAAATTAAATGCAGACACACAGAAATAAGAGTTCAGAAACTAAGAAAATGGGCAACTTAATTGTAGGGCCAAAGTCTGGAGTTGAGTATTATATCCCAGAGTTCAAACTGGAAGATCGAACCTCAACAAAAACAGAAGAAAGATTAAGTACATGAGACTGAACTGATGAACCAGCATTCTGTGACTTGACTAAAGTATTGCTGCTTTTCTTCTAAGCTTTGTTGTCTGGTTTTAAGGATTTTTGTCCTGTCTTGAGCTGTCAATAGATTCATGTACCTACTATTTGAACAGAATACTAACCTGTTTCTAGGCTTCAAGTTTCAAGGAAATATCCTTACCAGTTCAAAACTGCTTTTCTTGAAACCACCAGCTGAACTTGCGATTGAAAGTAGTTAGATTACTTATGATATTGTGTGGTCAACAAAATGTTGGGGGAAAAGGAATTGAAGACAACTGTAGACAGCAGAGACAGTGTAACGAGAGTGGGAAAAGGCAGAGGGTCAGACACGGGGTAAAAAACATATATATACATATACATATATATGAAAGTAGAAATGGAATATTATTGATGATAATATGCATGATTAAGCCACTATGCAGTTTATTCTAGATGGGAAACCACATTTAGTATGTTGTTATGATGCTCAGGTAATTAATGTTAAGTAATAAAAAGTTTCAGGAGAAAAAAAAAACAGTAAAACTGTTCGTATCGAAATTTTTTTTAAAAATGCATATTTGATGACTGCAGTAAGCTATATAGCCCCAGCTAGGTACTACTTTATAGTATGTTCATTCTACTCACTGAGGTTTATGCCTAAAGTCAGACTTGGGTTCATGTATAGGTATATATCAGCTGTGCTTGCTATCGGAAATATTTAGACTAATTAAGTTCATTAGCAAATCAATTAAATGGGGGGAAAAGGCATAGAAAGCAATCATGGATACCAGAGACAATGGAAGGAGGGTGGGACACGGCAGAGGGTGAGGGGTAGGGAATCAAGGATGGAAAAAAAAACCAAAGTGTACAAGACGTAAGAAATGGAAAATTATTTGCTGATAACATGTATGTTGATATGGTTGATTGAGCCAATCTACAGTGTATTTTGGATGGAAAATTCATTTGTATGCTGTAATGATGTAAAGTGAATTAATGTAAAACATAAATAAATTTAAAGAAAAGAAGAAAGAATTTAACAACACCAGACCAGGCCTCCAAGAAGTGCTGAAGGGAGAGCTATGCCAGGAAAACTGAAGTCAGACACACGGAAATAGGAGTAAAGAAACACCCAAGAGAATGGCCAGCCTGCTGGTAGGGACGCGTCCGGAGCTGCGTGTTAACTTGCGGAGTTTAAACGCGAAGATCAGACCACAGGAACACTGCAGGTTCCGCAGAAGAGAGATTAATTACAGGAGACTGAACTGGTGAAACAGAACTTTATAACTTTTGAATAAGCATTACTAATGGCCTTCTGTGATTTGTTTTCTAGATTTAAGCATTTCTTTCTTGCTGGAACTGCTGATAGGTTCATCTACCTACTGTTTGAACTGAGTCCTAATCTTTTTCCTGGCTTTAAGTCTTAAGCAAATTTCTCTTGACATTTTTTTCATTTTGATCTATTAAAACTAAAACTGTTTTTCTTGAAATTAAAAAATACATTAAAAATTATTCACTGTCGACAATGTGCATGTACTACCACCAAGTTCATGTTTAAATGACTCATTGTATGCTGTGCCTTCACCTCACTTAAAATACCTTTTTAAAGACTAGAGTTGGGCCAGACAGTGACAGGATGGCTGGGGCAGTGGAGCTCATATAGCCGATGGTACATTTCACATCCCCGACCAAGCGGCTTGAGAAACACAGAAACTCACACAGCGGGTCCGTCTGTCCCCAAAATCCAGACAGGAGAATGGAGAAGGGATTGTGGTGTGGCATCCCTCCCCGGCTGCTTTCTCGTCCCTTTCTCTGTCCCTCCCCCTCTCTCTAGCAAGGCAACACACCCTACAACACATTTTTAATAATAATGACAAAAGACAAGGATCAGCCAGTGCCCTCTGAGGCCTCCCAGCCCGTGGGTTGGACTGTCAGGCCGCCCTCTCCCTGCGCCTCCTTCCTGCCTGGACTGTGATGGCGCTGACACTTCAGCCTGGGCGTCAGCCACCCCAGTGCTGGCCTCTGTCCTGGCCGCAATCCTCTGTCTTGAAACCTTTCCCACTGGGTTCCCACTTCATACCCCAAAGACCAGGAGCTCTCCCCAGCTCTGGCAGGACTTCCCAGGGCACCGGGTTTCAGCCGACGCCACCCGGGGCTCCACTGCAGCCTAAGCGCACCGAAGCCTGGGACCCTGCGCTGGGATGGCTGAATGCCACCGCCCCCAGGGAGGGTTCTGACCTAATTAGACACCTGGTAAACTCCAGGTGGGAACCTCCACTATTCCGCCAGAGAGACAGAAAGTGAGAGATCACCCCCGGGGGGATGGCCACTCCGCAATCCCTTCTCCTCCAGGGATCTTGGGCATGCACATGCGCCTGGCGTGAGTTTTAAGCTACCGGATCTGGGACTCGAACCGCGGTTGGCTACCTGGGAGTTCAGCGACATAGCCATTAAGTCAACTGCTGGTCCCATCTAGGTCTCGACCGAGGACTGGGCTCAAAACTGATTTCCCTGAAACAGCGACAACGTTCGGTCACCTCTCAAGCCTCAGAAAATGCGGGTGACCCCGGAACAGAAGCCCGCCGACTGTGCGGTGACTGCACTGCCATGGAAAATGGGCTCTGCCGGCCACCTGGCCCTCCGGCTGCCTCGTGCTGGGGGGGCGGGGGGCCCCGCTG
>NW_006159550.1:7834665-7835000 GCF_000334495.1 Tupaia belangeri chinensis | reverse complement strand
TGGACCCCGCCGCGCCGTGGGCGCCGTCCTCTGCCGGACCCGCCGAGAGCGGGGCGCTCGGGCTCCCGTCTGCACCGCCCCGCGCGGAGCCCGGGGGCCACGGGCTGCCCCTGGCACCTGCTGGATGATGGCCACATTGAACGCCCTGGCCCGGCCACACCCGCACACTGCGGCTCCTCGCGGCCGGGTTAACTCCCCTGCAACCCAGCTCAGGGATGTCCGCGGCTCTCGGTGGCCCATGGACAAAGTGTCAGCCCCTTGCCCTGTCCTACCCTTTCACCTGCAGCGTCCTGCTTCCCCAGGCAGACCGTCCATTACTCTACCCTCAGTCCTGC
>NW_006159550.1:7826545-7834646 GCF_000334495.1 Tupaia belangeri chinensis | reverse complement strand
GCCCAGACCAACTCTCCCGGCCGGCCGTGTTAATAGCACACCCTGGGGAGGGGGGCGACACTAGGCAGTACTGCTCACTGGCCCCCACTGAAATGCTGGACTCCTTACTGCTGGACTGGGGTTTCCCTAAGACTTTTCAAGGAGCATTTCTACATTCTTGGCACTCGGGCTCTTCAGGTGTTCTCCTGCTTAATTTACAAGAGCCTGTGGTAATTGGCTCAAGCCCTTGGGGGTTTTGTGCTGTGTTTTGTTATTGTAATTTTGCTCCAGGGCACAAGTCCTGGCGGTAGGGGGGTCGCCTTAGTCACTTCAATCCTCTCTCGCCATGTCTGGCGCCCAGCGTGTTTTTCAGGCTAGGACCCAGGACTCACCCTGCAGCCAGCCATGTGAGACCCAGTTGGCTTCACTATCAGAGCACCAGATGGCCAGATTAACACCTGCTAAATTCCACTTGTAATTTGTAAGTTCCTTTTCGAATTCCCACTGAGACTGAAATACCAAGAATTTGTGGGTCATTGATAAAAGACTGATAGATTCTTGAATAAATACTCAAACTGCAAACTGCCTTATTTGAGTACCTGCGTGTTAGTCCATGTTTGGATTAGTAATTAGTACATTAAAGTATCAGTTTTGGAACAGGAAGTGGAGCACAGCGCTTACGTTTCCCGTTTTGGTCACCTTGTTTGCTTTTTTTCTCCTGGAGTTTTCACTTGCCATTTGGGTCACTCAGTGTCCTGGCAGAATGACTTGTTCTTAGCCATGGCTAGCCACTGGAAGTTCAAATCTGGGCATTTTTGCCATCTGAAAAATTAACTGTCTTGTACGAATGTTCATTGGACTATTATTTACATCAGTGAAAATTAGAACTCGCGTGGACATGGAACACTGTCACGGAGCGTCCTTACAGGGAAGGGTAGCGTGGGCCACCAAAGTCACTGTGCCTGAGTATTAGGGCCCTAGACAAAGTCGTGACATAAGGAGCAGGCTGTCGCATGCCAAAGCTACGTGTGAGCGCAGCTCAGCCATGTGTCCCGGGCCACTGGAACGATTTTCCGCAGAGCACTCCAGGAATATTAATGTGGAGCTGGCGACGTAGCCACTCTAGACCTCATTTCTTCATCGGAAAAATGGTCCTTTCTGGGTGGTATGACTGGGTGGAGAGGCCCCCAAAACACCCGCTTCACAGGAAAGTGTTCCTTTACCGTGGCCAGACTGGCAGTCCGGCAGCGCGCTGGGAGTGCTTCCAACGAACACTTTGCTCGCTTGGGTCCTTTGTTATCAAGTTAATAATAGTTCTATTGCTAAAACTATATATTCGGCCAAGTGCCCTTAGCTAACTGAGAAGCCCCAGGCTCCGCCCCTGCCCAATCCTGCATCCCTTGCTGGGCAGGGGACCAGATTTGTGTACCGAGGGAAGTCCTGCAGCTCCTCTGGCCCAGGAAGTGGAACAATCCCAGAGGTGCTGATGTCTCCTCAGGCTTCTCCAGCAGCGGCCACTTGTGTTGACCTAGCTGTTCGGAGCAGACAGCTAGGAGTCCTGGTTCGGCGACGCGCTTGTGTGTGGCCCTAACAGACATCCTCCTGCTGCTTAGGCTGTGCACAGGCGGCAACTGAAATGGCATATTATAATCAGGTTTGACACGAGGGAGCGTGAGTTCCTGGTCTTCTTTGGAATAGAAGTAACTCATGATTCAGCAAAGGTTTTTAACATGGAGATTTCTTCCACAGCCACATATACCTAGGACGTGCACCCTGGCTTTTAGTAATACAATCGGCAACCTTTATGAAAAATGCAGTTAAGCGACATAACCAGCAGATGGCAACAGTGACCTGAAGATCGGAAACGAAAGCTTTTAGGTAGTTTTTTTTAAAGAAATAAAAGTTATTGCTCTTGTAAGAAATCAGTTGACTCCTAGGACCAGCAGATGGAGTACTGGCTGTGTTGCTGGACTCCTACATAGTCGACCGCAGTTTGAGTCCCAAACCCGGTGGCTTAAACGCCTGGTGTGTGTGTGTGTGTGTGTGTGTGTGTGTGCATGCGTGCGCACGCGCGTCCCAAGATCCCTAGAGGAGAGCGTAGGAGAAGGGATTGTGGTGTGGCCATCCCACTCTGGGGGGTTTTGTCTCTCTCTGTCTCTCCGGCGAGTGCACGTGCCCTATAGCAAAAGTCTCTCTTAATAAAAAAGGAAATCAGTTTTCTACATATGACATGATGAAAAATTTTAAATGTACACCAGTATAAAAACAACACCTTGCATATTTTATACATCAAAATAATTATAATATCATGGTCAACATTTTATTTTCCAAATAAAAAAGACTTTGCTTTAATTGATTGAGTAATCTGCCAAATTGTACTATTTTAATCTGCACAAGTATATAGGCATAACCTGAAGCAGATAGTGAAGTTACAGCCGTGTCCAGCGTGGCTGTGGGGTTCACAATGGACAGGCAGCTTAGGGGCCACGGTTCTGGAAATGTAAACTTCCCACCTATACCGATCATTTAGCATGCTACTTTCAGGGCTGGCCCTCAGCTCAACAATGAAGGGAACCAGACCCCACATCAGTGAGCATGGTTTGAAGCCTGGCAACTTGTAAAACACTCCACGTGTGTGCACATGTGTGCTCACACTCCAGACAGGAAGGGCGGTGGGGGGAAGCACAATGGCGTGGCCGTGCCCTGTCAGTTCATGCTTTCCTTCTCTCTCTCTCTGATGTGTGCATGTTTTAGCAATCAAAGATCCAAACCTTTAAAAAAAAGTACTGATTTCTAGGCCAGCAAGTAGCATAGTGGTTAAGGCGCTGGACTCACACATGGCTGACCATGGTTCAAGTCCTGGACCTAGCAGCGTGTTTTCATATAGCTCTCTCTCTCCTCCCTCCCTCTCTCTCTCTCTTTCTCTGGTGAGCACACATACCCTATAGCAAAGTTTTAAAAATAATAAGTGAAATTAAGTTTTTAGAAAAGTACTCATTTCACTTTACTCGACACTCCTGCATACAAGATGGGGTTTTATCTGCGTTTCCATTTCCTGCGAGCTGCTGGAATCGACACGGACATGTTTACCCTGGGACGTCATTAGCCACACTCAGAGACAGTGGCCAGATTCTTGGGCTCCCGTAATTGTGTTCATTGTAAATGAACACACCTGGAATCTTTAGAAGTTTGATTTAATCATTTTATGTGCTCTAGTCTGTTCTGTTGCTAAAACTAGAAGATACCTGAAGCTGGGTGATTCGTGAGAAGAGAGGGTTATCTGGCCCGTAGAATGACGTCCAAGGGCTAGGGGCCATGTCTGGCAAGGGCCGCATGGTGTGTGGTGTGGTGGAGGGCAGGGGCCATGAGTCTGCGCCCAGGCGTCTCAGTGCCGGCCTGTTCTCTCTCCTTATGACGCCCCCCACCGGGCCCGGCCCTCATGGCCTTACACGGAATCTCCCAAAGGCCCCGCCTTTTGGTGCCTTAGTTGGGTAAGTTTTTGCCCTCTTGGTCCCATCACAACCAATCTCCCCACGCAATTCCGGGGCACATTCAAGCCTTAGCATTGTTTACTTCAGCTGAGCCTCTGCAAGACTTTCCTATACATTTAGTGATTAAAAAGTATCTTTTTGTTTCATCTTACATCTTTATTTTTGACTTGAAAAAATAGGATAATCGTAAGCAGGTGCTTCTTGAGGCTGTTTTAGGTCCTTTCAGGTCGGTCTGCTTTCCGCGCTTGACAGTTCCTTTCACATTCTTCAGCAACTTGTCTCAACTAAAAAAATTAAAAGTGTCTTTGCGGGGACCAGCAGTTGGCGTAATGGCTATTTTGCTGGACTCCCACGTAGTTGACTGCAGTTCGAGTCCCAGACCCAGTGGCTTAAACTCACGCCACGCCGGGCGCGTGTGCGTGTGTGCCCAAGATCCCAAGAGGAGAATGGAGGAAAAGGGATTACGGCGGCGTGGCCATCCCCCCTCAGGGGGTGATTTCTCACTTTCTGTCTCTCTGTCTCTCTGTCTTTCTGGTGAGCGCACACACCCTATAGCAAAAACTTCTCAAAAAAAAAAAAGTGTCTTTGCACCTGCATATTTCTGCTTTTGTCTGAAATCATTACTCATCTTGGAGTCATCTTTAAATAGTAAATTTGCTACTGTTGAATTACACTTTTTAAAGGAATTATTTATTTATTTTTTAAATCTGCTATAGGGTACATGACCTCACCAGAGAGACAGAAAGAGGGAAAGTGACAAAGCCTCTGGGTCCAGGACTTGAACTGTGGTCAGCTAGGTGGGAATCCAACATGTTAACCACTCGCCACCTGCTGGTTCCCCTACTGAATTACTTTATAGAGCCTACCTACTCGTTTCTATTTACTTCCTAGAGAGTGTCTGCACTCCTTGCAGAGAGGAGGAACGTGAGAGCGCAGCCCTCTTGGGGGATGGTCACACTGCAGTCCCTTCTCCATCCCTCCTTTCTGCGATTTTGGGCACGCCCCCGAACATGTGCTGAGTGTATTTCTCAAGACTATGGGTCCAGACCTCGAACCATGCAGTCAGCCATGTGAGATCCAGCTGCCTTAACCACCAGGCCACAGCTGACCCCCAGCTCCCGTGTTGTTTAATCTGAACCCTCTACCCACAAGTGCTGCTGGGCATCTTTCATATGCTTATTGCCAGCTGTGTCTTCCTTGGTGAGGTGTCTATCAGAGAGTTTTGGTTTTTGTTTTTCGGGGTTTTCCCAGAGGGTGTGTACATTCGCCAGAGAGGGAAAGTAAGAAATTACCCCCCAGAGGGGATGGCCATGCTGCAACCCCTTCTCCTCCATTCTCCTCCTGGGACTTCAGGCACACATACACGCACGCCCTGTGTGATTTTTCAGGCCACCAGATCTGGGACTTGAACTGTGGCAACCATGTGGGAGTCTAGTACCTTAACCACTATGCTACCTGCTGATCCCCAGGTCTTTTGCCTATATAGTAATTAGGTTTTCTTTTGCTTTTTATTGCCAGAGGGTACATGTGCTTACTACAGAGAGACAGAGAGGTTGAGAGGGGGAGGGAGAAATCACCTCCCAGTGGGCCACAGTTGCCATCCCTTCTCATTTCTATACCCTGCCAGGAGTTTGGGCTACATGCACATGTGCCTGGTGTGTTTTTCAAGCTTCCAGGGCCAGGATTCAAACCACTGTTCGCCACATGGGATCTGGCTTCCTTAACCATTAAGCTGTAGGGCCAGTCCTGTTGACCGTTCCATTAGAATTTTAAGAGGCCTTCATGTATTTCAAATACAAGTCCTTTATCAGATATGTTTTACAAGTGTTTCCTGTCTGCTACTTTAATTCTCTAAATGCCTTTCATGAAATCCAAGTTTTTAATTTAAATGCAGTTTATCATCGTAATTTCTTCATTAATGGGTCATGCTTTTGCTCTCGTATCTAAAGAACCCAAGGTTCCCTTTTTTCTGATCCTGTCCTGCACAGGTGGTTATAGCTTTGGCTTTACATTTAGGTGTAGATTAATTTTCAGTGAACTTTTGCATAAGGTCTGTGTCTCGACTTATTTCACATCTGGGTGGTCAGTTGTTCTAGTCCCACTTGTGGAAGACTACCTTTTCTCCACTGAATTCCTTCCTTCCTTGCCAAGGGTCGATGATCACATCCACACGAGGCTCCTCCTTAGCTCTCTGCTCCATGCCATTCTAGTTGCTCTCGTGGCAGCACCATGCTGGCTGCACTACTGTAGCTTTGCAGCAAGTTTCGCGGCTGGGTAATGGTAGCCTTCTTTGTTCTTCAATACTGTGTTGGTTAGTCTGTGTATTTTGCCTTTCCATATAATTTTGGAATCAGTTTGTTCATAGCCACAATAACTTGCTGGATTTTTTATTGGGTTTGTGTTGAAGCTATCGCTCAACTTGGGAAGGACTGGAACTTTCACATAATTGAATATAGCTATCCATGAATATGGAATATCTTTCCATTTAGACCTTTTACAATTTCTTTCATGAGTTTTATAATCCTTCTCCCTTACATCTTATACATATTTCATTTTTTAAAACTTAAGTGTTTTTCCTTTTCTAAATGCTGATAAGAGTGGTGCTGTATTTTTATTTCGAATCCCAGTTGCTCACAGCTGGTATAGAAGGCAGCAACTGCCTTTTCATATTAACCTTGTGTCCTTCGACCTTGTTATAATTACTTATATGAGTTGCTTTCTTATTGGTGGTGGTTCTGGAGCATATTCATTTCTTACATTTTTTTTAGATCTCTGCCATGGGGCATGTGTGCTGACCAAAGAACAACAAAAAACAGAGAGAAGGAAAGTGAGAAATCATTCCAAGGGGGGCGACCATGTCACAGTCCCTTCTCCTCCATCCTCCTCTTGGGATATTGGGCATGCACGCAGATATGCATATGATTTTTCAAGCCACTGGGTCCAGGACTTGATCCACAATCAGCCATGTGGGAGTCTAGCGCTTTAACTACACCACCGGCTGCTGGCTCCTTCTGCATGTTTTTAAAATCAAGAAATATGGGAAGAAAACAATTAGAACTGAGAGTGAACTGAAGTAACACGGGGTGTATTATAAATGAATAACAAAAGCACCCAGAAGGTAAGAAAGAACTAATCTACGTAACTGCTAAACATTTTACTTGACTGTATATTCTTAGTCGAGTAGCAAGAAGACAACAGGCAAATCCAATCCTGACCTGCACTTAGGTTCGTTTATTGTGGTCGAATGTGTGAAGCAATATGAAATGAGCTTAAGGCCATGGGGCAGCTAAAGAAATAAATCCGTCGACGTTGCTGGGGGCCAAGCTTCTACTGTGAGAGAAGACAGGTACAGACGTGGAGCGAGGCAGAGCAAGCACAAGTGGCCTCTGCGAGATGCACTGGCATGGTGGTGCCAGCACGGCCTCCCGAGTTCTAGTGCACCTGAAGCTCGCACACGCTCACACCAGATACCTGTGCGTGTGCACACATTTGCGTACCCCTAACTCTGACAACTGGGAAATGCCTCGACACAGGCGTGCCCATGAGCACATCTGGCACCCAGCTCTCGGTCTCTCACATTCTGCACTGACAGGGACGTGGGGTTCTTGGAGAAATGGCTGGTCCCAGGGCTGTGCCACGCAGCCCAGGACATCTAGTGCCGGAAGCTGAAGGGCTAAAAAGTGACCAGTTAGGGACAGGAAGCCAGCTTGAAGGGGCTCCTAAAGACCAACTCCAGGGCAATCAGAACAGTGAAGGACAGTAATAAATTATAAACCATAGCCAATAGACACCTCTCTGCCCTGAAGGACGGAGTGGGCTGAGGGGCTGCAACAGGCCGAGGCTGATGAGAGAAGGAGGTGCAGTGTGTAACCTGAGACGGAGCTGTCCTGGAAGAAAAGCAAAGGGTACGAAAGTCATAGCTGGGTTGTCCGACACATCAGAAGACAGGTAACGGGTCACAGTAGTCACAGTATCGTCGTCGGACTTCCTGAAGTTGTTAACTCTACAGTGACTATGTAGTGACATCTTGTTAGGAAGTGCGCTTTGAATTAGCTTGTCAGAACTAAATCATGACGTATATTTTCCTATGCAGAAATGTGCCATGACTTGACCGACGACCCCGTATTTGGGGATAACGGGGCATGGTATGTGCATCTTACTCAAACGGTTCAGAGACGGTTTATAGCAACCACGTGTCTGTAACTGCGTGTGCGTGCGTGTGTGTCCGGGCCAACTTCTCAGCGTGGACAGAAATGGTAAAGCGCTGGGCCACAGCGGGCGGGCGGCGACTCCGGGTAAAGGGCACGCCACTCCGTAAACCGGGAGTTCTTCCAAATACGAGCTTTTTAACGGTTGGTGTTTGGCATGGACAAAGCATTAAGGCTAACACAGCAGACTTTCGAAAGCAGGGGGCTGATAACAGCAAATTCTGGAAGGGCTGCGGGGGGAGGACTCCGGCGGCCGGCTAGCCCTGTCTGTGCCGGCTGCTCTGTGCAATGTCCTTGCGACGTACCCACGTGCTCCTGGCTAGGAGGAGAGACGGGAGCTTTGGCTGGCTTTTTTGTTTTCATTTTTGGCCAGCTGGTATGTGCACCCGCCAAAGACAGAGGCGGGGGGGGGGGGGGGGGGGG
>NW_006159550.1:7791907-7826120 GCF_000334495.1 Tupaia belangeri chinensis | reverse complement strand
TTTTGTGTTGGGCCAGGTGGGATGTGCCCCCGCCAAAGACACAGGCGGGGTGGGGGGTGCGGGGTCACCCCCGGGGGGCACGGCTGCACCCTGGTCCCTCGTCCATCTCCACTCCTTCCAGGATTCTGGGCACTCTCACACATGCACCCAGCATGCTTCTCAGGCCACCACGTCTGGGACTAACGCCGTGCAGCTGGATACGGGATCCAGCTCCTCACTTACCAGGCCCCGGGTGGCCCAGAGAGCTGTCAACTGAGGCTTCGGCATCACCGAGTACAGAGGCGCCCAAACCACGCTTCTGAGCATTCACCGGGCAGATAGATGAGGGAAGGGACTTCCACATGTGACCAGAGATGGAACAAGTGCTGCGTTGTCACCCAGGCCTGCAAGGGGCCACAGGGACCCTCTGGTCTGATCTCCTCTTTCACCTGAGGAAACAGACTGAGAGTCACAGTGCAGCGTGTGGGACAAGAGCGTGCACGTGTGTGTGTTCACCAGACACCCCACTTTAATGAAGGAGACCGGCAGCCACACGTCCGTACTTCTGTACAGTGGGGTAATATATAATTTTAAGCTGTTTACAAACACGTAATGCTTCCAATAGTACATAAGATTGATAATACATTTCTAGCAGAAATAAATATATTGCACTTAAAAGAACGTCATTAGATGTTACCTCATTGTATTAGGCTTATAACTTTTCTCATAAAACATTTCCCATGCCCTTCCCCCACCCTCCGCGCGCGCACACGCACACGCCACACGTTACAGTGACTGTTCTCACGCAATTAAGCCAATGAACACAGCAAACAAGAACTGTGTAGAGTCTGCTAACGAGGCTATATGCAACTCACCTTCAGAAAATAAAAGGCTTTTTTTTTGTTTGTGGAAATAAGAAAAAAACCCACCAAGTACAGCATTTTAATGTACCAGGAGTAAGATACAGCAAATTGTACTTTTTGGATGTATTATCTCACAAAGCATTTCTATATTGTCAGGGTACTTTGCTTTAAAAACAGGAGGGAATTAAAGTTACTTAAGAGAGAGACAGAGAAAGAGGGCTAGGAAACCCTTGCAGGTGACCTGTCCAGTGCTTATAAAGGAACCGTCCGTATGTAAGCGTGCTGAAGAAGGAGAAATACTGGGATATGTTATAGCTGGCATGGGGGACTGAGTGAAAGAGGGATTTAGTCATTTTCTAAAGTTTTCAGTTTGTAATCTTCCCTTTGCTTGTTTACAAAAAAACAAACAAACAAACAAACAAACAAAACTTCCATTTTGAAATACCATGAAAACTATTCTCCACCCAGCTCCCTACCGGAGCAAGCTGAAAATCTCTTCTTCCAGGGTTGGGTCGACTTAGGGTATAGCATTACCTTATTGTAATAATTACCTGTCCCCTAAAGGCTTCCTAGCGAGACCCTTTTCCTTATGGAAGATCAAGTAAAAGTCTCGTTTTCCTGGCAACAGGTCACTCTGCACATCGCATAACAACTGTCTGACTTCTCCAGCTGCTGGTCGCGGCTAAGCTCGGCTGCATGTTCAACGGGGCGGACGGTTACTCCAGCCACTTGACTGGACGGTGGTTTTTCTCAAGGTGGCTCAGCTTAGAAAAGAGCAGGGCAGAGGACATGAAGGGAGGCGCACGACTGGCTCCCCCACCCCAGCATCGGGAAACCTGTCACAGGGTGGGAATTCTGTGTTTTACATGAGAATACTCACTTCTCAGGCTGGCAGGGTTTTTTTCTTGGGGGAGGAATGGCGGAAGGAAAGGAGAGGGGTTATGGTGGCTGGGGAAAGATGACAGCGTGGGGCAGGAGATGCTGGGCGGCCGCAGAGGCACTGAGACCCCGTGTGCGGCCCCGCCAGGCTCGCTGCAGCTAGGCCACTTCCAAGAGCTCAGTACCTCCCACCTGCCCGCCGACCACACTCGGGACCTTCCAGATCCGAGCCGCTGTCATGCCAGGGCCCACTAGTGCTGTGCTAGCACCTCCGTCTAGACCCTGCTGCCTTGTCGCCCATGACACGTAGGTTCCGGCCGGGTGTGTGCTCGGGTGGCACTAGGGTGGGTGAAGGGCAGGGACGATACTAGATAAGTTAGAACTGACTGAACCTCCGAGGACGACTGGCTAATGTTCTCCCAGCCAATCACACAGAGCCAGCGGCCTGGGCGCTGATCCCGGGGCAGGGAAGGCGGCCGGGCAGGGCTCCTCCGGCCCTGCTGCCCTGTGACCGGGCTTCCCGACCTGTAAGACGTGGGGGAGACCCTGGGCCCGTTCCCAGTTTATTACAGCCCATGCTCTGGATTATTCCGTTGGCCTTCCCTTTACATAGTTTTTGCAATTACTTTCTGTAGGATGAACACTGCAATTTCACATTCTAAGCTCTCAAGTGTTAAAATGGATCAACAGCCAGAGAGCCAGGCTGGTTTCTTCCCCGTTTCCTCGACCAGAGAGGCTGATTAGGTTAAGCTCCATCTCACTTGTGCTTCTTTTTGGTTCAAATAATATCAACGAGAAAAAAAAAGGGGACCAGCAGTTGGCGTAATGGCTATGTCGCTGACTCCCACGTACTTGACAGCAGTTCGAGTCCCGAACCCAGTGCCTTGAACTCACACTGAGCGCATGTGCGTGCGTGCCCAAGATCCCGAGAGGAGAATAAAGAAGGGACTGTGGCGTGGCCATCCCCCCTGGGGGTGATTTCTCGCTTTCTGTCTCTCTGTCTCTCTCTTTCTGGTGAGCGCACACACCCTATAGCATAAACCTCTCCAAAAAAAGAAAAACTTAAAAAATCTAATTTAGAAGTTCAGAGCATGCTTCTCTATCTTATCTCTGCTTTTCCTCAAGTGCTCTACTTATTTTCAGTCTTATACTGCTTAATTATAGAACAAAGTTCTAAGGAAATTCTGGTGTAAAACTGAATTTAACAAAAACACACAAACCTACTCTGAGACACACAGATTGGGAGAAATGTCAAAACAGTACTAAAATCGTCCTTTCATTCTCTTTGAAAAGAAAACACAGACGCAGTCACTGACAGACCAGGGGCTTCTCAGACTGTCGCCCGTGCCTTCAGACGGCGCTCTGTGCTCAGGGAGAACGGCCACAGGTCGGCCATCAAACATCGAGCCCGGCCCTCGCTCCATGGCCAGCTCTCCACCTGCTACTTGTCACTCTTGGTGGAAGACGTGCACAGCTGGCCTGCTGGAAACTAGCTCCCTGCGGCTACTACAGCAGACACGCGAGAAGTCAGGAGGAAGCCGGTGTCCGCCGTGGGGGACACCGTGCCGTGGGGGACGCTGCCATGCTTCTCTGCAGGATGCTCTGGGCACCGTGGGAGCGGCAGGTGCCAAGGCCCACAGCGGCAGCCCCTGGACGGCCCAGGCCACGGCGTCCTGTCTCACAGGCCAGAAATGCCAGGGCAGGCCTTTGGTACGGGCAAGGCTGACATGAAAAGAGCGAGGGAAGTCCCACAGGAGCCTGGTGTGGTAATATACGGCTTTCACCCCCAAATACACTTCTACTGTCAGCAGCAATATTCCCAGCCCTCTTAACAGACTCCATACTTTTGCAGTAAGAACAGAATAAAATGAACATTAGCTACAAAATCAAATTACAGTAGAGTTTTGGGGAACTGTGCTAAGACAGTTTACATCCTGTAGCTGGGATGCATTAGGTGCAAAGCTGAGTGACCACTGTGCATTACAGCTGTTCCTAGGGAAGTGGACTGTCGCAAATGCCTGTTACTCTGGCTGCAAAGGCTGCCCTGCCGCAAGCTCAGGACTGATGTGCAGGGTGGGGCCAGCAGGTGGCGTGCTGGTTACCGCGCTTGATTTCCAAGTGACTGACCACAGTCCGAGACCTGGACCTGGTGGCTTGAAAGTCATGCCAGGCACGTGTGCATGCGTGCCCAAAATCCTGAGAGGAGAATGGAGGAGAGGGAACTGTGGTGTGGCCACCCCTCTGGGGGGTGATCTCTCCATTTCCCTCTCTCTGTCTCTCTCTTTTTCCAGGGAGTGCATGTGCCCTAAGGCAAAAACCTAATACTAATAATGATAATAATAATATACAGGTTAAATTAAACTAAAATAGAATGAATTCCTATCGTAAACGTTAAAAGAAGGCGAAGAAGACAGGAGGGTGGACGATGCGCCAGGCTTACTTCCAAGTGCCAGGTTTCCGTTCGGACGTCAGCTGCCCACATGTAGGCTCATGGTGTGGACTGGAAAATGGCACAGGAGTCCCAGCTGTGACACAGGGAGCAGAAAGGACAAGGGGACGCGGAGTCACCGCCCAGAGCCGCCCTCAGCCTCCCGGCTTTCAGAGGCGCTCTCAAAGAATCTGGCCCCACTGCCAGGGAGGCTCCCAAAGCCCAAGTGAACTAAGGGTCTGGCCGCGCGGAGGCTCCTATCAGGACAGGGTGCCAGGATGCAGCTGCGGAAGCCCCCGCCGGCCCTGCGAGGCTCCAGGACGCAGTCCAGAAGGGTCGGCCTCACGTGCCCGTGTGCCTGGAGAGGCCCTTGCTTCCCGGCTGTATGGAAGATTCCTCGACGGAGGCTAGTGGTTCCCAGAGCATCAGGAAAGAGACCGGATCAGCAACTCCAACCTTGGCACCGGCCCTGGGTGCGACCAGGCCTCCTGCAGTCGTCCCCACACAGTCGCCCACGGACAGGGCGGCCGCACAGCCCGCCCCACACTGAGCAGAAAGGGACAGGCTGAGCCAGCCTCAGAGCACCTCCCGGCCTTCTTACAGCCAGGGCTGCGGAAGGCGGCCGACCGGGTGGGGATGCACGTGGCACCGCCTCTGGGAAGGCCCTTCCACCCGTAGGAAGCAGGAAGAAAACCTGTCCACGCCGAGTTTATGCACTGCCGCCCCGACTCCGCATGTGTACGCCAGGAGCAGTGTGTGGGAGTAGCTCTGTCACCAAACGCTGGGGGTCTGCAGGGACTCGTCCCGGCTGGCGCTGAGTCCGGCGCGCCCTCCCCTGGTAGCTGTCTGAGTCCCGTTCTCCTGCCCGGGAAGGCCCAGCCTTGGAGAGCCCCTGCTGCTGCTCCAGCCCCGCGTCCTGGCGTTCAGTCCCCTCCGCCACCCTGCCCGGGAGCCTCCGGTGGGGGGGTCATACGAAGGGCGTCATCACAGCCGAGGGGTGGCGCAGTCCCTGGAGGGCGGCGTAGGGCCCCTGCTGGAAGTAGTGGTGGTATCGCGGCATGTGGAAGGATGGGAAGGTCGGGCCGCTCCCCTGCATGGAGCCCGCGATGGCCGAGGGGGTCAGAGGCACCCCCAGGCGGCTGTAGGGCGGCAGGGAGCCCTGCATGGGGTGAGGAATGGGCGTCGCTATGGGTGCGGTGCTGGTGCCCAGCGCGCCCAGGGACTGCGGGTGCTGGAATCCTGGAAAGGCAGCGGAGGAGGAGACCCAGGAGCTGAGAGACAAGTTGTCAGACGTGGTAAAGGCCGAGCCTGCAGGAGAGACGTGTTAGCCTGGAGACCTTTCCACACACAGACCGAGAATTCGGCGGTCTGTGCAGATCGACGTATTTTCTAAACACTTCACAGATCCAAACTTTGAATGACCAGCGGCCGAGCCACGGCGCAGTGGTAACACGCTGCTCGAGAGGCCGGAGCCCCAGGCCGCCGGTCAGCCTGAACACATGCCAGGCACGCGTGGGCAGCTGGGAGGCAGGAATCGCAGCCCCACCACTCTGGACGGTGCTCGCTCTCTGTCTCTCAGCCCCTCTTGTGTGTATGCATGCATTCTATCACGAATAAAGAAAACACTTAAATACATAATGAAAGACAAACATACAGGAGATTTTTCCTGGGGCAAATCCACCTTTCCAAATAAGCTACTTGCACCCACGTGAAGGAGAGAATTTGCAGAGTTAAAGGCTGGCACACCCACAGTGCCCGCCAGCACCCGCCCACACAGTCCACACAAGGGGCATCACAAGCTTTGAGAATTTAAAGCTTGAGTTTATTTTGGTGCAGGAAAACATCCTTTCATGCCTAGGCTTTTGCAGTGCACCTTCTTCGTAAAAATCGCGGAGACCCCGCGTGCTGGTCCCAGCCTCGCGGTGTCTGCATGAGGAAGGCTAGAGCCATGTGTCTCAGAGCGACCTGTTTCCACCCAGGAAGGGCCCCTGCACTGCAGCAGCCAGGAGCTGACGGGCACTTGCCAGCTGAGTAGTTACTTCCCAGTGGCCGGCTGGGAGGGAGTACGCGGTGTCCATGTCGCAGACGCGGGGTCATCAGAGGACGCCCGTCGTGTAAGCACCCCTGCTCCCAGGGAGGGCGTTGCTGGCCTCTCCTCTGGGCTCTTCCTAGGTGCAGGCAGCTGCTCCCTGAGCCTCTGCTGGGGCAGGTTTTGTACCTTCCTGTCCCCACCGTTTGGGCCACTATCTCTGACATTCCCTAGGCCAATCCCTTTTCAAAGTGTTACCCACTTTGGTCTTTGGTCCTAATGAGACATTGAAGATGTAGGTGGGACATGTTTATTCCCTGGTTTTCAGATTATAAAGCTGAGGTCTAGAAAGACCAAGGGATGCCCCTGAAGTTCAACAGATCCTCGGTAGTAAGTCACAAGTGCCACCCAACCTGTGACTCCGAGGTCCCTGTGTCCTTACACCGGGACACCTTCAGGCAGCCCAGTCACCGCAGCTCAGAGGGAAACAGCACAGTGTATGAGAATCAGCATCAGGCCACCCTCCCGAAGAGCCTCCAGAGTCGCTGTGGACAAGGGGCACGGGGACCAGGCCTCGGCCCCACCTGCACGTCCTCGGGGCCCCGGCGCCCTGCGCCTCTCACCTCGGGCCGGGGCTGTCTGGCTCTCCTCACCCAGCATGTCTTCCTCTCCCCCGTAGGTGCGGATGGGCGAGCGGGCGTACGAGTGCTTCTGGATCAGGCTCTCCACGCTTTCCCTGGTTGCAGACACACGTCGTGAGGTCCCTGAAAAGCTAGGTGCTCGGGGGAGGGGGAAGTCTGAGCGGGGATGAGCTGGTCCGAGGGACCATTGCTCAGCACGAGAAGGGCACTTGGGGCAGAGAACACTCACAGCCTGCACATTTGTTCTGCGGTGGAGCAGTGCCGCAGGCGTGGCACGTGTGCGCGACACGGCCAAGTTCTGGCTATTCAGATGTGCATATGCTGGTGTTTGTTTCCCGTTTTGCGGTTTCTGTCTATATTTTACAAATATATATGTGTGTGTGTGTGTGTGTATATATATTTGCCAATATCTCCCAGTCTCTGGTTTGTCTTTCCCTCTCCTAAACAGTATCTTTATTTATTTATTTTTTTTAAGAGAGAGATTTTTGCTATAGGGCACATGTGCTCACTGGAAAGACAGAAAGACAGACAGAAAAAGTGAGAATCACCTGCCAGGGGAGATGGCCACGCTACAATCCCTTCTCCATTCTCCTCTTGGGATTTTGGGCATGTATGCACACACACTTAGCATGAGTTTTAAGCTGCCGAGTTCGGGACTTGAACCATGGCCAACTACGAGGGAGTCCAGTGATGTAACCATTACACCATCTGCTGATCCCAACAGTATCTTTTTAAAAAAGCAGTAGTTTTTAAATTTTTACAAAGTCCAATTTATCTGTAATTTTATAGATGATGTTTTTAAGAGTATACCCGAAACACTTGCCTAACCACAAACCACAAACATTTCTCCTTGAGGGTGTTTGCTTGATTTTGGGTTTTTGCCATAGGGCTCATGGACTGCCTGGAGAGAGACAGAGAGAGGAAAAGTGAGGAATCACCCCGCAGGGGTCGTGATTGTGCCACATCCTTTCTCTACTCTCCTGGGATTTGGGGCACACACACGCACACACACACGCGCGCGCGTACTTGGTGTGAGTTTCAAGCTGCTGGATCCAGGACTTGAAAGGTGTCCAGTAGCTCAGCCACCACGCCCCCTGCTGGCCCTGCTGGGTGTGGTTTTCCACGGAGGCCTACGGCTCATCGAGTGTGACTTTTCGAGCTGTGGAAGGCTCTGGCTGGTGTCCACGCTGTGCTCCTTGTGGGACCGCTCATGATTTCAGCGTTACTGGTCGGGGTAAGGAACCCTTCTCCAGCGTCTATGCCTGGGCTCCCCTCTGGACTCTCCGTTATGCCTGTACCTATTCTATTTGTGGGTCTAGACATCAAAACCACACCGTCTTGACTACCATAGCTAAATAAAATCTTGAAATTAGCTAGTAGTATTACTCCATCTATATTTTTCTATATTTTTCATTTTCAGAATTGTTTTAGCTAGTCTAGCTCTTTTGCATTTCCATATGAAAAAGTTTAGTACTGCTTTATCAATTTCTACCAAAAAAAAATCCTACTGGGATTTTTAAAGTCAAGATGATATTAAACATGGGGCCAACAGGTGGTGTGGTAGTTAAGGTGCTGGATTCTCACATGGCTGACCATGGTTTGAGTCCTGGGCCTGAAGGCTTGTTTTCTCATTTTCTCTCTCTCTCTCTCTGGTGAACACACATCCCTATAGAAAATTTAAAATGATAGTGGTAAATTAAATAATTATTTTGATAAAGATTGTATTACATCTATAGCCCACGCTGTGGAGGACTGATGTCTTCACCATAGGTGGGTGTTTCACCCCATGGACCAGAATACCTCCATTTATCTAGGTCTTTAGTTCTCAGTGTCCTACACGCCACCACTTGGTATATCGTATCTTTCTTAGTCACTCAGGCAAGAGGGTCCTCCTGGCCCTACTGTTTACCTTTACCCAAAGCAATGCTCCTCTTGGCTCTTTTAAAATTCCCAAAGCCCAGCCTCGTCCTTAGACCAGTTAGAGCCCAGCCTGGGGGGGGGGGGGGGGGGGGGGGGCAGTTTTAGTCATGGTGGAAGCTCCCAGGTGGCGCTCACGAGCAGGCAGGTTAGGAATGGAGGGCAGGGATGTGAGGGTACTTCTCACGAGTACTCCTCCGTGCCTCTGGCATTTTGGACACGTGAACTGTTTATTCTCAATTACTGACAAATCAGAACATGCCGTGAGACTCCGATAACAAACCAATGAACACGAACCTTTAAAGGAAAGGAGGGCCTGTTACACTGGGCTGGCAATACCTGTAGGGACCATGTTGACACATCAGTGCAGAACACGCATGCGAGGCAGCGTGGTGCGTGGGATATGGCGTGGGCTTTAGGGACATCCATCAAACTGATGTGGAATGGGTGTGGGAACGGGTGAGGAGACGGACGAAGGAATGGATGTAGGAATGGGTGAGGGGATGGGTGTGGAAACTAGTGAGGGGATGGGTGTGGGAACCAGTACAGGGATGGGCGGGGGATGGGTGAGGGAATGAGTGCAGGAATGGGTGAGTGAGTGAGGGACTGGCAGGGAGTGGGTGGGGGAATCGGTGCAGGAATGGGTGAGGGACTGGGTGAATAGGGAGACCTCCGATAGCCATGTTCCTTCGCTGCTTCCTTAGCCTCTCTTGATCTGTAAAATTCTGCCTCAGAGGGCCATTCAATCATTAAGAAATATTTTTGAGTCGTGGCTATAAATAAGATGTTATTCTAGGAATTATGGAGACAGCAGTGGACAAAGCATTTTAAAAAAATCTCTGCCTAATGGGAGAAAGAGTAAGGGGACGAGAGAGAGAGAGACGGACAAGACTGAGAAAAGCACACAGTACCTGAGGTGGTGACAACCAGGCACAGAAAAATAAAGCAGAGGACAGTGACACCGATTATAACCATGAGGACACAGGCGATAAGGCATTCGAACCACCTAAACTATTGTCTGGCATGTCAGAGAAACGCAGGAAATACAGAAGCCACACAGAAGGATACCTTTTGGGGCAAGCAGGTGGCATGGTGGTTAAGGTGCTGAAACCCCATATGGTTGACGGCAGTTCGAGTCTCATACCTGGTAGTTCGCTTTCTCACTCTCTCTCATTCCGTCTCTCTCTGGTGAGCACACATGCCTTATAACAAATTTAATAATAATAATAATAATTAATAAATAAAATTATTTTTAAAAGTGTATCTTTTATACATTATATATTTTATTCTCTTAGGTTCTATTTTTCTTTAATTTATTCTGTCTGAATAATCCTAATGCAGAATAATGTAACCCAAATAAAAGGAATTTTCTCATTGATTAAATACTGACATTGGTGGAGAAATGGACTAGAATGTTATTGGAAATTCTGTCATGAAATTATACCTATCATAACACAGAAAATGTTAGGTTTTTAGTAAGTTCTTATCACTTGTTTAACCGTTTGGCCTATGTCAGAAATCCCTGGAGCAGGCTGTTGGATCCCTGGAGTTACACGTGTTGAATGAAGCATTTTGTTACTCACTCAGAGGTGCCACCAGTGGTTATATGAAGTGCCAGAGTTAGTGGAAATGACAGCGTGGCAGGACACGGGCCCTCGCTAATCTGCCGGCTGCCCCGTCTCATCCCTACATGCCGCTCGCAGACAGCGCTGACCCTGGCAGGCCTACGCCAGGTCTCACTTACTCAGGACATAATTCACTGTAACGTCGGCGTTACTGTACCGGGGCGGCTGGGTCACTAAGCGGGCCCTACTAAAATGACAACCATAATACACGTTCAAGCTGATGGCCTGCAGGGCTGAGCCACACGCCATGTTGCCCATATTTAAAATGAACTTAGAGAGGAAGTAAGTGATTATTTGCACACAAATTTGCTTCAATATCCTAAAACATTTTCTAGGCCAGCAGGTGGCACAGTGGTTAAGACGTTGGACTCCCATATGGCTGACCGTGGTTTGAGCCCTGGACCCAGCAGCTCGAAACTCAACGCTGGGCTTGTGGACACGCAGGCCCAAATCCTGAGATGAGAATGATGGAGACAGGATTGCACCGGGGCCCCCCTCCCCCAGGGGTGCTCTCTCACTTTCGCTCTCTCCATCTCTCTCTGTCTCCAGCGAGCACATGTGCCCTAAAGCAAAAATCTCTCTCTCAGAAACAATTCCTGCCTCTGTAGCTATAAGGAATGGCCACCAGTGACCGGGTTACGACAGTGCATTTCCGAGGTGTGCTCCTCTGCCTGGGACTTGAGCACACGCCACTCAGTGTACGTCCTCGTACCAAACGTTTAGATCCAAGAGTCGAGTGTTTGCCTCTCTAAGAGCACCCTTACCTAAAGTCATTAACCCCTTTCAAATAAACACTGAGAGAAACCGTTTTCCAAACACGGTGCATTTCTGCCTCGCGAGACGCTTGCTTTGCTATCGGAAGTACATTACACCCACTTTTCCTGGCTGGCCACTGGCATCATCACTTGTGCTGGCCTCCAGGAGGGAAAGGGATGTTATCGAAGTGATTTACTCGCGTCAGGCCTGGAAGCGAAGGGAAAGCAATGGCAGTTCTATGGAAAGGCTGGCCTAATCGAATCACGGCCTCTAAGTGATGGAAAACAGCAGTGCCCATCGGGCCGTCCCCTCCAAGATGCCGAGAGCGGCCGGCCCACGCTGTTTACCCGGTCTAATCCCGGTTTCCAGCGGGCAGCAAGCGCTGAGCCTGTTTAGCCTGGGAGCCCGCGGTGAGGGTTCTGAACGTGCCGCACCCTGAGCTCCGGCAGGCCTGGCGAGCTGTGGTGTCTTGGAGCGCAGGTCTGCTGCATGGGAGTCAGGACCCTCACTGTACATGAGAGGGATGCCATGCCTGATCCGTACTCAACATCAAGTCCTGCAATACTTTTCTAGGCAGAAATCTCAGCAACAAATCTTTTCACTATACAAACATCATTTCATGGAATGACAGATGGGAGGGTGTCTTCAGAAAGCTCATGGAAAATGCATGCTAGAAAAAAAACTGCATAGATTTTGGAATTTTTTTTTTTACACCAGCATAAACTTGTGCTTTAAATTTCACTTATCCACAAACATATTGAAGTCCTTACATACCAACAAGGGGTCACTCATAGCCAGAAGATGGCAAAATAAAGGAGAGTGACAACCTGCTGTTCTTGCCGAAACGTTCAGACCCCCGTGAAATTGCGGGGACTGAGTCCTGACAAGCTCCACCCATGTTGGACTGGCGCCTTTCCTTGGTCTGGGAGACTGAGCTCCAGCCACAAGGCCTTCCCTATGCCCCGTCCTCTCCCCCACTCGCCACCGCCGGGGGGAGATGCTCTTCCTCTGCTCCTGACGGCTGCACTGTGTTTGCGCAGCCCTGGCAACACTGGACACGTGCCCTGGTCAGGGAGGGGATGACACTCCCTCGGCTAGGCAGAGGCTCTGGGACACGGGCATGTGCTGATATTATTCCCGTTTTCAAGTGACAAAACTGAGGCTCATGACAACGTAACTTGGTCAAGGTCAACTGGGTCAAATCTGGGTCCAAGCCCTGAGGCCTGACCTGCCAGACTTCAGAGCAGATGTGACCAACCACTGCCCCGTGTGAGTGTGTGTGTGTGTGTGTGTGTGTGTGTGTGTGTCCCTGGAGTGGTGTCAAAATGGGTGGTATGGCCCAGACAGGGCAGGGCAGCGGTCCTGCAGCTCAGTGCTCTGCAGTACTGGAGGTCACTAGTCGGGCAGGGCTCGGGTCCCAGGCTGACCCGTACACCCTGGGTGCGAGCACATACACCCAGATCATACTGGGAAGTGTTGGGGTAGGATCATGGCACAGGGCCCTATCGAGGGCCTCTCTGCCTCTCCCAACAGACGTAGATAAATAAACTTCAAAGCAAAACTGGGGACCAGCAGTTGGCATAATGGCTATGTTGCTAGACTCCCATGTAGTTGACCGTGGTTTGAGTCCCGGATCTGGTGGCTTAAACTCATGCCAGGCACGTGTGCATGCGTGCCCAAGATCCCGAGAGGAGAATGGAGGAGAAGGGATTGTGGCGTGGCCATCCCCCCGGGGGGTGATTTCTCGCTTTCTGTCTCTCTGTCTCTCTCTTTCTGGCGAGTGCACGCGCCCTATAACAAAAACCTCTCCAAAAATAAATAATAAATTTTAAAAAATTAAATAAAGCAAAACAGAACGTAGATGGTTGAACCCACCCTCCAGGGTCTGTCCCTGAGGTCTAGGTGGGCCCGAGGGTGGGGCGTGATGGGTTCCAGGGATGCTGACGGTACTGGCCGCGGCCGCCCTGGGAAGCCCGCCAAAGAGCAGGGCAGGGCAGGGCAGGGCGCAGGGCAGGGCAGGGCTGTGGTACTCTCTGTCCATGACTCCAGCTCCACCACTGGCTGGGCACTGGGGCCCCTTCGCACACCGCCATTTTCTCTCTGCAAGATGAGGCTATTAACTCGATAAACGTTTATAGATAACAAGATTAAATCATCTTTAACGTCATTGAGTATCAGGATGATATGCTCCACAGGCTGGTTATAAATCACCATCATTTTGGACGAAATTGAGACTCCCAGTCCCTACAACTTGCCATGCTTCATTAAACCATCCTCCTATATACACATCAGAGGGAGAGTCAATACAATGAAACATTATTTCAGTTTTCTACCTTCATAGATGCAGCCAAAACTGTGTTCAGAGAGGAAATGTCACATCCTATAAAACCCAGTCCCGTCTACAGGAAATAAAACGCGCAAAGTTGGACCTGCTCGTCTGTTTGCTCTGTCTGGGTCAAGTCTTCTTGGGGCCTTGCAAACAGCTCCTCGCCACGGTAGTTTTCTGCATATTTATGTAGCTACTGACCGGGTAGTAATACATCGGTATTCGTAGATTCCACAGATAATTAATAAATAAAAACCTTAGAGAATACAGTTTGAGATGTATTATAAATCATCGATTTTAACTTGAGAACTGAAATATATTATGCAATCCCATTTTGGAAAAACAAGATGGATCTGAATTAATCTTTTAAAAAGCTTTTAGGCTTTATTTTATTTTTATTTATTTGACTTAATCCTATTGACTTTTGTTTTCAGTAGTAATGTACTTTTCTGGGTTTATGTGATCATTAGCAACTTAAATAAGAAAACCGTATACTGAAAACAACAACAAAACAGTTACTTTTTAGCCTCGTCTATGACAACTGGAAGAAAAGGCTCATGTGAAATGCAGAGTACTCAGCCTAGAGAGGCGTCCAGCGACTTGGGAGGCAGAGGACAAGTGTCCTTCCTACTCAGAGAAAGACACAGGTGAGAAACGCAACCCTAACCGCAGCCTCTCTGGCCTGCTCGGCAGTCAGCTCCCCCAGGTCTGTAAGAGCTGAGAACCCCTTCCTGTAAGCAGCTGTGAATGGAGGAGTAATGGTTTAAATACAAAAACACATCTTGCCGGTAGCAGGAATCCTGGCGTGACTCCTTCTCTTATTTGAAGACAAATAGATCTGTCAAAGGCATCGCTTTTTTGTCGTTACTGTTAGCAGATTATAAAGTTATTAAATGAATAAATGTAGTTAAAAAGGAGACCTAGAGAAAACTAACTGGACATTACAAACTTTCAGCTACACAAAATAAGGAGAGCAATTTAACAAAGTGGAATGAGCTATGTCTTTCAAGACAGGAAGACTTTTTTTTTTTAAAGAGGATTTTGCTATAGGGCGTGTGCGCTCGCCAGACAGACAGAGAGAGACAGAGAGACAGAAAGCGAGAAATCACCCCCCAGGGGGGATGGCCATGCCGCAATCCCTTCTCCTTCATTCTCCTCTCGGGATCTTGGGCACACACGCACACACGCCTGGCGTGAGTTTAAGCCACCGGGTCAGGGATGCGAACTGCGGTCAACTACGTGGGAGTCCAACGACACAGCCATTACACTAACTGCTGGTCCCCAGGAAGACATATTTTTAAATCACTAATTTGTATTTTCAGATTTTCAATGAAACTTAAGATCACGCATTACTCACAGGGACTAGTAGCTGAGCCAAGGAGAGTCTGAGCATGTGCAGATATGCTTAGAAATGACAAAGCAATCATCAGCACACTTGAAGGAACTCGGTAAGACGTGAACAGGACACTGGATGCTGCAGAGGGCAGAGCCAGCCAGTGAGGACACCACACAAGGACTCGCCAAGTACAGAGTAAGAGCAACACGGGATCAATTCAGGAGAGGCCTCACTTGTGTAACAGGACGGCAAACCAGCGGGAGGCAAGAGGGGGAGAAAGAGCAGCAGGCAGAAAGCTACCCCGAGCTAAATTAAGACTTAGGTTTTCAGAGCCAGCAGCTGGTGTGGTGGCCGCGGTGCTGGACTCCCACAGGCTGACTGCAGGTTTGTTTTTTTTTTCCAGAGAGGTTTTTGCTATAGGGCTGTGTGCTCGCCAGAAAGAGAGAGACAGAGAGACAGAAAGTGAGACATCACCCCTCAGGGGGGATGGCCACCCTGCAATCCCTTCTCCATTCTCCTCTCAGGATCTTGGGCATGCACGCACACATGCCCAGTGTGAGTTTAAGCCACGGGGGCTGGGACTAGAACCATGGTCGACTACGTGGGAGTCCAGCGACATAGCCATTATGCCATCTGCTGGTCCCATGGCTGACTGCAGTTTGAATCCCGGACCTGGCAGCTCGTTTTCTCACTTTCCCTCTCTCTCCATCTGTCTCTCTCTGGTAAGTACATGTGCCATGTAGCAAATTAAAAAAAATAATGAGAACTAAAATTAAATAAATTAATTTTAAAAAAAGATTTAAGTTTTCAATGTAAAAGGCTCAAGTATTGGGTCATCGGAAAAGTCATGGTACATTTTTGCATAGAAAAATATGTCATGCGTTTTCTACAACCCAACATATTTAAACGCTAGTGAGAAAACCTACAATTGGACAGATGACGGTAAATTTCTTAGATTTCTGAGTATGTTTCCAATAAAGAAAAACAAGCAGGCGTGGAGGTGTGTAAGACGAGCCCTCCGCGCAGGTAAAACCCAGGTGCTCCCGGGGAGAGGCAGGTCCAGAGGAAAGGCCAGGCAGGCATCTGGGTCTGCAGACAGGAGAGAGGGGCGAGGACCGCACACGCACACGCACACGCACACGCAGGCCTGTGGTGCGGGCCCACTGCGGTGGGCGGACTGCAGCACGAGGTCCTGCTGGGCGTGCCTCTCTCTCTTGCTCGCTCTTTCTCTCAAGATCACTTTCACACTCTCTTCAGTGCCTCTTAGAAAAAATAAAATAAAACCTTAAAAAAAAGAAGTTCAAAAGAAAGGCCTGGGACACATCACTATTTGCAGGTGGAGGAGGTGAGGAGGACCCAAGAGGGCCACGAGAGGAGGAAGGGCCAGTGAGGTGGGACAGAGACCGGAGAGGGAGCAGGCGGGGAGCAAGGAGGGGCTGAGCCACTCTCCCTGCCATCGACCGGCCTCCTGGACCATGGGACTCCGAAATGGGAAGGTCGCTGTGACCTTGACCGGGGTGGGGGGGCTGGGACAGCGGGGGCAGGAGAGTCAGGTGGAGGAGGAGAGAACCCATGCATCTCTTCCTAAGGAGCTCTCTCAGAAGGAGCAGAGAGCTGCTGCGAAGTCAGTTATGGAGACACGCGGGTCAGGAGAGGGCTGCTTCTGTCTTAGTCAAAGAGCTGTCCTTGCAAGGCCTACTTCCTCTGGAAATCTATTGCTAAAGTGAAACATGTTCGAAAGTCGAAGGGTAAACAAAAGAACGCGAAACATTTGAAAGGACGCAGCATGAAACTAGAGCAGGCAGAATTCGACGAAAGCACTGAGGTTAGTACGTGTTTGATGGGCTAGGGGACAGGCTAAGGAATTGCTAAGAAATATTCTGCAAAAGAATACTGCACCTACATGAACTTTTGGGCAAGACCGATAAATTCCTTGGGAAAATAATCACTTTCTTGCTATTTAAACTGCTTCAGACAATACAAAGGAGGGAAATAGTTCAATTCAATTGAACAAGCCAACAGAAACCTGATACGAAGCCTGATAGAAAAGAAACACCCGTGCACTATCTCTGTTATAAAGAGTGATACGAGATGGGGCTGGTGGGTGGCGTGGTGGTTAAGGCACTGGATTCCCACATGGCCAACCACAGTTCGAATCCCAGACCTGGCGGCTTGCTTTCTCCCTTTCCCTTTCTCTCTCTCTCTCTGGCCAAATTAAAAAATTATAATAATAACTAATGGAATTAAATAGATGAATAATTCTTTATAAAAAAAAGTGATACAATGAACCAGCAGGGGGTGTAATGGCTACATCACTGGACTCCTACATAGTTAACTGGGGTTCCAGTCCCAGACCCAACAACTTAAAACTCACCCTGGGCATGTGTGCTTACATGCCCAAAATCCCAAGAGGAGACTGGAGGAGAAGGGATTGTGGCGTGGACATTCCCCTGAGGGGTGATTTCTCACTTTCTGTCTCTCTGGCAAGCCCACACGCCCTGTCACAAAAATATCTCTCTAAAAAAATAAAAAGAGTGATAAAAAAAATCTTAAATAAAATGTGAATAAATTAACTCCAGCCACATATTACAAGAAAAACATAAAATCAGGCAGGACTCATTTCAGGAATACAAAGATGGCTTAACAGGAGAGACAACATAACAGCCAGTGCTGGGCCTACATATGAAGGTCCCAGGTTTGTATCCTAGGGCCTCCCTGTGCACGGTATGTGTGTATGTGCGTGTGCATGCACATGTGCACACATGCAAGCATGCGCCTATGATCCAGGTCAGTTAAGGCTGTCAGTGGATCATGGCATAGTAACTCTTTCGGGAGCGTCTCTCTCTCTCTCTCTCTCTGTCTTTGTCTCATAGAAGAAATAAACAAATGACACATGATTTTTATGTAACTCAATAACCCGAAATATCATCTCAGTGTAGCTAATCGGTTTTAAACTATTGATGAGACCTCTCCTCTCTTTCCTTATATAAACCGAGTCTTCATAACCCAGGGCTTTGTTGGCGAGCGCGTTGTGTTGTCCCCACACGCACAGCGCGTGGCATGTCTGTGAGCCACACGCCAGTCCTCGCCGCCCTCTGCAGCCAGCAGCTCCCGTGTGGGCGATGCAGCTGCCGCGTGTGGAGCGTGAGCCCGAGAAGCCGTGCGAGGACTTCTACCGGGCAACACCAAACTCCCGGGAACACAGAGGAGACTCGGTCAAGGACTAACACGAGACACGCTCCTGAGGAGGGAAGTTTCAGAACTGTGAAGACGCCCGTGTCCACCCGAGTACTGTGTACGTTCAATGTGAGCCAAAAAAAGTTTCATAACATGTTTTTGGAAAGACCTGACAAGATGTTCCAAAGACTGGAAGCTAAATGTCAAAGAACACCAGAGAGAATTTGAAAATGACATGTGAAAGGACTGAGATCTGTCACACGGTTAATGTTGTCTAAGAGAATTGTAACGTGCTACTGGTCGCTTACTCCAGAGACTGTCAGAATTCGTTCAGATCAAAGGTGTGTCAATGCCAAGTGCAACCGCACAGTCACTGTGGTACCTCTCGAAACACCAGTGACAGTCTCCGCGGAAATAAAAGCAATCATAAAATTTGTACGGAATTCACAAAAGATTTCAAATAGCCAAAGAAATCCTTAGGAAAAAGAATGCAGTTTAGGGCATCAAAGTATCAGATTTCCAAAAATGCTATAAAACCACAGTAAGAAAACCAGCACAGTACTGACGGAAAAGGCACGCGGGCCGGCGGGACCGAGCAGCCCCACCAGCAACCCCACGGACGCACTGCTCGCCTCGTTCCAGCAGAGGCGCCGAGACCGCCACTGGGGAGAGACAGTCTCAGATAAACGCTGCTGAGAAAATCCGACATCCATTTGCAGAAGAATTAAATTACATCTGTACTTCTTACTATATATAAAAATCAATTTTGAATATATTAGACTTAAACATAAACTTAAAACTATGAAGCCACTAGAAAAAAGCATATAGGAAATACTTTAGGACATTAGTATGGGCAAAGAGTTCTTGAATAAAACCTCGAAAGCACAAGAAACAAAAGCGAAACCTGATGAATGGGTTGTGTCAAACTACAAAGCTCCCACACAGCAAAGGAGACCATCAAAGAGTGAAGGAACACCTCACAGAATGGGCGAAGTGTCTGCATGCCATCGACCTAGCCAGGGCTTAGTAACCAGAATGTACACGGAACTCAAACAGCTCAGCAGCCAAAAACATCCCATTAAAAAATAGACAAATTATTTCAAAGCATAGTTGTCAAAAAAGGACCTACAAATGGCCGATGGGCAGATGATAAAATGCTCAGCGTCACTAATCATTAGGGAAATGGGAAACAAGACCACAGTAAATACCATCTCGCTAATGAGGATGCTATCATGGAAAAGACAGGACAGCAAACGCAGGCAAGAACGCGGGAAATCGGGAGCTCTTTCTCACTGTTGGTGGAAATGGAATTTAGTCCGGCCATTATGGAAAACAGTATGGAGATTCCTGAAGAAACTAAAAATAGAACTGCCATGTGGCCTAGCAATTTCTCTGCTAGGCATACACCAACGGAACGGAAACCAGGATGCTGTAAACATATCTGCACCCTGAGGCTTACTGTGGCCAAGATACAGAGACAACCTCAACATCCATCAGTAGATAAATGGGTAAAGGACATGTGTGTGGGGACCAGCAGTCGGCGTAATGGCTATGTCACTGGACTCCCATGTAGTCCACTACGGTTCAAGTCCCGAACCCGGTGGTTTAAACTCACGCCGGGCATGTGTGCGTGCGTGCCCAAGATCCTGAGAGGAGACTGGAGAGGGGACTGCAGGGTGGTCATCCCCCTGTGGGGTGATTTCTCGCTTTCTGTCTCTCTGTCTCTCTCTGTCTTTCTGGCAAGCACACGCCCTATAGCAAACACCTCTGGAAAAATAAAGTGTGTGCGCGTGCACATATGTGTGTGATGGAATATTATGCAGCCGTTAAAAGGAAGGAACTTGTCATTTGGTATTAAAAGGGTGACTCTAGGGGCCATTATATTAAGTGAAATAAGCCAGGTACAGAAAGAACTATCACATGCATGAAAGTTGGAAAAAATTATAGAAGCAGAGAGATAGAGAATGACTAACAGATGCTGGGAAGGAAGGGGGAGATAGGGTACTGGTTAGTGGAAACAAAGTTGCAGCTAGCTGGAAGGAACGGCCTCCCGGTGTCAAACACAATGGAGAGAAGTGGTGATAACTGACAACTCACTGCATGAAGGTACAAATGACTCTGATGATGGGCTATTAATTACCCTGACTTGTTTTCTTTCCTTTTTTGGAGAGAGATTTTTGTTATAAGGTGTACGCGCTAACCAGGGAGACAGAGAAAGAGAGAAGGCGAGACATCACCCTATGGGGGGATGGCCATTCCACAACCTCTTCTCTGTTCTCCTCCTGGGATTTTGGGCACGCGTGCACATGCACCCAGTGTGAGGTTTACGCTACCAGGTCTGGGACTCGAACCACAGTTGACTTGATGAGAATCCAGTGACATACCCATTACACCATCTGCTGGTCCCAGTAACCCTGACTTATGCATTACACATTATATTCATGTCCTGAAAAGTCATACTGCAACAATTGTTACATTAATTAAAAACTAAATCATTGTTTTTTCAAATAATTTTGTATATGATAAATGGAGAATTATAAATAAGTATAAAATGAATATATTAGGAAATATATTTCACTGGGGCCATTTGTAAAAATTATAAAATAATACGTCTATTTTATATTCTATACCAAAATACTGTATGAGTCAAAAGACTTAAATGAAAAACCTGAAAGCAGTAAAGTGATTTTAAACTCTATAGCTGAATATTTATGTAATTTTGGAGTGAGAGAAGTTTTTCTAGGATAGAAATCCCAAAGAAAGAGAGGGGACCAGCAGGTGGCGTGGTGGTTAAGGCACTGGACAATCCCACATGGCCGACCAAGGTTTGAGTCCCGGACCTGGTGGCTTGCTTTCTCACCTTCCCCTCTCTCTCTCTGTGTCTCTCTCTGGTCAAATTAAAAATAAATAAATAAATAAATAAATAAATAAATAAATGAGTTGATAAATAAGTCATTTAAAAAATCTTTAAAAAAATAAAAGAAAAAAGAGAGAATAATAGTTTTGGTGCCAAAACCTTCCATTTATCAAAAATTTAAGTAAAAAGCTAACTAGCACACTGTGAATGACACCGCCATGCACAGATGACAGAATACTGAGGTCCTTGAACTCACTGAGGTACGTGAATAGCTTTGTATTTCAACGAGAAGACAAAACGAACAATCTAACACAAACATAAATGGGATAAGGGCATAAAAAGGCCAATTCCAGAAAGAAAGCCCGAATTTTCATCTGCCAAATTGGCAAAGATGAAAGAGAATGCCCACGTGGCACAAGCATGGAGCGAAGTGGGCCCTGCTGTGGACACTGCTGGGGGAGGCATGCCGGCATGCACGAAGCGTCTCAAAAACATAGACACCGTCAGGTCCAGAGGCCCCCGGGCGAGGCAGACTCCCAGAGGCAGAAAGTAAAACGGATGCCTGGGGCAGGCGAGGGCGTGGGGGCTGGTGAGGGTCGCTGCAGACCGCCTGGAACTGGGCAGGGCCGCTGGGTGCGTGACGCGGGAGTGTCCTGACCACCACTGACGTACACATTTACAAATGATAGCACAGTACTTTCTGTTGTATATATTCCATTGTGATTTAAAAATCCCATTTCATGACTAAAAAGTTTAAAGGATTCTCCTACTATTAAATATCTCCTACTATGAAACATTTAGGATCATTTTCCAGAATTTTTTTTTTAAGAGAGTTTTTGCTACAGGGTACATGCACTCACCAGAGACAGAGAGACAGAAAGCAAGAAATCTCCCCCCCAGAGGGATGGCCATGCTACAATCCCTTCTCTTCCAGTCTCCTCTTGGGATTTTGGGCACACACACACATGTGCCAGGCATGAGTTTCAAGCTGCCAGATCCAGGACTTGAACTGTGCTCGACTATATGAGAGTCCAGTGATATAACCATGACACCATCGGTCCATGAAGACTACGTGTAAAGATACACGCCTTTCCCTGGCACTGCTTTCTTTATTATTTATTTCTTTTAAAGAGAGAATTTTACTATAAGGCAAATGTGCTAGCCAGAGAGACAGAAAGCAAGAAATCACCCCCCAGCAGGTATAGCCACGCTGCAATCCCTTCTCCTTCATTCTCCTCTCGGGATTTTGGGCATGCGTGCACACGCACGCACACACACAATGTTGAGTTTTAAGCTTCCAGGTCCAGGATTTGAACCGTGGTTGACTATATGGGGGTCAAGTGATGTAGCCATTATGCCATTGGCTGGTCCCTTTTAAAAAAAACAAAATAGGTTTTTGCTATAGGGCATGTGTACTTGCTGGAAAGAGACAGAGAGAGGGAAAGTGAGAAACTCCCTAGAGGGGATGGCTACTCTCCATGCACAAGTTTTCATCACGCATTTTTTAATGAACTTTTAGAAGACCCCTGACACTGCAAGTTGAGAAGTCAAACAAATCCAGTCCTAAAGGCATCTTTGTTTAGGCGCCCCATACAGTAAGTTGTAAATCTAGAACAGGAAACTCGGAATCATTAAGGCCACGTATTTATAGCATCGTATCCAATTAGGTTAGAAAAGTGCAATATCTGTCATCATGTCATAAAAAGATGTGTTTTTCTCTCAGATCTGTTATGAAGAAAAACTCCCTGTATTGTTACAGATAGGGCTGTTTTCAATCAGTTACAAGGAGCAATTCAATTACCGCAGGGGTTAGTGCAGTAACTGACTCCAGGCTAATTGAATTTCTTTAGGTCTCTAAAGATCAATTGATCTGATTTGTCCCATCCCCAAAGGCTGTTTAGGAAAAATCAGACTTAAATACCTGGAAATGAAATCCGAAACCTTGGCCAACTTCACACGACTTAGGTCATCTTGCAAACCTTCAGCTAGTCACGCAGGGTGCTCTCCAGGCCCTCAGAGCACCCGACGCGGGGAGCGCTCCCACGCAGGTGCTGACTCATGGCAGACACAGCTGTGCGTCAGCAGATCTGCCGCTCTCAAGGGCTGACCGGGCTCTCCTGTCTGGTCAGGGATGGCTAGTCCTGCTCCGGAGGCAGTTCGCTCAGACCCTGAGAAGTCGGCCGTGGGCCACGGTGGGCAGGGGCAAGGCGTGAGGCATGGGGTGGCAGGACCACGTGGGGAGGCTCCAGCTTCCTGTCCAGAGACCGCCCTGAGTATGTGGGGCATGCATGAGCCCAAGACCCAGCACGGCTGAGGCTGGGGGACCGTGCCAAGAAGACCCTGTGAAGAGTGCTATCTCTCTAGCTGTCTCCATATCTCTGGGTCAGAGATGAAATCAACGGAAACGATTAGTAGATGCAGATGGAGAAAACTGCTGAAATAAATGTGCGTGTGACGCGGTGAGGAATGTGCTCATCTGCACACGAGCGTGCCCTCATATGTGTTATCTCACTTGATTCCCAGAATGAACCGCTGCCACAGCGGGCCGCTCTCTCCACTTTCTAATGGGCTAGCGACCACCCAGACCCGGCTTCTCCAGACGGTTCCCCCGGTGAGACAGAGCTGCGACCCTGACCACGACCGTTCTCCTGTACACCGTGCTTGCCCCGATCCAAGAGGAAGCTAGGACCTGCACCATGAACCCTGACTGCTGCCCTGGGTCAGCCTTCACTCGCACCTGCACCTGCACGAAGCCTAGGAACGCCCCGCTTGTGATGACGGCGGCTGCTCGCGCCCAGTCTGCACCAGATTCGGGCAACGGGGAGGGGCAGGCCTGCCTAGATGCAGTGCCTTTGCAGGTGGCTCCTCCGTTACACATACTGCTGGCCCCACAGCCTCCCCTCATCTGCCCGCACAGCTGGAGAATTACCGGCCCTCTTCTCTGCATTTTACAGTGGAGTTTGAGCTACAAGGTCAAGTTTCTTTCTCCCAGCTCTTCCCTCTCTCAAACCTGCACCTCCCGCTGCCTTCTCTGCCCTCTACCAAGCCTCTGGGTCTGTCCCCCCAGCCAGACCACCCCCAAGCTCCGTGAGTTGCAAAGGCTTAGGTGGGATCGGCGAGGCCTGCTGCACGTCACCCTCCCTCAGTCAGGTGCAGAGGCATGTAGGTTTGAGGTCGGGAGACGTGGCCACGCAGCCAGTGACGGCTGAGCAGACACAGCACGGATGGTAGAGTGGTCACACAAAGACGCACCGACAGAGCAAACCAGAGGGCTGGGGCTGGGGTACACCCTGCGAATAGAGACGCCAGGCCATGCACGCGCATACAGAAAGTCGAGGTGTTTAAGAAACGCGAAGGAGAACTTAGGCTGGAAATACTCTTTCTTCCATCAGCTAGGTGGTCTCAAACTGCACGAACACTTTAATTGAGTAAAAGTGGGGTAAGTTACAGGTGCACGACCACTGCTCGTCTTCCCGGAAGTTCTGAGACAGCCTTGCACGACAGGTAAAACAATATGACCTTGAATTAGATTAAATCTCCTTGTTTCAAAATTCCCAGCTAACTTCCACTGAGTCAGCACACGCCCACTTTGGAGGGCCAGGCCACCACAGCTCTGTGCTTCAGGACCACCCCTCGCCGGGACCCGAAGCTTAATACCAAGAGGCCTGAGCCTTTGAGAGCAATGAGCCCTATTTTTCAGCTGGTCAACATCTGAGCAGAGAAACCACTTCACTAAAAGCGAGCCTGCAGCACCCGAGCAGCTGCGTACCAAGGGGCTTCTGTCTGGAGGAGAGGGGGACAGAGAACTGCAGACGTGGGCAGGGGCTATGGTCCTGGGCATCAAAGGGGCGCGTTTGACAAGCTCGCTCTCCCCGTCCACTACCTGGACGTACGGGAAGCAGCAGGTCCCGTTACCTCTCGATGTCCGTGAGCCTGGAGGAGTCCCGGAATCCTTTGGCAAAAGGGTTGCTGTCTATTTTCAGCTTGGTTATCTGGAAAGAGAAGAATGGGTACAGAAGGATATGAACCCTGCGTCAAGGAAGCAGAAGCAGAATACAGACCCTGTCGCTCTCCCGCAATACCCAGGGCATCCGGATGCTCTGGTCTGGAGAGAAGGGTCAAGGTGCGAGACGAGGTCACACGGAAAGGCCACGCCAGCGGGACGCAGGGCAGGGCTGCAGAGGCCCCGAGGACGACCCGTGTGGTCGGACAGACACAGCCAGGGCCAGGTCCCTCAGAGCCTGGCACCCGGGAGTTGGGTGAGACACACTGAAGAGGTTAGTGAAGCCAGGACCCTGCCGGGAACGGGACCACCTCAGTGAAAGGCCTGTGCAAAACTGTAGTGCTGGGGGGACCGGGAGGAGAAGCAGGAAGGCCAGGTCCACCTGACCCACATCTCTGCTGAGGCCGCAGGCACGCCTGGTCTGTACAGAGGGAAGACAGGGCCGGACGGCCCCTGTGCAGCACGCAGGTGGGCAAGGCACAGCCAGATGGTTCAGGGCACGGCCGGGCGGCATGGGGTACAGCCAGATCGCGTGGGGCATGGCCGGGCGGCGCGGGGCACAGCTGGGCAGCACAGAGCACGGCCGGGCGGTGCGGGGCACAGCCGGATGACGCAGGCCTTCCAGACGGCACAGGGCACAGCTGGACGGTGCGGGGCACAGCCGGATGGCACAGACCTCCTGGACGGCACAGGGCACAGCCAGATGGTGCGGGGCACAACTGGACGCCAGGGTGCTCCTGCTCCTCTCCCTCTGCCTAAACCAGAACCAAGAGCGTCTTGCTCCATCTCCCACGGGGCGTAACCTCCAGAACTCTGTATGGGAGATCATGCTGTGTAATCAGCCTCCAGGCTGCAGTCAGGGTCTACACTGAGGGACTGGGGGTTCTGCCAGGTTAGGGTCAATGCGGAAAGCACATTAAACGCTCAGCCCTGCACCTCGGAAGGAAAATACATCAGGCTGCAGAGAAAAAGGAAAGGGAGCACAGAGTAAGTGACCCGACATGGAGCACGCGGGGCGGCAGGGCTGAAAGGAGCCCGCGTCCTGAGACTGTGCCCACCCCGAGAGCCCAGCGAGGGTCAGGACGCAGCCGGTCGGCGACTCCATGAGAACGGGGAGCTTTAGGCCACTGACACCTCAAGAATTACAGAAAAAAGGCGCTTTCTCTTTTTCAGATTTCCTAAAGGTGAGTTATACCAATGGACTGCAAAGAAGCTGTTTACGTCCCTTCAGAAGGGACCCCGCTTCTCACGCACGCGTCTGACCAGAGAGGGTGTGCTTCTCTGGCAGTAACACAGGCAGGGTGTAAGAAGGAGTTTTCAATTATACCATTTTTTTTTTTTGGAGAGGTTTTTGCTATAGGGCATGTGATTGACAGAGAGATAGACAGAGACAGAAAGCCAGAAATCAACCCCACGCCGCAATCCCTTCTCCTCCATTCTCCTCTCGGGATCTTGGGCACGCACGCACACGCGTCTGGTGTGAGTTTAAGCCGCCGGGTCCGGGACTTGAACCATGGTCGACTATGTGGGAGTCCAGCGACATAGCCATTACGCTAACTGCTGGTCCCTAAGGGTATTTGATAGCAGTTGAAAAAAGATCCATTTTACCCTGTGAACACTGACTACAAAACAGTTAAAACGGCTCATCCCTTTTCCACTTAGATATGGAAATTGGTGGAAAGGGAAATCAGGAAGGAGGATGAGAAGCCTGTTCTCAGCAGGCAGCACCAGCCTTCCTCCTAAATGACAGCGCACAGCAAGAGGGAGATGGGGACCCTGACTGGCCAGGAGCCCGGGCGGGGGCCCAGATCCCAGGTGGTTTGAGTCCCAGCTCCAGCAGCTTGAGAAACACGCGATGGGGGCAGGGCTGCTCCAAGTCACAACAGGATGGAAAAATGGAGGAAGAGGAGTTGCCACATGACATGCCCCGGTGGGTGCCCCTCCTCTAGAGACCTCTCAAACGTGGCCTTGGCAGGCCACAGGGAATTTTCTCACACCTGGCTACTGCCTTCAGAGGCGCGGACCCTGAGCCAGCCACTCCTATAGATCAGGGCCGACTTTCGACGGCCAAAATTTAGGAAGGAGAGCATTTTGCTTTGTTTGCTATAAACTATAAAGATCTCTTATAGTCCTGGGACCAGCAGTTAGCGTCATGGCTATGTTGCTGGACTCCCACGTAGTCGACCACAGTTCGAGTCCCGGATCCGGTGGCTTAAAACTCGTCGGGTGCATGTGCACGTGTGCCCAAGATCCCAAGAGGAGAATGGAGGAGAAGGGATTGTGGCATGACCATCCCCCCTGGGCCCCCCTGGGAGGTGATTTCTTGCTTTCTGTCTCTCTGTCTCTCTCTGTCTGGCAAGCGCACGTGCCCTATAGCAAAAAAAAAAAAAAAAAAAAAAAAAAAAAAAAAACCTCTCTTATAGTCCAGGAGACCAATATGTTCTTGAATAATAAATACCGAGATTTAAAAATCCTCAGAGACACATAATGCCTCTTCCATAGTCTGACATGCTTCACTTAGCAGTAAGTCTTCTACTTTACCAAATGCCAGGGTCTTACTGTGACTTAGTAAATACCAAATGCTGGGACCAGCAGATGGTGTAATGGTTATGCCACTGGACTCTCAGTCCCAGACCTGGTCGACTGTGGTTCAAGTCCCAATCCAGTGGCTTAAAACTTATACTGGGCACGTGTGCATGCATGCCCAAAATCCTGAGATTGGAGAACAAGGAACTGTGTGTGGCCATCCCCCCTGGGCGGTAATTCCTCACTTTCTGTCTTTCTGTGTTTCTATGGTGAGTACATGCACCCTATAGCATAAACCTCTCTAAAAAAAGTAGTACACACACACACACATATGTATACATGCATATGCACGTACACACACATATGTACACTGAATGTCCGCACTCTACGGCAAAACCTGAAAGACTGGAAGGTGTAAAGACAGGGAGAGCAACCGTGGGTACTGGGGGCAGGGGGGAGGAGAACCGTGGGTACTGGGGGCAGGTGGGAGGAGAACCGTGGGTACTGGGGGCAGGTGGGAGGAGAACCGTGGGTACTGGGGGCAGGGGGGGGGGGGGGGGGGTACTGGGGGCAGGGGGGAGGAGTGTGGGGAGTGGGGAGGGTGAGGGAGGGAGCTAAGGGGGAAGGAAAGAAGTAAAAGATTGAAGGGACACAGAAATGGAAAATGACCTGCTGATGACCGTGTGTATGGCAGTAACTGACTGTAATACGCAGTGTATTCACGCTGGGAAGCTCATTTTGTGTGCTGTAATGAGATACAGTGATTAACTGTAAAATAATAAGAGAAAGAGAGAAAAACTTTAGTGAAATCATACGTAATAAAAATATCCTTAAAGGCAGGAACTAGCTATGTCTCTTTGTACTCAACAATCACAACTTAAAGTACTTTGCATGGGACTAGTGGGTGGTGTGACAGTTACGTCGCGGCACTCCCACAGTTGACTGGGGCTCAAGTCCCAGACCTGGCAGCTTAAAACTCACGCCAGGTGCATGTTCATATGTGCTCAAGATCCAAGAGGAGAGTGGAGGAGGAGAGACTGCAGGGTGGCTACCCCCCTGGGGGTGATTTCTCACTTTCTGTCTCTCTGGCGAGGGTTCATGCCCTCTAGCAAAAATCTCTCCTAAATTTTTTTTTTATATTTTTGGGGCTAGCGGGTGATGCAGTGATGAAGGTGCTGGACTCCCGCTGACCACGGTTCGAGTCCCAGACCTGGCAGCTTCCTTTCTCACGTTCCCTTTCTCGCTCTCTCTGGTCAAATTAATAATTAATAATCATAATCATAATCATAACAAATAAAACAATTCTTTAAAAACATTCGGTATTTCTAAACTACATGCTCATGGAAACCATTTCACGAGACGCCATCACCCACACCTGCTGAGGAATGACTGCACACGTGCTCTGCTAGAGGCGGGCCGTGAGGAGGAAACACGCACACCCTCTGCCCTGGTGAAGCTCACCCCATGGTGCAGGCGGGCAGAGGCGTGGCCAGCCAGACCTGGCAGTGGGCTTGAATGCCACCGAAGAGCGTGGCACCACCTCTGCTCCATGGTTAATGACATTACGAGTGAGTCAAATGCAGAAGAAAATTTCAAATTTGAAAATATTTTCAAATTGCTTCCACTTATTCAGTGGGCTAGAGCAACACTGGAAAGGCTTCCTTCAAGTTGTGCATGCACGACTGCATAGGGGGCTGCCAGTGGGAGGGCCTGCAGCGGCGGCAGAGAACACTCCGACCGAATACTAACTCTGCAGCCGCCCGTCCCCCTGCAACATGAGCTGCGTACATCTTCTTCTGAGTCTCTACCAACCAAAAGGAAAAAAAGTGGTATCTACGTGTACAATGAGCAAAATGGACTTCTGGTACTTTTTCCCCTAAAAGGAGCTTAAAGTTTTTGTGGGTTCTCACATTTCTGAACGTGAAGACCAGCAGCTCCGGACGTGATGGCGCAGTTATCTTAACCACTCCGCACCCTCAGGCCCACGGAGCACACACTTCTCTCAAAGCACAGGCCCCTCACCGACGTCACCGACGTCACCCGATCTAACAGCTCCACCACAGTGTGCAGAGGCGTGGATTCAGCTCGACATCAGTTTCACATTGCTCGGAATTTCCTTTCATTGCTAGAACTGTCTCCATCTTTTTAATCCAGCATTCATAACCCCCAGGACTACCCACGACGACTTTCCTGCTCACGTTTCAATATAATTTCCTGCTACAGAGCAGCTGCAAGGACAGCCTAGGTGCTCTTCCACCGGGGCTGACCACCCGGCCACAGCGAGGGTCCACCTGAACGCACCGGCTAGGAAGAGAGGCAGGGCAGTGGCCGGGTATTTGCCCTGTTGACTGTTGTGTCTAATCCCAGGGAAAACAACTGCCTTCTGAGTAGGAAGGAAGGCACGGAAGGTCCATCGCTCTAACTGCGGGGCTGTGGACGGCGCTGCGCCCTGCCCCGACCTCGCCGTGAGCTCACTGGGAGCCCGGGCTGGGCTGAGCTGAGCAGCGCTGGGGACACAGAACCGTGAACTCTACCTCCTCGGGCACCCACGGGGAGGGGCCACGGCGTCTGCTGAGCTTTCCTTCAAGAACAAGCAGTCACAACTACGATTCTTATTTTTACCTGCTGTAGACTAGGCGAAACAGTGCGTTTATGTAAAAAGGATTTTATTTTGTTTTCTAAAAGAAAAAAAAAATTTATTTTATTTTTTTTGGATATAAAGTATGTACACAATTCTCTTGGGATTTTGGGCACACACACACACACACACACACACACACGTGCCTAGCATGAGTTTTAAGCTGCTGAATCCGGGACTTGAACCATGGTTGACTATGTGGGAGTCTAGCGATGTAACCATTACGCTAACTGCTGGTCCCAAGAAAATTATTTTAAATAGCAAAAATTTACTATTCTATGTAATTACATATTTTGAAAAGGTCCAATGCGGATTTCCTTCTATGATATTTTAATAAAACCAGTAGCTGTATGTTTAAACCTTATTTCTGAAGGTATAGTCTCATACCCCTCTATGAAAAGTGGGGTAACTCGGAAGATAATACACCTGAGAGCTGGTGAGAGAAGGGACCGAGCCACACCCCGCTCTCCTGGGACTCTCACCCACCCTGTTAGCAGTAACAGACATGCTGGGACCGCCACTGAGCAGTGCCGTCCTGGCCAAAGGTCAGACTGACAGAAGCAGTGAAAGAGACCAGCACATGCTGGAGTGGTTACGTCACCCAGGCGTGGACGCCAACATCGCTGGACTCCCAGATAGCTGACTGAGGTTCGAGTCCCCAACACGGCGACTTAAAACTCATTGGGCGTGCGTGCCCAAGATCCCAAGAGGAGGATGGAAGAGAAGGGACTGCGGCATGGCTATACCTGGGGAGTGACTTCTCACTTTCTGTCTCTGTCTTTCTGTCTCTCCAGCAAGCACATGTGCCCTATAGCGAAAATCTCTTCAAAAGAAAACAAACAATAAAAAGGAGCACTGAAAAATCGCCTAGCAAACACAGCGTGCAGAGACACCAGATGTGCGGCTTCTTTACTCAAAAATAACGTTCAAGTAGCAGCGGTGGGCCCGCTGGTGGCGTGGAGGGCAAGGCAGCTGGATCTCACGTGGCCAACTGGGCAGTGCGAGTCTTGGACCCGGTGGCTTGAAAAACACTCTGGATGGGTGGGAGCATACCCAAAATCCCAAGAGGAGAAGGGACTGCGGCGTGGCCACCCCCGGGCAGCGATTTCTCACTTCCCGTGTGACTCTTTCCAGCGAGCACACATGCCCTATGAGCTGAGTGGATGAATGAAACAATGGCCCCATGGTGGCTCCGTGCCTGCACCACAACTGCCCACACAGGAAGAGCCCCGATATGTGTCCTGGGCCTCCCTCTTCACTCCAGGTGCACACGTGTGTGCCCATGACGGGGCCGATGGGCATGGCGTGGGTGGACTGCAGCATGAGCCCCTGCTTGTCTCAGGGAGAGAGAGCAATCTCTGTAAAAGACAACGGTGCCTCTCACCCCACGAGCAGGCCATGACCAGCGAGGCGAGGAGCCTGCACTTAAGAAATCACGCCACACTTCCGCACTCCTAATCCATGCTGACTACAACCCTGCATTTCATGCACTGTTTCAGTAACGCAGAGTCGGTAATGCACGTTTTCCGACCAGAAGCCTGGTGCTTCCGATCCCTGCTATCTGTCAGGGAACCCGCACGCAACTGGGGGCAGGTTCGAACATGACCGGTGATGCCAAGGAGAGGCCTCTCGGGGGTCATTCTGTCCCCGGGATGCCACTGGACTGTGAATCCAGCTGGGGCTCCCAGCCACAAGGGGAAATGGGCCCTCAGAGACCATTTCCCCAATTACGGGGATAATTCTGACCAACGCATTTGAAAATGTCACCTGACCTGCACTTCAACTCTGCAGATGGTCTGCCTGCTCGCAAGCAACGCGTGACCTTTAAATCTCAAATTATAAAATAGTTTGTTGAAAGTGTAATGTATTTAGCTTTTATCTAATAATGTAAGGAAATGCAATCACTCCCTTGCAAAATAAAAAAATAAATAAAATAAACAAAAAACAGAAAGAAATAGAAAAAAAAAAAAAAGCCCTATTTCCATTACTTATAACTAAAACTACGGGCCACAGTAAATGCCAAGTTTTTTTCAGTTTCTATTATAAAACTTGGTTTAGACTTCAACAGACACAGAAATACAGCCCTCCCCACAGATGAAGACCTCTGAAAGTGTCCCTAAGAGTGAACGTTTCGATCTTCCTTTCTTTCCTCCCCTCTGTGTTTCTGTGCAGGAAAACACTCTAATATTAATACCGGGCTCAGTACATGCCGACTTTACTCCCGCAGGTGTGTTACCGGGTGCCTGCCGTGGGAACGCAGTGAGTAGACTTCGTGGACCCATGGGGACGCAGCACAGGAGGCCTGCAGAGAACCCACAGTGACTTCAGGGGATGGCATGGGACCCGAATGAAGTCACCCACTCCTCTACGCCATGGGCACTTGCAACGTGGATTTTGGTGGCTCTTCTGAGCTCTAGAACCCATGTGCAAGCTGGCCTGTTAGTATACCAGATCGAATCTTTGATTACTAGCTGGATTTCCAGTTTATTTATGGTTTGATGCTGGGGACGAGGGCTTGGAAAGTGTCTGCATAAAAATAAACTCGGACATCGCAGGAGCCATGGGGAGTTAGGCTGGACTTAGCTTCCACTGTGGGTTATTCGGCGATGAAATGACACGTCCTCATACCGATCATCACATGTAACGATGCGGTAAAGGCGAGGTGGGCGCCGTGGCGAGGTATGAGCCTGTCGGTGACATCAATTAGAAATCAACTTGGCGGGGAGAGCAGGTAGTGTCAGGATCTGCACTTAATATCTTAACCTATTTTCATTTAGCAACTTTTTTTTTTTGGAGAGGTTTTTGCTATAGGGCACATGTGCTTGCCAGAAAGACAGAGAGACAGAGAGACAGAAAGCAAGAAATCACCCCCCAGGGTGGATGGCCACGCCGCAATCCCTTCTCCTCCACTCTCCTCTTGGGATCTTGGGCATGCACACACATGCGCCTGGCGTGAGTTTAAGCCACCGAGTCCAGGATTCAAACCTGGCTAACTACTGGTCCTCATTTAGCAACATTTTAAAATTCATTTTCAAATCTTGACACTGGCATGTCCTTGGTCTTACAGTGTACCCTGATATCACAAAAAAAGAAGGAATTAAGACCAGCAGTTAGCGCAATGGCTATGTTGCTGGACTCCCATGTAGTTGACCATGGTTCGAGTCCCGGACCTGGCGGCTTAAAATCACGCTGGGCACATGTGCATGCGTGTCTAAGATTCCAAGAAGAGAATGGAGGAGAAGGGATTGCGGCGTGGCCATCCCCCCTGGGGGTGATTTCTTGCTTTCTGTCTCTCTGTCTCTCTCTGTCTTTTTGGCGAGTGCACGCGCCCTATTGCAAAAACCTCTCCCCCAAAAAAGAAGGAATTAAAAGTCCAGAGGATGGGCTGGCCCGTAACCTCATGGCTAAGGGAAGTCAGATTCCATGTGGCCAACCATGGTTGGAGTCCTGGCCCTAGCAGGTTGAAAAACACACTGACATGTGTGTCCAAAATCTCACCAAGATAAAGACATGGAGAAACCACAGTGGGGACTGCTTTCTCCCTTCCCTTTCTCTGTCTCTCCCTGGCAGGCTTACGGGCCCTCTGATGACTAAAAAAGGTCTCACAGTGGTTCTGTCCTTAGCAAGTTTGTGGCCTCAGGGGGCGGCTTTGCCTTTCTTGTTTTGGGCCTCTTCACAGAGAATTCTGATTCAAAGCAGTGAAATTTCCACAGGACGAATTTTTATTTCAGTCCCAAACAACAACAGGATTTCTCAAATTAGTATAAATCTACTGTTTATATTATAAAAGCTACAAATTCAATGAAAGCAAGTGAGCTGCTATTCCAGGACTGTTCGCTTTTCCCTGTCTGAGAGCCGCGTGCTCTGGCTGGAGAAGGAGAGGGAGGGAGGGGAGATGCACCCGCCTAGGGCAGGTCACCCCACAATTCCACCTCTCTCCACCTGCAGGGCTTTGGGGCACTCAGCCCGTTTCCAGCTTCCAGAGCTGGATGTTGGCAGAGCAGTGAGGCTCGGCTGGCCACCTCCACCAGGCGCTGGGCTGGGAAACCGCCAGCCATTAAAGTCACACCTTGCTTTTGTGATGGCTACCATGGCGACAGGGAGCACAGGCTCATCCCAGTCAGAAAAACACACTAGGGTGCATAAGCCCCAATGGCGACACACGCTCACCGGACATTCCGAGGCCGCGTGACCGGCCACATCTGTTCTTACAATGCCCCCCAGGCGGGCGGG